>NC_056756.1:34341479-34651479 GCF_018687715.1 Carya illinoinensis
GAATTCTTCTGATTTTGGTTGTTCTACTTTTATCTGAGTTTGCAGGTGGTTTGAGGTTAAATTGACTATATCACACACACACTCAAGGTCTTAGCTTTAGGTTGAAGTAAACACCTAACTCTTGCTTGACAAATTGCAAAATTTTTGATTGATTTTCTTGCTATCTTTGATGTTAAAAGAGTAAGATACTAGAGATGAAATCTAAATTCATAAAAGCTTGGTGAGTGATGATACTTCTCTTTGGGGTCGAGTTGATATTGCCTAAACTATCATTTGTTTTTCTTTTTGTTTGAGGACAAACAAAGTTGTAAGTTTGGGGGTATTTGATGGCTTGCAAAATTTCATATTGCAGATTTTACAAGTTCGCTCGAGCGGAGGCTTTTGGCCGCTCGAGCGAATTCAGGCAGATTCAAACGCTCGACTGCCGCTCGACAGGGAGCTCGAGCGGGTTGCTGAAAAACGAAGATCGCTCGAGCAGAGACATTGGCCGCTCGAGCGAAATCAGGCAGAGTCGAACGCTCGATGTGCGCGCGATAGGACGCTCGAGCGAAATCAGGCAGAGTCGAACGCTCGACGAGCGCTCGACACCCCGCTCGAGCGAACATCGTATTTTGACAGATTTTAGGTTTTCCGCCGTGGGACCATATAAAAGGCCATTCTTCACTCTAGAGCCGCGAGTTTTGACTGGAGAACACTCTTTGGGAGAGAAAAACATAGCTAGAGGGATTCAAATCATTTGTTTTGGAGACAGAATTCCAATTTATTGCACGTACGTTGGATTCATACACGAGCACGGACGGGAGAAAGGCGTTGAATCGTTCCCTTGAGCTTTTGACGACCAGTTGAGGCTGCAAGGAGGATTTTTCAGTGTTTATTTTCTTCTTCCCATCTTCTCAGAACAATTATGGTGAATTCGTTTATGTTGAATTCCAATTCTAGTATGAGCTAAATTTTCTAATTTCTAGGAAAACGATGTAACCTAATTCCGAACTATGCTTGTTTGTCCATGCTAATTTAATGCAATTCTCTCTTTGTTTATCTGATTTATTCTGAGTTTAATGCTTCTAATTAACTGGCCATTGATTAGATGATTATTAATTTTGTGATTTGCTATCGAAAGAGGGAATCATAGGGTAGATCTTGGATATTTCAGCATAGGTAAGTATAGAGATCGAAAGACTTGTATGAACCTGTGTAGTAATTAAATCATTGGTCTTATTGCGTTCTTGATTATTTAATTTGCATACTCTTGTGTGAATTGATAAACTAGAATCAATTCCAATTGACTATCGAAAGAGGCTTTTGGATGAATTAGAGATTTGCTAATAGACAAAAGAGGTTTAAGTTAAATTAGCTGGATGAGAAAAGCATAGTGAAGAATTATGGTGAAATCGATTTCCTAGAAGTTTTCTTCCCTATTGAATTTGATCTTCAAACATCAGTTTTACTTTCTTTGCTTATTTCTCTTGAGTTGATCTAGTTGTATTTGCTACTACAAAAACCTTAACGATTCCTCTAGATAAAATTGAGATTAGCATAATTTTGGTATTTGGCAAGAGTAAGGTACCAATCCCTGAGGACGATACTCTTCTTATTACTTTACTATAAAACTACGATACTGTGCACTTGCAGTTTTGCACCGGTCAGGAACCATAAGAACCAAGCTTTTCAGGGACTTTCTTCAGTATATGCCATAGGCAAAATCTATGTCGGGTCATTGGGAAAACAATAGCAATGGCATTTTTCATCGCTCTATCTTGGTCAGTTATAATAGCTTTAGGAGCTATACCATCCATACACTGCAACCAAGTCTGGAATAACCACACAAAGGTCTCCGTATCCTCCCGAGATATCAAGCCTGCTCCCAATAGAATTGACTGTCCGTGGTGGTTTACACCAACAAATGGTGCAAATGGCATCCCATATCTATTCGTCAGGTAGGTCGTGTCAAATGTAACCACATCACCAAAATATTGGTAAGATGCTCTACTACGGGGGTCGGCCCAGAAGACATTTTTCAACCTTCCATCATCATCTAAATCCATCAATGCAAAGAACCCAGGATTTTTGTACTGCATCCTACAAAAATATTCTCGCAGAGCACCAGCTCCACCTGCGCCCAGTCGTAAATGTCTTGCCTTATCGATGTAATTACGACAATCCTTTTCTAAAAATGGGAGATTCTCATACCCGCCCGCACCAACAACAAGAGATCCAAAACTCTTGTTCAACCGGACACCCGCTTGGTCATTTGTATCTAGAACTCTTTTGACGGCGTCACTCACTTCTCTATTACATCGAAAGAAGCGAGATTTCTTTGGACTAAGGCCATGGTTATGGACATTATGAACCGTAGTCAACCGAAGTTTTCCATCATAATTTAAGGCATTAATCTTTGCCTTACATTCGGTCTTTCCTGTCGGACGTGGGTTGGCGACATTGAAAGTCCTATTACGAGCCTTCCCACTACGAGCACAAGCAAGGGTGACATATCTAACAGACTGATCTTCTGCCCTCTCAGTCCTTTTTGTCATCACACCAAACCCACATTTTTTACCATAATCCTTATAATAACTCAATAAATCTTCAAATGAGTTAAACTCCATCCCCTTCTTTGGCTCCTCAATCACATCATCACCATCGACATCAACATTCTGACATGTCCCGGCACTACAATCATCAGTTTCTTCACGAGTTGGTCTATTCTCCCTAATTTCATTAATTGTAGAGGATGTACATGGTGCTTTAGTTTCCCCAACATTGATTCCATAATAACCATGCAGGTAATCTGGACAGCTTGATAATATGTCCTGCAAAAAAAGGGTGGATAAAGTTATTCATTTAATTTGGAAGTAAAAAACAACTCATATCAATAGTTATCATAAAGTTTTATTGATATATTAAATAATATAACATACCGTGTATGGGGGTTTCGAGCTACATGGTGTTTGCGTGTACGGGTGTTCTTTCCCATTTCCCATCCTAAAAAGGGAGCAAAATGCAAATACTCAATCTGAAGTGTAAAAATGCAAATAAGGGTCTCAAATCCACAACATGTTTCTTGACTTTATGGAAAATTCTCATATAAGGCCCTTTCATTTTATAAAATCCATGCCTTATGACTTAGCTTCCTATTTTGCAACAGTACTTCTATATAGAGACTTTGCATCAGCATTATGACATTCATTTTCCATATTTAGGAAGATTTCATTTTGATTTATTATTGTCTAAAAAAATAAACATCAATGTCAAACAATTGCCTCAAACTATCTATCCCCTTTCTCATATATTAGATAAATTTAGACTGACACCCACAAGGAATCTATAGCCACTGCAGGTCAAGCATCAAGTTTCGCATTTTTGTATCATCTATCTTTCTCATGAGATGCATATTATTCTAAAACTAATTGAGAAAATTATAAAATTATATATGGTTATTATTCTACAAGCTGTGAGGCATGGAGTAGATTTCCTTGCCATTTTAATTAGCAGTTCTTCTACATACCATTTTAGTTTAAATTAGTTCTTAAAATTAAACTGAATATTGATTAACAACATGCACATTTCATCCTCAATCGACATCAAAAATATTCTTTAAGTTACAACGTCAAGCACATTTCTATTCCTCTGCAAGACACATAGCCTATGTTTAAGAAATTTTCACTGCATTTCACCTCTTTGTATTCTCACATGTTCCTCCTCTTACGGAAATTTTAGTCACATTGCATAGTACTAATTTATAACATTTTAATAGATCTAAGTACTGGATCTAGCTATCCATAATATACCTTACAAGCCGACGGTACTTCACTAATGTTCGTCTGCCCCTGCGTTGTACAAGCCTAAAAATGCCACTTTTTCCCTCCTACTACTGGAACAACTGGTTTTTACCAAGAACATAGAGAGAAAAAAAATCGATTACGTTATTGCACTAATGTACAATGGAGAAAATGAACAGCCGACGGTACTCACACAGATGTACATGGTGCTTCAGTTATTTACCTCGTCTCGCCGGAGCTTAACGTTCGACTGGTGTATCACGTTTGGCTGGATCGGTTCCGTGACTTTCCATTCTCAATGCAGGTAATCAACAGCCTCGTCTTCAACTCAGAGCTCTGGGAACAACGACGGCGACCGCCACTCACACAGATCGGCTACAACATTAAACAGCAACAACCCACGATTTTCGTTCAGGCCAAATGGGTTCAGACCAAACGAGGAAGCGGCTCACGGCTCACGAACGACGGCGACCGCCACTCACACAGATCGGCGACAACCCACGACGGCAAGCCCCACGATTTCCGTTCAGCCCAAATTTGTTCAGACCAAACAAGGAAGCGGCTCACGAAGGTTGTTTTTGTTTTCGGAAGAAACAGGTTTTCGTTTTACGTTTCCCCCTTTTTTTTTTTTAAATTAATTAACTCGGCTGACGTGGCATGCCACGTCAGCCGAGGCCGCGGCGGGGGCGCAACCCCGGTGGTATGTAGAAGAAATGACTATTATAATGTGATTGACTGTATCACTTTTTTAATATAAAATAATTATTTTAGTCAATCACATCAGTGGAGTATATAAATAGTACATAAAAGTGACTGCATGTAGCAAAACTCGTGCATGTAATTGTTTATTATTTTCTCAATTTAAATCCATAATTGAAATAAAAAAAAAATGTCCACTTCACAAAAAAATCTTATAAAACTAAAATTCACAAATTGATGTGACTAAATGTAATTATTCTAATGATTTTTGTTACGTATAAGCGAATTCACGTACCGATCTGTATACCAATATTGCTGCTACATGTCTTTATATTTAAAATTCAAATTGGCATAATTTTCATTAAAGTCTAACTTTCTGACTAATCACGTTAGATGAGTGCGGATATTGGTATGCATAATTGCTTATAATCAGATTTTTTCCATATTAATTCACTTTTTTTAAAATAAATGCACGACGCATGTGGATTCTATGACTGTAAATATCATTTTTCACGAGTTTATGAGTCATGCTTTTGTGAGATTTTTGTGTTAACCAAGCATTTTTCTTTTTAATTATAGTAAAACCCCAATAGCACTATCACAATTATGTGTTTTTATGAATTTTAAAATAATGTATACGAAATTCAAATCTAAACTAATGGCAATAAGTTTCCCAATTGGTTGCTTGAAAAAAATTTCCTTGCCCTTTACAAGGACGTCGTTAGCATCCCAAATTTAAATTAATAGACTAAGAGATTCAAAATTTAAAAGCGTATGACTCAGTAGGCATATATATCATATCATTTAATCCATAGAAAATAATCAAAATGAAAAATTATATTCTAAATCCTTGTAGAACACACCTAGTTATAAAGTGTTTAGATTTGAAAAATAAATTTTAAAATTTAAAATTTATAATTCAAATCTTATCATTTAAATAATAAGATTGCCATTATTTTATTCTCAACCCAATACGTAGAACTATCTATCTTATCATTTAAATGATATAGATAGTTTGTTCTACATATTGGGTTGAGAATATAATAATTCAATCATTATATTATCTACGAAAAAATCTATTTATCATTCATTTTCTTATCATTTTCTCATCATCTCATAATGTGGTATTAGATGATAAGTTCACAAGTAAAATATAATAAATAGTCTCCAATCATATTATGATGTTTAGTTTGGAAGCTTCAAATTTAAAAAATAAAAAATTAAATCAAATATATAAATAAGAAACTTATGATGTTTATATGTGAAAGAAATTATAAAATTTAACTCCCCCTCCAAAATTTTTCATAATTTTGCTCCCCAACTTAAAAATTATTTATCATTTTATCACTCTATTGATATTTAAAAGGCATATTATAATTCAAGTTAAATATAACGATACATATTTTCACATTTTAGTTTAGATATATAAACAATACAAAAATGATTAAAATACGGGAGGCTTTTACAAGCTGGGCTGCACACAAGAACAGTGCAGTGAATAGTAAAAAAATTTGGCCTTCATGTGTAGCCTGTAAAAACCTTCCTGTGAGGACCATGCTAGCTCAATGGGATAGACCATCTTCTGAGGACAATGGAAAGCCTAAGAAGAGAGTTTTCCCTAGCAAGGTGGAAGATCAAGCAACAAGGCTGACTAAGTGTGGCTAGTCCCAATAGGGCAAGTGGCCGGCCCTATGTAGAAAGTCTGGTTGACACATCTCAACAAAGGGTGAACAAAAAACTTTTCATTAGGAACCAATCAAATGAAGAAAGGTGCTAACCATATGAAGGCAAGAATGGAGAACTAAAGAGGCTAGGAGCTCAAACAAAGGGAAAGCTACGAGCATGAAGCGAGCAATAGTCAAGGACAAGACCTATACAAATAGGGCTTTTTGGGATAACATGGAATTAACATTCTGTGCTGAGATGTATCTGTCAGGCTCTCTAGATGGTGCTGCTCGCCCTTCTGTTGGACTAGTTGCACTCTGCAGATAACTACTACCTATTTATTTTTCCAAATCGAGGGAAGATCATCTTTACTTTCCACTTGACAAGGAAATACTCTTTTCTTCAACTTCCCTTTGCCCTGGAAGGTGGTGTATCCTATTTTGATAGCATGGTCCTCACATCTTTCCCTCCTTATAAGGAATATCATCTTCGAAATTAGGTGAGGACCATCCCTTGACATGACATGCCAAGGGAGGTTCACAAGGCGGCGTGTTCTTTGGTATTCTTTGTCAACACAACTTGAAGCAGATCCCTTCCCTCACCTAGGTTTGTTAGTGAACATTCATTATCCATTACTACGACAAGAGTTTCCTCCTCTTGTCTCTTCCATTGGCTCCTTCCGTATTGCCTGGCGATTCTGCTCTCTTGTATCCTAGCTCCTCTACTAGATTCTACTTCATATGACGTTGGTGAATCCTTACCCTTGTTCTTCTCTTGCTCTTCATGCTCTGATACTTCTCGTTTCTCCCCAATGTTATGCCCCATTTGTACCATATGGTTCAACATCTCTATTATTAGGGCCTTGCCCTTCGAGAACTCTCTTCGTCTTGGCAACATTCCTCCTCTGCCTGTTAGAGTTCGGCTTCCAACCTTGCCAGTTTCACATCGTTCCTCTAGGAATTGTTGTATTATTTCGGGTGGTATTATTGTACTTCTTTTTCTCTTGCACCATAGTTATGGTTTTGAGGGCTCTAAGTGTTACTGTAACACCCCACTTAAAAACACCTTAAGACTTAAACTTAGTACCTAAGATCCTAGCTAGTCTAAGTTGTGATTTATTTTTTAGAAAATCTTAGAGCTTAATTGGGATAAGATTCACACCATTGGGTTAGTTAGAATCATTAGAGGATTTTAATGTGTCAATAATTTTTGTGGATAAATACCAAGAGGCCAATAGTGATATGACACATGACATATTGATGGGATAGACAAATGGGCTAAGTATTGGATGGATTTAAGAGAAGCCCAAGAGTGTTTTATTTAAGGCCATAGTTTACTAAGAATGAGATGGGCTAAGGATAGATTTAAAAGCTTTAGGCCCAACCTGAGAGATATAAGATTTTAAGTCCTTCTTGAAGGACACTAGAAATTAGGCCCAATGTAACATACATAAGGCTATTGGACCTAATTTGGTAAGGGTGAAGGTCATTAGTTCAATCTAAGAAAGACCTAAGATTAGGACCCAACTTAGTGGGCCTTTGAGGCCAAATGTAGGCCCTATAAATCTGGACATAAGACCCATAAAATAGCCTACTCCAAAGCCCACAACTAAGGCTTGCACATATGACCCAACAAAAGCCTAATCCATTAAGCCCAAAGCCTTGTCTTTTATTTCATTCTTCCAAATTGGACCCACATACACCGTACCATTAGTTTCCTTCAAACTCAAGATGAACCATACGCCCCTAGGGTTATCCATTCAACCATGGCTAAGCTTCTAACTTGAGTTAAGAAGTACTATTCATCTCACACATGAATAGTAACCTAAGCATCATAGTTTTTGTATAGTTTTCTTTAAATTATGATTTGAAATTTTTAGATTTTATAATTGTTTTGCATCACTCTTAGACAACCTTAGAAGGTTAGGCTTAACCCAACTCATGTCAATGGCAATACAACCACCAATTGACACCTTGAGGCATCACCATGCACACTTCATTAAACCAGCCCCCTAACCCACGCAATTTTTACCATATTTTCAAAATGTAATTGCACCATTGATACCTTACCACATCACCCAAGGACCAAACCTAGCAAGGGATGGAATAATCCCAAGAAAACAAAAGCCTAAACCCAACTATTTTCCCTAAAAGGTATAGTTGGAATCAAACTGAAAGCCTTCAACTCTTCATGGATTTTCTGCTCTTCAAAGAGCCACCTCCACATGCCACCACCTCTACCCTCCAATCCCAAAGAAGTGCTTCAAGGCAATCAATTTATCCCCAAAAGAAAAGCCAAACTGATTGGCAATAGGAGAGGATTTGCTAATGTCACTTGGCTGTCATAATCACTTTGCTTTCCTTTCATTTTCTGTACATATATGATCACTTGTCAGCCAATCAAGCCTCCTTTCTTACCTGAAAAGCTACTAAGTAAAGTCATTATACCTACAAAACAAAGCCATAATGATGAGACAAATAGGTGATGAAAAACTAGTCAGCTTGGAAGAATTCTATATGTTGGCTTCTAGCATGACTTCACCTTGAAATCTTTTGATTTTGATTTTATTTTTTAAACAAAGCCAGCCCCTGCACCTATAGACTCATTGTTGTACCTGGCCTTGAAGAAATCATAAGGAGAAGAATACTATTCACCTGACCAAGGATGACACAATCTGAAAAATTTGGAATCATCACTTCACCGCCCACCACCACCACTCCCAAGTCTCACCCTTCATCCAAACCCATGCCCCTCACCCTCCATGGAGTCCTATAAATACCCCCCTTCACCCCTCACTTCCTCACACCACTTCTCAAAGCTTTCCTATAGTGTTCTTATGAGCCATTCACTCTTAGAGTGAAAATAATTAGAAATTGAGTGAGTTGAGAGTGTTCTTGAAGTGAGTTTTGTTTGGCAGCTCAAGGGCCACAATTTTTGTAATTAATCTTATCCTATCTTTTGTTAAGTGTTAGAATGACATGTTAGGTTTTAATTTATCGCATGAGAATGAGGTTTTGATTGAGTTTAATTTAGGTTTATCATAAAAGATGCAAATTGGGTCGGATTTGAAGTTTATCAGAGTCGAATCAAAGCCGCTGCAAGTGGGAACGTCCCTCCTTTTCTTCCCTTTCCCAACCATCAAAGGGCTAGGGGAACGCCTGTGAACCTGGGGAGTTACTGGTTGCATGAGTATAAATTGATTGGCAAAGTGCATATTGGTCGGGGGTGCCAGGTATCGCCGGAGGCTACTCCCATCCAATAGGGTCTCAGAGAAAATATCGTTCCAATGTGCCTTCACCTAGGCCCTGACAATCTCAATCCAAATCACCAGGAGTTGCTGACCGTCGAAAGCTTTTGTCCTCTTTGACAACTCCCTAGATGGCAGGAACAGGATAGTCGCACCTATTAACGTTGTTGACCGAAAACTCCCATCATTTGCCTAATAGGAAAAAGAAGTGCCGGTTCTACCCCTACTACAAAATCTATAATTATACTGTGTTTCTAGACAGGCCAATGCATGGATGGATCGAACGATGAACGTGTTGCCATTTTGTTTCAAGAGGTTGTGGGTGAGAAGGATCAACTCACAAATAGTCAGGTCGGGGTGTACTAAACCTATATCCTCTAGTGCCTGCCACCAGATGACACAGTAAGACACCAAAATTCTCCATGCATTTGGATGGAGTTATGCTGGTGCCTCTAAGTGATGGTAGTCTAACACGTCGAGAACCGGACATTAGAATGGTAGCTGAAGGCCATAGAGAACATGCTGGGGTACAAGGCTACCTTCAAGGTGTAGTCTTTAGAGTGCATTGCTCTTTCTTTGGGCTCCAAAACCTCAAACTCTATGATGTCGAGTACCTTGAAAGTAGACTTCTGAGATTCAAACTCACTTGGAGGGATTCAGAGAAGGAAGACGATACCAAGGAATGCAAGTAGGTCCAAATGATGAAGGTGTTGGGGTTTAAATAGGCCCTAACGACAGTTGGAATCCTAAATCGTGGGAACACACATGCCCCATGAGACTAAGAAGACAAGCACAAATCCCGTAGTGTGTATTGTATGATGTGATGCTGGAGAGAGAGCCACCTCTCACCATCAATGCTAGGAGAACCGAACGGATGCAATCAAGTGCCAAATCCGATTGCCAGGGAATGTGACACTAAAGTTAGGAGAGGAACAGTCGCCTGACACCATTAATGACGAAGAAGTTGAATGGGTACAATCAAGTAGCAAGAGTCTTAGATGTGCCATAGGAGCTGGAAAGAGTAATAACTGTCCATCTTGAAGGCCTGAAAGTTCAATGAACACAACCACATAAAGGAAAGAATAAAGGCAAAAATAAATTTCTACTAGACTAGTTCGATAGGAATTGACAGGGCAACTGTAAGGAAATTTTCCTTTATTTTTTCGAGCCCATGTGATAGGCTCGCGAGGGACCACGAGGGGCCCAACCTGATCCAATGATCCTTCTATAAAGGAAGCATTGCACTCCTTTGGAGTACTCGACCCGTAATCTAAACCAACCTGTGAAGCAACCCCCACACAGGAAAGGTGAACTAAAGGAACATATGGGGCTCGCCTCCCTGACATCCTCCAATAACATCTAGCACTCGAGAAGGTATGCCTCGATCTCCTGATAGAAGGTATGCAGAGACTCAGAGATGATCATCCGCAAGCTAAAGTCTATTCATGGAGTCATGCTGCATTAGTGGCACCACTGCTAAATTAAAGGATTTTGACCAAACAACAATTAAAGTGACATAAGCCCCCTAAGATAAGGTATGAGATATCCCCCCCTAGAAACCATGTATAAAAGGAAACCTCAAGTACAAAGAACTCTCTCGAAGCTCTCGGGCTCTAGCACAAACTAAGAAGATTTACTAATTTAAATATCAGAGGCTCTCTGGCCACCACCGAGATCTTCTCCCTTATTTTGTTGAGTGTGCAGGTATAAAGGCCCAAAACCTGAGCTGTTGAAACTCGACAATAACATATGTTAATTACAAGTTACAAATTACAAGAAGCTTGTATTATAAAATTGAAGCTTAACAGCAAATCAATAAAATTTTATTTACTTTGGATTTGGTGGTATTTCATTTTTAAAAACTCTACGTGTAATTACTTTTGCATACTGCTTACGCACTCTACTAATATAAATTGTTGCGAGACTTTTTTTTTAATAAAAAATAATTATTTTAGCTAATCACATTACTAAAGTATGCAAAAAATATGAAAAAGTCACTATATTTAACAAAACTCTTTCATTTTGGATTGTAGGACCGAGTTTCTCTATATCTATACAATATAGTTTGAAAAAACGATGACAATTAAAATATTTATAAACAACTTTTCTCAATGAAACGAGTGACGAGCCAGTACTATATAATTAGTAGTTTTGTTTGAATAGATCAAACATCATACACATCTTATCCTATTTGTGTTGTCCTTTTCGATAAATACAACCAGGGAGATGTTGGGTGTGAGGCGCAAAGCGTTTTCGCGAAACATCAATTAGAATGCACGTTTTTTGCGCACATATATATATATATATTTATATATATGCAAGCATCTAACTACTTGTAATTAAGATAAATAATATTTATAATTTTAAAATATATAAGTTTCGCACATTTAAAAATATATATATATATATGATTCACGTAAAAATAATTAATTTTTTAATAATAAACACTACATTTCCTTAAAAAAAGTACGTATGACTTGCACAATATATCTAATATTACTCACTTTTCAAGCAGATGATATTCAGTATATGATTGCTATTCTCTTGCCAATTTGGCCTTGTTTGGTTTGTGCCAACTTGATTGCTTCTAAAAAGAGGTCGAGATCACATATTTGGTGGATCCTAACATGTAGTTGTAGATTACGAGTGAATTTGAGATTATTCATGCAATACAATAGCAATAATAGAAGATAGTGAATTCATGATACTTAAAAGTACTAGAGAACATTATTTTTCATTTCCATTTCACATTTTATTTGTTATATGTTGCTCAAATATAAGAAATAGAATGCGAAACACCATTGCCAATTATTTAATAATAATGTTAGATATAGGTGCGGTTTGGATATATAGTGAGATGACAAGAAATAGTTTTAAATGAAAGTTGAAATTAATTGAATAAAATATTGTTAGAATATTATTTTTTAATATTATTATTGTTTTTGAATTTAAAAAACTTGAATTATTTATTATATTTTATATGAAAATTTGTAAAAATTGTAATGATAAGATAAGATGAGATGAAACATTTTCACTATCCAGACGGGGCCAGTCCTACATATGCAAATCATGCATACTGTTTTTTAAAAATTGTGCCACCTAACATTAAAAATAAGATTTTTTTAATCATTTTTAAAGCGATTGAAAATAAAAATGATTGAAAAAGACTTACGCATTCTAAGATTGTATAAATCATTTTCTATTATTTAATACCCATAAGCCCGAAAGAAAATATTTAGGTTGCAACGTTGATGCCTTTCAAAACATTGGAATCGAAACATGATATATGTTGACGGAAGCAGTCTATATTGGAGATACTAGAGGGTTAATTTTGTAGTTTTGTTAAAGTTTCTAATATTTTAAAAGACTCGACTTCATAATAACAATCGTACAGTTATGAAATGGCCTTTAAAAACAATAATCCAAGTCGACTCGACTCTATAAATTATTATCATTTTTTTTTTTTTCAAGTCAATCTTAAGAAGTACTACTGGTATTCTACTGTCTGTTTATTGTTGAAGGTGTAGGAAATGGTGGAGGAATGGCTTTGGAAAGATGATGTGAGGCTTAGCATCGGCACTTATTCTCAAAGACACATCAATTCATGTGTTGAACAAACAAACTTATCTTGGATGCTAACATGCTTTTATAGTAATTCTGAAATAGAGAAAAGACCGAAGGAGCATATTGAGACACCTCAAGCTTCAAAATCCCAAAAGGTTACTTTGCATAGAAGATTTTAAATAGATCCTATTTCGTAGTGAGAAATATGGTGGGGTTAGAAGAGATTAAAATAAAAAAAAATAAAAAGAAAAAAGAAAAAAAAAAGAATGGAATTATTTAGAAGGCTGCTACAAGACTGCAAACTAAGTGATTTGGGGCCATCAAATGGAAAATATAATTGGTCTTGTTAATGTCAAAAATCACACAACAGATTGAAATGGGAGAAGGATCCATCCCTAACCTCACACGCTAAGTTTGTGCTAGGCCTGGATCAGTGTTGCATGGGCCCCTAGTAATGGTCCAGTGATGTTGTGCAGTATTTGTGCATATACCCATAATAGTGAACAGTAAATAAATGCAAAGAAAGTAAAGAGATACGGATATATAAATTTACATGGTTTGGCATTGGGCTTACGTCTACAAAGTTTAGGGAGAGAGGAACCCACTATAATAAGCTTGTTTTACAGTCTCCTTTGATCTCTCATTCTTATTGTACAATAGATTTTGCAAGTATCTCCTCTCGCTCCTGACTCCATTGCTGGAACATATGTCCAAAGGTTGAAGAAGCCTTCCTTGGAAGCCTAGCCAAAAGTCCCTCAAAGTCGTAAGTCCCTTCCTTTTATCTCCTACTTTCTCCTCCTTTATGTCACATCATCCATACTTTATGTCTCCTCTCCTCTTTTTCTCTTTACCACTCCTTGTCTTCCATTTCTTCCCCACCCTTTTCCCTCTCTCTTTCTTAATCCTCTAGTGATTGCCCTTGAATGGGCTGGGCCTTGAAAACCACTCTGGGCCCTGTGATATTTTACCCCCTAATAGGTCTAATAACAGAAAATGACCAAACTTTCACTAAGAAAACTTTCACTAAGGAGAGTTTGATGGGGGAGAGGTTCAAGTTTTGGCCTCTTCTACATCTGACCATTGCCCCCCATCCTAGTGTCAGTTGGAAAATGGAATCAAAATTCAAGAAGTATTACACCTATTTGTGGATATGAAGATAGATGGTCAACTTTTATAGATTGTAAAAATGTTATTAGGAAGGGCATGGCATCAACCTAGGTGTAATAACGGAGATTTTACAACAATCAAGCACAAACTTGATTGTTGCATGAGTGAGTTAAAAAAGTGGAGCAACAGAAAAGAATATGATTCAAAAGGAACTCTGATTAAGAAAACAAAAAGGTTGGAAGATCTACTACAATCTCTTACAACTGATTCAGTGCAAGAATTAAAAAACTAGAAAGAGAGCATTTGAAATGGAAACATAGAGCTAAGGTGATATGGCTACAACAAAGGGATAGAAATACAAAATATTATCACCTTTGTGCAAGTCAAAAAAAAAGAAAAAGAAGATGATACAATTTCAAGGATTATTGATGACAATGGAGTGAGTATTTCTAATCCTAGTGATATAGGAAAAGCTTTTATACAATACTATAAAAGCTTGTTTACAACCTCTGAGCGTTTTAACAAGGAGGCTTCTCTTAGTGCACTTGAAAAAAAGATCACTCAAAAAATGAATGAAGATCTTCTACTTCCTTTCACAAAAGATGAAGATGAGTGTGCAACTTTCCAAATGGGTCCATACAAAGCGCTTGGTCTTGATGAGTATGGGGCTTGTTTTTATCAAAAATAATAGTTTGTGGTGGGAAAGGAGGTATGTGAAGCTATCCTTTCCTTGCTAAATTCAAATCAAGATATTGAAGCCATGAACTTTATATTCCTAGTTATGATACTAAAGAACAATAATCCAATGAAAATTACTAAGTACAACCTTGTTTGGTTATACAAATGAGATGACATGACATGACATAAAAGTTAAAAGTTAAATAAAATATTATTAAAATATTATTTTTGTTCTGACATTTAAAAAAGTTGAATTATTTATTCTATTTTGTATAGAAATTTGAAAAAATTGTAATAATTATATGAGATAAGATAAGATGAAATTATTTAGTTTGGTAACCAAACCAAGCATAAGTCTATGCAATGTTTTTTATAAAATCATCACCAAGATATTGGTCAATCGCTTGAAGCTGATCCTTCCTTCAATAATCTCACAGAATCAGTGTGACTTTGTTTTGAAGGTGTTTAATTACTGATAATATATTAGCTACATACGAAACTCTTCACACAATGATAACAAAGTTACATGGATAAAAGGGTCACACGACGTTGAAATTAGACATGATGAAGCAATACAATTGAATTGAATAGAACTTTCTCAAAGAACCCATGCTCAAGATGGGTTTTGATTCAAAATGGACTAAGCTAATCTTAAGATGTATTACATCCTCTTTCTTTTAAATTTTACTAAATGGGTTCCTCAAGAAATTTTCAAACCTACGGGGGGATTGAGAAAAGATTGTCATTTATCACCTTCTTTATTTATCATTTATGTTCAAGTGTTAACTGCACAACTTCATGATGCAAAACAGAAGGGGTAAAACTTCCAATACCATGAGTTATGGTAAACTAGTTGGTGATCTTGGATTTAGAGACTTGGTAAGTTTTAACTCAGCTCTTTTGGCTAAACAAGTATGAAAGATGCTCACCAACCCAAAATCTCTTATTGCCAAAATCTCCAAGGCCAAATATTGTCCTAATTACAAGCTAAATTAGGATCAAAGCCTTCCTTTACTTGGAGAAGTGTATGTTCTGCAATTTATATCATTAAGGAAGGTATAATATGGCATGTTGGAGATGGGAAAAAGATAAAAGTATGGCAAAATAAATGGATACCAATGGCAGGTTCATGCATAATTCAATCATCGGTTAAATTGATACCAGCATAGGCAGTTATGGCAGATTTAATAGATAAACAAACCAGTTGGTGGAATATACAACTATTAAAAGAGATTTTGATTGAAGAAGATGTGTTGGAAATCTTGAGCTACCTATTACTTTGACAACTTTTGAGGACAAATTGGTTTGGAAGAATACTTCTAATGGCTACTTTTTGGTAAAGAGTGTCTATCATTTATATAAACAGAAAAAATAAATCAATAAAGGGAAATCTTCAACAAAGGGGGGTTCATAGTGAGCTTTGGAAACAGATATGGAAGATGCAGACCACAAATGTTGTCGAAGTATTCATATGGCGTGCAGGCATGTATTGATGCTCTACCTACCTAAGTGAACTTATGCAAGAGGAAAATCACCATAGATCCCTTATGTCCAATATGTCTGAAATCAAATGAGACTCCAGGCCATCTTTTATCGACATGTCCATTTGCACAAGATGTTTGGTTGGTAAGTAGCAGAAAAATTCAAAATGCTTCCAATATAGATGAGGATTTTGGATATTTATGCAAGTGCTTCAAAGAATAGGACAAAATGATATTAGTCTATTTGCAAAGATAGCAAGATCAATGTGGGTTAGAAGACATAAACTGATATTTGAAGGAAGCTTCTTGCATCCCTCTCTCTTGTTCAGCAAAGCTACACAAGCACATGATGAGTTCCAAGAAGCAAACAAACAACATAACATACCAAGGTAAACATCAAATCAACAGTATATTGGCTTAAAATAAACTTGGATCGATGTTGCTGTTAGAGAGGAATGTAATAAGATAGGACTTGGAGTAGTGATGAGAGATCATGAAGGAGAAGTTCTTGCTAGTTTAATTTAATATGAAATCTTTACTTCTTTTTTTTCCCAACTTGTACTTGCATAAGGCAGACGTAGGGCTGTAAATGAACCAGTCTGTTCGATAGCCTGCTTGATACTCGCTTGGTTAAACTCGAATCGAACTCAACTCGTGAAAAAAAAAAAAAAAAACTCGTTCGTAAAAGCAGATACCCGCTCAATTTGTAAATGACACATACCAGACAAAACTCGGCTAAGACTCATTTATGCTCAAGTTGACTCGATAACTCGACTATATTAAAACTCATTCATATATTGATAAATATATACATACACCTATGCATGTATATATGTATTAGCTGATCATATAAATATACCAATTTTATAATTAAATATATAATATGTATTCTAATTATTTATGTCTATATAATAAATATACTTTATAGGTATATTTTATAATTTGTATAATAATTAGTCGATAAAATTTAATAATTTCATATACTAATATGTGGAAACCATATATGAAATAGATATATGCTATCATATTAAGTGTATATATTAATAATATATGTAGGCATATAATATATTGTTATTTTGGATAAATATTAACTAGTTAGATATAAATTATTTATAAATTTTTTAAAATTTTATGATTAAATAGAGGTTCTACTTGTTAGTTGTATAAATTCAATATTAGTTTTTTTATTTATTAATTATTAAATCTTATTAAAAAAACAATTCAAGCTTGAGCTCGAACTCGAGTTGAGATTTTAACTTATCGAGTTGAGCTCGAACAAAAATTTAAAAATAATCTCGAGCTCGCACTTGAGTTTTTTGAGTTGAGCCGAACTCGGTAAGCCAAAAATAGGCTCGGCTCGGCTCGATTACAGTCCTAGATAGAGGATTGGTTTCAAGTGCTCTTTTTTTTTTTCGTTTTTTTTAAGGAAATTAGTTTGCAAAAATGTTTAGTTTGAAGAAGATTCAATCCAGGTCGTTAATGCTATGTTACAGCAAAACCAGTAAAAAGGGACGTTAAGCTGCCTAGTGGATGATGTTAACACTACTCTTGTTGATACAAGATGACAAATTAAACATGTCAAAAGGGGAGCAAACAAGGTGGCACACTGCAGACTAGCTCAAGAAGCTGTTTGTTTTTGTACTGAACTAATACATATTGTCAGTATAAATCCATGTATCCGGTCTTTTGTAATGGCTAGATGCCATAAAGTTTTATGCAATGAGAGTTACTATGTTTTAAAAAAAAAAAATACTAGTATTAGTGGAAGGGGCAATTTTAAAAATAAAAAATTATTGTCGAAGTGAGGTGACACTTGTACTTGCATTTCTTGGATTGTCGGTCTTATGGTTTTAAATGCGGTCGGTCGGCCGGCCGGCCGGTCGTTTTGCCGGGGGGCGGCGTTTTTAGGCATGGAAATATGCGTAAAGCATCGGGGAACTTTGCCGCGTGTCCTATACGTGTTTTCTTTACTGCCTCACTACCATAGGTTGCGTGCTTCATGTGTAACTCCCTCGAAATCCACTGACCTTAAGACACTTGTCAAAATTTGATTTTCTTTCATTCTTTTATTTATTTTAATTGTTTTAATGGTAGTTCGTTTAGACTACCTTTTTTTTTTGTTTTTTAAAAGCGTTCGTTTACATTAATGTGGGTAATAAGTCTTAAGCTGGTTGTTAGACCAAATTTATATAATTTTAAATTAATTATTGATAGGATTTATTATTATTTTAATTTTTTATAAAAAAAAAGTTAAAATCATATCAATCTAAAAAAATTAAATTCATTTCAATAAGATTCACAAAATATTAATATTCACAACTTATCTCAATAACCAAACATAATTTTAAATGTGAGTCTCGCTAATAAGGAAAATATATTTTTACACATTTTTATAAAGGATCTACTTTTTTATAAAGGAGTTATGAGAGATTTATATATTTAAAACTTGTACGCATCATATTTACTAGTTGTTAGTTTCTTAACTATTAAAAAAAAAAATTAAAACAGACGAACATGCAAATTAAGGTGGGAAAATCACGGGCTACTTAGCTACATTTCCTATATGTAATATTAGATATAATATTGTAGTATGCAAGTCCTGCACATTTCTTTTGAAAAGATTTTTTCATGCGAATCCAAGACAAGACTGTAAGATTTTCAATTCGGATTGAAAAACTCAACCGGATCATACAGATAGTGAAATTAGCTGATTTTGATCTACTACTACAAAATTTTTGGATTTCGATCCTTTCCTGAGGTGAGGTTTTTCACTCCGAACTGATCGAATATAATTATATATATATATCAAAATATTATATATAAATATTATTTTATATAGTAATTGTATAGTTAATTATATAATTTTTATCTAATATATTACTATTAACAATATAAAATGTTAAATAAACAATTACTAATATGCTATCAATTAACTAATATATTATATCATAAATCATAATATTATATGCAACAATAAATACTCTAGCATATACCATCTACAACGAATTAGAGTAATTAGGTAAATTTTTTATAAAATAACTAAGTTGCAAGTAAATATGAAGTATCAAAGGTCAATGACAATTATTCATGAACCATATACAAAATGTTAAAATTTTAATATAGGAAATTATGCATTAAATATCATCATACATTTACATACTATTAAGTACTAAGTTAGTATCTATTAACTTCATAAGTATAATTAATTATTTTTTTAATAAGTTAGTTACATAATTCACATTTAGATTCACATTAAAGAGCTCATTTAAGTTTAATTTTACTAATTTAAACAATTTTTTTATTAATTTATTTGCCAAGAAGATAAAAGAGATGGAAAAAAATGTCTCTGGCTCATATGGAAACAGCTTCTTTTAGAGTAACAATGGATCTAAATGGCATCGTTTAGTTACAATTACAATTTATAAATAAAATTTGAGTTGCATCGTTTCACGCAACTCAATTTTTTAATTACTCGTACGTTGAAATGACGTCGTTTCAGCACATGCCCCATGAAGTATCGGGTCTATCGGCCCACCCTTTCTCCCTTTCACTCAATCTCTCATTCTCTACCGATACAAACCCTAGTAGTCGAACACATTTCCTCCCCTCTTTAGCCCTTATGTCACAGCTAACAAATCCCTTACCACATGCTGCTACAACCGTCATTGGTATCCACTTAAAAATAAAATAAAATAAAAATACACCACACGCTACCTACCATTGCTTCTAAGGTATGGTCTGATGGGATTCCGATTCAACTATGATAGTGTTTTTTGGAATCTCGAATGTGGTTCACATGAAACAATTTTTCAAATAGTTTCACCACATAATTATATGTTTTTTAAAGCATGAGTATATGAAGCCAGAACATAATAGGTGATTATCTTGATGGCTAGTTAAACAACGGAATCTAGATATTGAGATTGAGGAAATCACAAATAGAGAGAAAGTCTTAAATAAGCTATGAGATTAGGGTTTTGTTACTTTAAAAAAAAAAAAATCCATCCTTCTAAAGACCACAAGTCGGGCTTAAACAGCCAAAGGAAAATGAAAAATTATAATTAAGACCAAATAGTAAAATGCGAAATAAGATAACTAGGGTTAAAATCTAGCCTAAGAATACAGAATATCATTACTAAAAATTAACATTACCATAAAATAAAATTAACCAAAAATGAAATAATTAACTAAAAGTGACAATTCAGAAAAAAAAAAAAAAAAATGGTTGATTTTAAGGTCAACAAGGGGCTCACTAGATAGAGCTTGGTGATCACGATGTGTGTGCCGAAGAAAGCATTTCAGATTGGGGTCATAGGCCTAATTCTGGCACCTATAGCCAAAGTTTTGGGTAAAATACTGATATCACCACTTTGCCTTGCCCAACAGAGGATAAGTCGTTCCTCGCCCAATTCTAATGAATACTGCTTCTCACCCAAATCTATCGCTTCTCGCCCAACTCCTACTGATAGTTATCTCTTCTTGTTAGTTTTGCGCTGGTTTTTCTTTAAGTAGTCCAATGCTTTTAACATCGTATCCATTAACTGAGTTTTCCCTACAAACTCTTCGAGAAATTACTCATAAATTTCGTATTCCAATTTGAGGTGATGGACTGAGTAACACCATGCAGCTGAGAAATCTCCTTGAAATAAAGATGGAAAATCCATGTGGCTTCCATGGTCTTGCTACAAGCTACAAAATGGGCCATGTTAGAAATTTGATCGATCACAAAGAAGATTGAGTCCATGGCACATTCGGTCCTAGGTAAACCCAATACAAAATCCATGTTGACGTAAAGTCACGGACCATTAGGTACAGGTAATGGAGTGTAACTCCCACCATTGGTAAGGGTCCCCTTCGCTCTCTGCCACACAAAAATCCTTCCAGTAATGTGCCATGTCACTGGTCAATTTAAGGCTATACTAATCCTTGGCAATCACAGATAAAGTCTTTTCTCGCCCAAAGTGCCCCTCGCTATGTAGTTCCAATATAATGTATTCTCTCAAAGAGTAGTTTGGGATACACAACTATAGGCAATGGAACAAAACACCCTTGTGCAAAAGAAAATCACTCCACCAACCCTCAACTACCTCCTTAAGAATCTTTCCAAAGGACGGATCTTTAGCGTACAAATCCTTGAAAAAGTGCCAAAGCCCGTAGCTCTGGTACTAATGCTGATGAGGAGTGATACACATAAACTTAAAGCGTTTGCAACCCAATTCAAGCTCCTTGATTGGTGCTTCAGCGAGAACATGAACTCTTCCAGATAGGCGACCCACTTGGCATGTTGTTTGCTCAGCTTGTGCTGCCCGATGATGTACTTCAACACCTCATGGTCAGTAATTAGAATGAATGAACTCATTTTGTACCAAAATAGTATTGCCAGTGCTTCAGGGACTGTGCAATGGTGTAGAACTCCAAGTCTTACATGGAGTAGCTTTTCTTCGATCCCAACAATTTGTCACTAAAAAATGCAGCAGGTCGTCCTTCTTGACTCAGGACATTGCCAATAGCCACCCTAAAAGCATCGCAATTCACCTTGAAGATTTTCTCAAAATTAGGGAGTGCCAAAACTGGTGCTTTAGTCATCTTATGCTTGACCAACCGAAAACTGGTCTCTGCTTCCCTAGACCACTGGAATGGCTGCCTTTTTAGGCACTCTATGATGGGAGTGATTAGAGTGCTAAAATTTAAGATGAATTGTTGATGAGTGTGTGAAAATGCACTCTAAATACCATATTATTGGATTAAAATGCTAAAATGTGAATAGAAGTCATAGGAATTATTGTGTATTCTTAAATTGAGTTTCTATTTACGTTGGGATACTCATAAGTAGTTTTTTATATTTAATTTTAGAATTTATAAAAGAGCAAGTCAAAACCCAATCAAATTCAAAGAAAGACTTTCTTAGGGTCTAAGAGCAATTTGGGTTAATTAAAAAAAAAAAATCACAAAAGGAAACTGTAAGAAGTCCAAATCCAAAATTTGATAGAAGACAGCCTGAACATACTTTAGTATTTTGACCATAACTTTCTATTCACATATCAGATTGCTGCAATTCTTGATGAATTAGAAAGTTATCTTAAATGATTATAAATTTCTCTATAATAAGAATTTTCAAATTTGAATTCCTGAAGCACGTACGTGATTGTCAAGATTAGTCATAAAATTTAAGCGATTTTTTTATACAGGATTTATGAAGATATTAGGGTTTCTTTTCTACCCTATATAAGCATATCATTAGCACAAAATAGGGGAGAGGAGAGGCACAAGAGGTAGATTTGAAGAGATGAGAAAATCAATTGTCGATAAAATAAAGCAAATTCATGGAAGTTTTGCACATCGTGTAGGGTCTTGAGCATTGGACATTCCAAAATGGCTTCTAATTTTGATTGACCTGCGTGAAGTGGTGAAAAATGAGCACTTATTCCAACTGATACACAAACATTCCTTTCGTATTGTCTCAAAGATAGCTTAGAGTTGCTCTATATGTGTCTCCCATGTTGAACTGTAGATGAGGATGTCATCGAAGTTGACAACGACAAACTTCCCAATAAACAACTACAATACCTGATGCATAAATCTCATAAATGTACTGGGCTCGTTGGATAGCCCAAAAGGCATGATCAACCACTTGTAGATACCGTGTTACATCTTGAATGACATCTTCCATTTTGTCACCAGGGTATATTCGGATTTGGTGATTCCCACTTCTAAGACCAGTTTTGGAAAAGATCTTAAAGCTAGACAATTGATCCTGCATGTCATCTAGGCGGGAAATTGGGAATCTATACTTCATAGTGATTCTGTTAATAGCTCTACTGTCAACACACATACTCGATGAACCATTTTTCTTAGAGAATTGAGAATACCGATTCTTGCCCAAATCTATGGCATCTCGCCCAACTCCTAGAAATACTTATCTCTTCTTGCTAGTTTTAAGCTAGTCTACATTCTTGAGGTAGTCTAGTGCTTTTAACGTCATATTCATTAGTTGAGCCTCATCGGACTCAGATTCCCCTACATCAATCTCCTCAGGCTAGAAAGAACTTTCCCTTGAGTTTATGCCATCGTCGACAAAGCACAGGCTAATGTGTTTGACGTTGAACACATCTGAAGTCCTCATATGACTAGGAAGACAATCTATATGCATTGTCATTCATCTTTTAGAGAACCTCACAAGGTTCAATCTTCCTATCCTTCAACTTATTGTATTCACCAATAGGAAAACTATCACGAGTTATCACAGCCAAAAAAAAAAAAATCTCCAACATCAAAAAGTACTAAGTGGCAAAAATATTTAACTTGGAACTTTTACTTAGCATTGCTTGCTTGGATTGCTTGTTTGACTTGGTTGTGTACATCTTGAAAATGTGCTGCCATCTCTTCGGCCTTGATGTTCAAGCAATCAATCTGTGGGATAGGTGCCAAGTCAAGGATGCCTGGCAGATTCTGATTGTACACAAATTCAAATGGACTCAATTGAGTAGTCTGGTTCTTAGATCAATTGTAAGCAAACCCTGCATGTGATAAGGCAATGTCCCACTATTTTGGCTTACGACCCGCCAAACTCCTTAGAATGTTGCCCAAACTTCGATTCACCATCTCGGTTTGTCCATCCATTTACTGGTGGTAAGCACTATTAAAGTTCAGCTTCATTCTGAGTTTTCCCATAAAATCTTCTAGAAATTACTCAAACTTCATATCCCGATGTGAGGTGATGGACTGAGGAACACCATGCAAGTGACCAATTTTCTTGAAATAAAGATGGGCAATCTGTGTGGCATCCATGGTCTTCCTGCAAGCTACAAAATGCGTCATCTTAGAAATTTGATTGATGAAGATTGAATCCACTACTCATTGGGTCCTAGGTAAACCCAATACAAATGCCATGGCGTATAACTCCAAGTTGTACTTGGAGTAGTTTTTCCTTGATCATGAGAGTTTCCCACTAAAAAATGAAATAGGTTGTCCTTCTTGACTCAGGACACCGCCAATACCGACCCCAAAAAAATTATAAAGTGCTAGAACTGGTGCTTCAGTTATCTTTTGCTTGACCATCTAAAAACTGGTCTTTGCTTCTTTAGACCGCTGGAATGCTTGCCCTTTTAGGCACTCTGTGATGGGAGTGATTAGAGGGATAAGGTTTCAGATGAATTGTCGATGAAAGGAAGCCAATCCAGGGAAGCTTTGCACATTGTGTAGGGTCTTGGGCATTGGCAATTCCAAAATGTCTTCAACTTTGGATTGATCTGCATGGACACCATCAATAGAAAAAAATCTAAGGAATGTAATAGAAGTGGTGAAAAATGAGCACTTCTTCCAGTTGACGAACAAACATTCCTTTTGTAACGTCTCAAAGACATCTCGGAGGTGCTCTATATGTGTCTCCCACGTTGGACTGTAGATGAGGATGTGTCATCGAAGTAGACAACGACAAACTTCCTCATAAATGAAAGAATTACTGATATAACCACTTTTCCTCTTCCGATCGAGGAATAAGTCGATCCGTGTCCAATTCCGATGAATACCGCTTCTCGCCCAAATCTACCACTTCTCACCCAACTCCTAGAAATACTTATCTCTTCCTGCCAATTTTACGCTGGTCTACCTTCTCTAGGTAGTCTAGTGTTTTTAATGTCATATTCATCACCTGAGCCTCATTGGACTCGGATTCCCCTGCATTTGTGTAGATGCCTAGCATTTAGATTTCTAGTGTAAAGCATTTTATGCCTATTTTGGTTATTGTTCTTTAACGGGGGACTCCCAGATTTATTCATTTTTTAAGTGTACAAGGGACTTGCACATCCTAGACTATATTTACCATTAGTCTATAAAAATATACATATTTATAATATATACATATATATATAGAAAAATGATAGTTTGCCCCCCATAATTTTGTTCATTCATTTTGACCACTCATGTATTTGTTCTTTTTTTTTTTTCCTAAATAATTAAGCAAGTGACTATTAATACATTTGTATCTTTTTTAATGTTAAGATATTTAAATTTTTTTTTTTTTTAAATACAACTTCTACTTGAGAACATGCCCAACGGTCAAAACTAGGTGGGCGTCCATATATATTGTTAGAGAAATGCTAGGTAGACCGATGGTCTATCGAGCATTTGCACCTATCAGTGCATTTTTATTTTTTGTTTTTTTCTTAAATATAAAAAAAAAAATCTTAATGTTTAAGGAAAAAAAACAATCAGTCATCTATCGTAGACCATTGGTCTCTGTAGAATGACCCATATTGTTATGTGTAATCGTGTTTTTCATAACTGAAAATATGCCAAGTTTGTAAAGAATATTTTTAGCCAAGTCCTCCAATTTATGTAATGCATGTATTTTAACACTCTCGTCAAGATGAATGATTGGTATTTATATTAAAACTAGTAGGAAAATGAACAGTCTTTGATTGATTCTCCTAGCTTTGAAGAATAGTACGTAGATGAGTTGGAGTCTCCTAACCCTGGCTGAGAAGTTGTGTCTCTTGCTATAGCCAATGTTTGTCTCCTAGTCTTTTGACTTAGGAGGAGGTGCAGTTTCCTAGTTATACACAAGGTGCATAGGTGTTATGGCTGATGAAATACTGGGGAAGTGGGGTAGCTTTTGGTTGACTAAGGCTGAACAAAAGGAGATTTCCCTTTACATCAATGGTGATGTAGTGGTGAGAAGGCGTGGACAATAGATGTGACGCCCTGCGAATCCCCATATACAGACGCGGGAAAAACGAGACGTCCAGATAATGACAACACGGGTCACCACCCTAACGACGAGTGCCAAGTGTGTGTAAAAGCAACAAATGTGCAAAAAAAAAATGCAGCGGATAACGAAAGTCATAACTAAGTACCATAATTTTTCTTATTTAATACAAAACTGTTCAAAACATACATGAATAAATATTACAAAACACAAATATAGATCAAACTAACAACAAAGCATAGACTTCAACTCAGAATTCCGGCAGAGCCGCATCGACGGGCTCAACCTCCTTCTTCTCCTCGAACTCTGCACCAAAATCTACGGAACCAAAAATGGTACCGCAGGTAAGTGAAATCCAATCACCACTAGATAAAAACATATAAAACTCAAACAATATACATGAAAGAAAAGCCAATGCACATGTCTCGTAAAATCATATTTTTTCCACGCACGCCAAAAACCCATTTGGCCCAAAAACATAACCTTTAAAACCAGGCCTCGCCATTATCCTAGATAATGGCCCAAACCACCATTTTTCCAGAAAATGGATCACAAGGCCTCAAACCAAATCTCGCTATTTTCCCAGAAAATGGCCCGTAACCAAAACCATAAAAGCGATCCAATTATGTATGCACCATAATCTTCCCTAGGGATCATCCGCATACTCTGGCTCTGTGGCACACTGCAGGTAACGTCTACGTGTGTGACACCTAAACGAGAGATGTCCAGAACTCGCGCCCAGCGCGTCCCTGGCCAGGCCATCCTCTAGTCCCCGCCACTCTAGGGACTACGGAGTAGACACGACAGCGTTACCGTATCGTGCGATCCGGTCGTCGCCCTGTGAAAACCCAGGGGATGTCACTCAGTATTATCCACTCCCGAGTGACTAGAGGAGCTCTATTGAGATAATAACCCATCCCAGCTTGGGCTCGTGAGACACATGCACCCGAAATCCATTTATGCCAACAAAACATGATTTTCTCAATTTAAATAAAATGCACGTAAATGCACCATGTAAATGCATGCCTCAAGGCACAAATAACCAACCAAAACAAGCAATTTCGTCCTCAATCCATCCGACCCCTGAACTCCTCGGACTCAGTCCAGAATCAGCCAACCAACAACAAATAATTTATTGTAAGAGCAAAATATATTTAAATCTAAAAGTAGAGTTTAAAAAATAATTACAGCGTTATACGGTATTTTTTGAAAGCTTGCGGCGTTGCAAACGGCGGAGGAAAAGCAACGTAACAGTGTATTTTACACAGTGGCCGTGGGTAATAAATTACCCACTTTTGAACGGGGACAAAACAAGGCACGAAATTGATAGGGAAGGGTCTTGAGATATTTATGAAGCTAAAAGAAGTGAGTTTTGGCCGTGGGTGGCAGTGGAAACGGTGGTGGAGGGCCAAAAAGGGGCTGAACGGAGTTGAGCTCGTGGGAGTTGCTCCGGAAACGGATCAAGGTCAAAATTGGGTGGGTTAGGATGGCAAGAGGTAGGGGAAGAATCTATGAAGAGGTGGTGGCCGGAGGTGGAGCGACGGCACCGAAAAAGCTCAAAAAGCGTGTGGCTTGGAGGAGCTCGTGGCGGCTAACGGTGGCTCGGATGGAGGTGAAACTTGGTGGGGATGTTCACGGTGGAAGGGAAAGAAAACTGGGTAGGTGGTGTAGGCCACGCTGCTGGTGAGCGGCGGTTCTGGGCTGAGAAAGCAACCGGCGACAGAGAGGGAAAAGAGGGCTAATGCCGTTACTTCCAACCGTGCGTGGCAGCTAACGGCTGGTCGGATGGCCCTGAAAATTGATGGGGATGATCACTGGTGGGAGAGGAAGATTTTGGTGGGGGTGGTGCACTACACGGCGGCCGGACGGCGGCGAACTGGCGGTCAAAGAGCTGGCGACGGTAAGGAGAAATGGAAGAAGCAGCACGCGGGGAGAGAGAAATCGAGGAAGAAAAGAAGAAGAAAAAGAAAGAAAGCAAAGAAAAAAAGAAAAAGAAAAAGAAAAAAGGGAAAAAGAAAAAGAGAAAAGAAAAGAAATGAGATCCAATCCTCACTCCGGAATCCAAAAACTGATCCGCCGAAAACAATTTTAAAAACCGTAAAACGACTAAAATAAATTAAACACAACATCGAATAAAATAAAATCAATTTAAAAAATACAATAATTTAAAATAAATAAACCAATATATTAATTAAATCAAAAACAACCCTTCAGTGAAAATACACGTAAAAGCGGGTCATCACAACAGATCTTGATTGGTCTAGTGATTTCTGAGTGATCCATTAACAAGGATCTTGATTGGGATGCAAATTGGAGGACTAGTGGTAGAGGCGGTGGACATGGATGTAGATAGAAACGGTATAGGATGGGGACCCTATCTAAGAGTGAAAGTTGCTATCAATATTCTCCATCCTCTTATACGTGGGATTCATCTTAACGTGGCTAGAAACAAGATATGGTTTCTTTCCTCTATGAGAGATTGCCATCTTTTTCGTTTTAAGTATGGTATCATTAAGCATAGGGTGAATAGATGTGAAGTGGAGGTTGGCAATGGCTTGATGCATGGCTCTTCTAAACAACAATATGGAGCCTGGATTAAAGCTTCTAATTCAAGGGATCAGTCCAAAAGTAGGTGTTTTGGCTATGGAGTCAAGAAGCAGACTGGAACTCAATCTCTAGAGCTACATGGAGAAGATGACGACGTGGCAAGGGGTAGGGCCAGTTATGGAAAGGGAGCAGGTAATGAAGATGTGGCTACAGACTTGATGGACAAATCCAAGAATCCAGTAGATGATTAGGGTAGTTACAATGGGAAGGAGTTGACTGATGGCAAAGATCATGGGATCTATAAGGAAATTGTTGCTATCAATGTGGAATCATCATAGGAAAATCCTTATCAGTTACTTAGGGAAGGCTTGAATTATGGGGACATATATATGGTAAGTGTGTAGGAAGGAACCACAAATATGAAAAGTATGTAGGAAGGAAACCTAGAGCAATTTTGTCCTCTGACCACGTGTGTCTTGACTAATGGCCTGGAGGATCACATGCACATGTCAAAATCCAATAAGGCCATGAGTTGGAAGAGAAGGGCAAGTGGCAAACAAGTTCAGGATGGTGTCCCTAAGTCAATAGGTCATGTGGACTAGGTGAGCCCCAAACTTGGCAGTAAAAGGCTTCGAAGAGGAGGGGGTAAGGGGGATAAAGCTGTTGCTAAGAAAAGTAAGTATTTGATTGATGAGGATGTAGGGTTCACTAATTTATTGGCAGTGGCTGGGACCTAGGCCTACCATCATTAATGAGTTTATTAAGTTAAAACTATCAAGGGCTTGAGAACCCTCGGATAGTTAGACTACTTTGTCTTTTGACTAAGGAAAAGTATCCCAAAGCGGTGTTTTTTGTGGAGACAAAATATAATAAAACCCATACGGAGGAAGTTAGAAGAATTTTAAAATTTGATGGTTACTTTACTGTGGAGAGTGTGGACTACAGTAGTGGTTTGGCCTTACTTTGGAAATCTGATTGGATTATCAAAATCTACAACTTCACTAGGTGGCATATCAATGCTATAGTGTAGGAGGATGAGAGTGGGTCTAGTTGGATGCTTATAGGGTTCTTTCGACATCCTAATACTCCAGAAAAGGATGCTAGATGGGAGCTTTTAAAAGTTCTTAAAACCCCATCATCAAGGGTATGGCTGTGCACAGGTGATTTTAATGAGATTACAAACCAAAGTGAAAAGGTGGAGGCAACCTACAAACCTTACAAACAGATGGAGGTTTTCAGACAAGCAATTGACTTTTGTTCTCTAAATGACTTAACCACCTTAGGCCAAAAGTTCACATGGTCAAATAATAGACATGGAAGAGAGTTTACTAAGGAGGGGATTGATAGAGCCATGGCAAATCAACAGTCGTAAAACATTTTCCCAGATGCTATTTGTAACGTATTGCCTATAGTCAAATCTGACCGCTCCCCTCTTCACACCAACATGACTAGTCAATCTATAGGGAGCATTAGGTCTCAAGTTTTATTTAAATATGAATCAGCTTGGGCAACTAGGGAGGACTGTTCTAAAACTATTTAAACAGCTTGGGGCAAGGGTACTATTGAAGATAATGGGCCCACCATGATTAGAAATAAGCTTGCCAACTTCCATGTAGCTCTCCAAATGTGGGATTCTGGAAGGAAGAGGCGGGCCTTCAAAGAAATCAGTAGGGGCATGTCTATCATTGGTGCACTTCAAGAACATGGCACTGGTGAACATATTGAACAAGTTAAAAGAGTGCAATTGGAGGTGAAACGGTCTCCGGCTGAAGAGGATACCAGATAGAAGCAACGATCCAAGAAACATTGGTTGAGAAGTGTGGATAGAAACACTAAGTTCTTTCATATGCAAGCCAACTAGAAGAGGAAAACAAATGCCATCAAAAGTATCATGGATGAGAATGGAGCCGAGGTCACTAAGCAGATTCAGATTGGTGAAGCTTTTACAGATTTCTTCTCTTTACTTTTTATTTCCTCTAATCCTACTGAATTTGAATGTTGCCTACTTGGTTTGCAACCAAAGGTCACCCATGATATGGATGTTCATCTTATGAATTAGTTTACTGAAGAGAAGGTTAGACAAGTTGCTGTTCAAATGAACCCCTTGGGATCACCAGAACCTAATAGGTTGTGATACCCTGTACGTTCGTATGTTTTAATTGAATGATTATTTTATTTATTATTATTAGTGGCTCTCTTGTTTTAAATTTAACGTGATTCTCGTTATATTATTTTGTAATTTCTAAATTGTGAAATTTATTTTGATGTCTCACTTGATATTAATTATTTTAGAGTATTTAAATTGCTCTCTATTTTAATTTATTTCATTGTTGGGCTTTATTATTTTATTATATTAATATTTATTTGTAGTGTTTTTATTTACCTTTAATTTATTTTTATTGTGTCTTTTTCCTTTGTTGGACCTTTATTTTTCAGTTTGGGCTTGTTTTAGTGGGTTTTTCTTTATTTTTAGGCCAAACCCTTTCGGTTTGATTTCTTCCAGCCCCTTTTTCCTTTTGTTGTGTGTTTTGATCAAGGGTGAAAACCCTTAGGTTTTCTTCTTCTCTCCTACACCGAACAACCTCTCCTTCTTCGCCATTGAAGTGTTTCTTCTTGCTTTGAAATTCTTGTTGCCACGCAGCTCTCTCCTTCTCCTTCATCTGGTTTTGTTTCCTTTTCTCTCTCTTTTTGATTCTCTTTTCTTCCCCTATTGAACCCATGCATTCCTCATCATCTCCATTTCAGTTTTTTTTTTCCTTCTACAAATTGGTGTTGCCGTGACCTCCATCTCCTTTCTTTACTTTTGTTTTTCTCTTCCCTTGATTTGTTTCTCTTGTTTTTCCCTTCAGAATCCGTGACTCTCTCTCCCCTCTTTGTAGTTTTTCTCCCTGTTTTTGCCCTATTACCTAGCTCGTGACGCCACTCATTTTCTCCTTCATGCCGTGCATTCTGCAGTGAGACCCACCATTTGCCACCACCTCCATTTCTTCCTCTAATCTGTGAGTCTTTAGTGCCCCGTTTTAGCCACTACCTGTGAGCCTTGTTCTGGTTTTGGCTTGTTCTTCTTCTCTGCCGTGAACCTCATTTTCCAACCTTTATCTTCTTGTTTTTGTATCTTGTAACTCATCCCTTTTCTTCCACAAAATTTCCCTTCAAATTTACTTGTTTTGAGCCGCTTTTTCAGTCTCTAAAATCGAGCTTGTGGGTGATTTTATTTTGGGTTCGCTTTAGGCAATAATCGAGTGCTTGCGAGCTTGATCTTTCAGAGTTTTCCTTTTTAGCATTGTAAGTATTTTTCCAATAAACTTTTGAGATTTAAATATACTTTTACACTAACAATTTTCTGCAATCTAGTTGGTTATGCCGGACCTTTTGTCCGAGGAGTATGGGGGTTGGATCAGATTGGAGGATGGGTTTGTCTGTGAATTGGATTGTGTTTGGGTTGTTATCTGTTGTGTTTGTTGTCATGCTATTCATTGCATTATTAAATGCATGCTCATCTGTTGTAAATGAAAATTGGGTTTTCATGTGAGAAATGATTTTATTGAACTCAAGATTTCAAGTTTTGTGTAATTATATATTTACACATGGACTTTGATGATAACAAATGAATTCAAAGAATGAAGAAGTCTCAAGCTCAAGTTGTCTACATAATGGAGTCAAGCACATCAAGGAAACAAGCATGAACAAGAAGGGAACAAGTTCACATTAAAATTAGAGTAATGTTGTAAATCTCTTCAAAATTCGAAATTAGGATTAATGCTCAAAATTAATATTTTATCATAAAACATTAAAATACATTTTTTACATGTGCATGAATATTTTTGAAAATTAAATTTGAAAATTTTGAAAGATGATTGATTGTCATCTTTTACATGTGCATGCCTTGATTAAAGGGTTGAACTTTGAAAATATTAAAGATGATTGATTGTCATCTTTCACATGTGCATGTTTTATTTGAATATTTTCAAAAGTGATTGATACTTTTTTGGACTTATACAAAAAGTAGATGATTTTGTTTGAAAAAATTGAAAAGTAAAGTGTGCTCATTTTGTCATATGCAAAAAGTAAAAGATTAGGTTTGAATTTTTTGAAAATGAAAGTGTGCTCATTTTGTCATATGTCAAAAGTAAAAGATTAGGTTTGATTTTTTTAAAAAGTGAACGATATTGTCTTTGACAATTGAAAAAGAAGAACCTTTTATTTGAATTTTTTGAAAAAGTGAATGATGTTGTCTTTGACATGTGAATCTTTTTAAATTTGAATATTAAGTCTCATATGCCTATAAATAGATCATTTGAGAGCTTCACATTTACAATACCAAGAGTATACAACATTCGTTCAAAGCTTTCATTCTCTCTTCTCTAAGCATTGAGCATTAATCCTTGTTCATTTTGAGAGATATAGTTTGCGTTGTATTGTTCTTATTTCACTCATTGAGAAGTGTTTTCTGATAACCTACCCACTATCAGCTTTTGTATCAGAAAAAGGGTGTGTATAACCCTTGTGCGTGTAGAAAGTATTCTACACAGGGAATAGTTGAATCACCACGTGTAAGGTGATTGCAAGTGTAGAGGGTGTTCTACATGGATCCTTTGTAGCGGTGTTGTTCAAAGGTGTAATAGGTTTCTATCTCCACCTGAAGGAGGTTGAATAGTAAATTTGGGAATCCTCAAGGGGTAGCTTGAGGCGAGGACGTAGGCAGTGGGGCCGAACCTCGTTAACATACTGAGTTTGCTTCTCTCTTACCCTTACTCTTTATATTTATTGTTATTTCATATTTTGTTTATATTTTATATTATATATTTGATTTATAATTGTTATTTTTTTTAATACAACTCAATTCACCCCCCTCTTGTGTTAGTCATCTGGGCAACAATTGGTATCAGAGCTAGTTGACCTGTACTGTTCATACAGGCATATCACTCATGGGAACTCTCGCTTGTGACTGTGTCACCGAAGTAAGACTCTGCGACCATGAGTGACGGTGCACCGGTAGAGACGGTGGCCGGCTAGTCTGATAGGTACAATTGTTAGGTGACATAGGTGCGGCCTATGATCAGTAACAATTGGTATCAGAGCTAAGAGCTCTATTATAAGATTAATTATCTTTTGAGTTAAGATCTTATGGCTAACATTGCAGCTTCATTTGGTGAAGGTCAATCTAGTAGTCGGCCTCCACTCTTTTGTGGAGATAATTACTCATTCTGGAAAGTTAGAATGAGAATATTTTTTCAAACTCAAGGTAGAGAAATCTGGAAATGTATTGTAAATGGACCTTATATTCCAACAAAAGTGGTTGATGGAGTAAATGTCAAAAAGGAAGAAGAAGAGTTTGATCGTGAAAACGATAGACTTTATACTTTAAATTTAACTGCTATGAATTTATTATATAATGCTCTTAATGGAAATGAGTTTAATAGAATAATGAATTGCGCTACGGCAAAGGAAATTTGTTATAACTTGAAAGTAACTTATGAAGGAACTTCGCAAGTCAAGGAATCAAAAATTTATATTCTTACTCATAAATATGAAATGTTTAAGATGAATGACGATGAATTTATTTCTAGTATGCACACTCGTTTTACTAACATCATAAACAGCTTGATAGCTCTTGGCAAAGTTTATTCCAAGGTGGAGATAGTAAGAAAAATTATCAACTCTTTACCAAAACGTTGGGAATCAAAAGTTACAGCAATTCTTGAAACTAGAGATCTCAAGAAGCTCGAAGTCAATGAACTCATCGGGTCACTTATCACCCATGAGTACACATTGAAAAGAGGAGAAGAAGAAGGAAAGCCAAAGAAGAGCTTAGCACTTAAAGTTGTTCCTCATGAAAGTGAAAGTGATGAAGATGAGGAAAATGACAATAAAGATGAAGAAGTTGCGATGATAACAAGAAGAATTCAGAGGTTCTTGAAGAAACATAGAACTCCTCTGAGGAAATCCTTCAAAAAGTTTTCCAAGAAAGATTTAGGTAAAAATGATACTTTAATTTGTTATAAATGCAATAAACCTGGTCATATCAAGCCAGATTGTCCTCTGCTAAAGAAAGATCGAAACAAGGGCAAGAAAGCAATGAAAGCTACATGGGATGATGATTCAAGTAGCTCAGATAGTGAAGCAAGCAATGAAGAATCAGCAAATCTTTGTCTTATGGCTAAAGATGACATTGAGGTAATAAATCTTGATAATATTGAAAATCCTTCATATGAAGAATTGCAAAATGTTTTAGAAGAGATTTATGAGGAATTTGAAAAATTGGGTATCAAGTATACTGCTTTGAAAAAAAAAATTCTTTAACAAACGAAATTGAAATTTTAAGAAAAAAAAGTATCATTTTGAAAGATGAAAATCTTGAATTGAATAAGAAGAAAACTGATTTAGAAAATATTGTTGAAAACTTTACGAATGGAAAAAGAAATTTTGAAAAACTTCTTGGTAGTCAAAGATGTGTTTTTGACAAGGCAAGTTTGGGATATATGCCAAAACAAAAATACAAACCTTATAAAAATTTCTTTGATAATCATTCTACATCAACTAATATTCAAAATTCTTTTCATAAAAATAATTTTGTCAAAAAAGGATATTATTATAATCATTCAAGTTTTTCATATATGTCACATGCTATTTGTAATTTTTGTAATAGAAATGGTCATAATTATCATACTTATCCTATTAGAAGAAATCATACAATGACTATTAGGGCCATATGGGTACCTAAAAATCTTGTTTCTTCTAATACTAATAAATAAAGGACCCAAAGAACTTGGGTACCAAGAAAAATCATTTTAATTGTTTTTATAGGTATGCATGAAGTCATCCACAAGCAAAAATAAGTGGTTTTTAGATAGTGGATGTTCAAGACACATGACGAGAGACAAGACTAAGTTCTTTGATCTTAGATCTAAAGAAGAAGGACACGTGACATTTGGAGACAACTCGAAAGGGAAGATCGTGGGAATAGGCAAAATTGGTAATGAATCTTCTCTCATAATTGAAGATGTTCTACTTGTTGAAGGTTTAAAACATAATCTTTTGAGCATAAGTCAATTATGTGATAAAGGATTTACAGTTACTTTCAAAATGGATAAATGCATTATTTTGAATGATCATGATTGTAATATTTGTTTTATTGTTTTTAGAAACAATAATGTTTATACAATCGATTTTGAAGAAATTACCTCACAAGATGTTATTTGCTTTTCAGCACAAAATGAAACTAGTTGGCTATGGCATAGAAGATTAGGTCATGCCAATATGGAACTTATTTCCAAACTTTCAAAAAATGATCTTGTGAGAGGTTTACCAAAAACAAATTTTCTTAAAGACAAAATTTGTGATACATGTCAATTTGGTAAACAAACAAGAACTTCTTTTAAAACTAAGAAACATATTTCCACTACTAGACCATTGCAACTGATACACATGGATCTTTTTGGACCAAATAGAGTTGCAAGTCTAGGAGGAAAATATTATGCATTTGTTATTGTTGATGATTTCTCTAGATATACTTGGGTCATCTTTCTTGCTCATAAAGATGAGGCACATAATGCTTTTACCAAGTTATGCAAGAGAATTCAAAATGAAAAGGGCTATACTATTTCAAGTATCCGAAGTGATAGGGGAAAAGAGTTTGTTAATAAAAATATTGAAACATTTTGTGATGAAAACGGTTTTGTGCATAATTTTTCTGCTCCTCGAACTCCTCAACAAAATGGGTAGTAGAGAGAAAAAATAGATCTCTTCAAGAGATGGCAAGAACAATGCTCAATGAGAACAACTTGCCTAGTTATTTTTGGGCCGAAGCGGTAAGTACTGCATGTTATGTTATAAATAGAGTTATGCTAAGATCTAAGTTAGATAAAATCCTCTATGAGCTTTGGAATGAGAAAAAGCCCAACATTGGTTACTTTCATGTATTTGGATGCAAATGTTTTATTTTGAATGACAGGGATAATTTAAGCAAGTTTGATGCAAAATCTGATGAAGGTATCTTTCTCGGGTATTCTACTAATAATAAAGCTTATAGAGTATTCAATAAAAAGACTTTAACTGTACAAGAATCTATGCATGTAGTATTTGATGAATCTAATTCTTCACTCTCCAAGAAATCTATTGATGAAGAAACAGAAGGTATAAATAACACAGAAAGTCTCAATTTCAACAAAGAGAAAACAAGAGAGGAAGTTCAACATGGAGCCATCAGGAAAGATCATCAAAATTTAATACAAGATGCAACCAAACAGTGGAAATTTGTAAAAGATCATCCAGTGGAACAAATTTTGGGAGAACCTTCACAAGGTGTAAGTACTCGATCATCTTTTAGAAATATTTGCAATCATACTGTTTTTCTATCTCAAATTGAACCCAAAAATATTGATGACGCACTTCTTGATGAATCTTGGATTCTAGCCATGCAAGAAGAGTTGAATCAATTTGAAAGAAATGATGTTTGGACACTTGTTCCTAGACCCAAAAATTATACTATTATTGGAACAAAATGGGTTTTTAGAAACAAGAAAGATGAGTCCGGAGTCATTACTAGAAATAAGGCTCGACTTGTAGCCCAAGGTTTTAATCAAGAAGAAGGAATCGATTATGATGAGACATATGCACCTGTCGCAAGATTAGAAGCTATTCGAATGCTACTTGCATATGCTTGTTATAAAGATTTCAAACTTTTTCAAATGGATGTTAAAAGTGCTTTCTTAAATGGTTTTATAAATGAAGAAGTATATGTTGAGCAACCTCCAGGTTTTGAAAATCATATTTCTCCAAATCATGTTTTCAAACTCACAAAAGCACTATATGGACTCAAACAAGCTCCTAGAGCTTGGTACGAGAGACTCAGTGGTTTCTTGATTGAAAAAGGTTTTTCAAGAGGAAAAATCGACACAACTCTTTTCATTAAATATGAAAATGATGATATTCTTTTGATTCAGATTTATGTTGATGATATAATATTCGGTGCTACTAATGAAAATATGTGTCAGGTTTTTGCTAAGACTATGCAGGAAGAATTTGAGATGAGCATGATGGGAGAACTTACATTCTTTCTCAGATTACAAATTAAGCAAGCAAAAAGTGGGACATTCATCAATCAATCAAAATATATTAAGGAATTACTGAAGAAATTTGGGATGGAAAATGGTAAGGAAATTGGAACACCAATGAGCCCATCAACTAAACTTGATAAAGATGAATCCGGTAAGCCAGTTGACTCGAAGATATATCGAGGTATGATTGGTAGCTTATTATATTTAACAGCCAGTAGACCAGATATTATGTTTAGTGTGTGCTTTAGCCAGTAGACCAGATATTATGTTTAGTGTGTGCTTATGTGCACGCTTTCAATCATCTCCAAAAGAATCACATTTAATTGCAGTTAAGCGCATTTTTAGATATCTTAGTGGTACAATTAACCTAGGGTTATGGTACCCTAAGCACACATCTTTCGATCTAATCAGTTACACAGATACAGATTATGCTGGCTGTAAAATAGATCGAAAAAGCACTAGTGGAGCATGTCATTTCTTAGGTCATGCACTAGTTTCCTGGTTTAGTAAAAAACAAAATTCTATTGCACTATCTACTGCTGAGGCAGAATATGTTGCTGTGGGTAGTTGTTGTGCTCAAGTTCTCTACATGAAGCAACAACTTGAAGATTTTAAACTCATGTATAATCACATTCCAATCAAATGTGATAATACAAGTGCTATAAATCTTTCAAAGAACCCAATACAACATTCTAGAACTAAGCATATTGAAATAAGGTATCATTTTCTTCAAGATCATGTGCAAAAAGGCGATATAATATTAGAGTTCACAAACACACACGATCAGTTAGTAGATATTTTCACAAAACCTTTACCAGAAGATAGATTACGTATGATCAGAAGATTTCAAGTTTTGTGTAATTATATATTTACATATGGACTTTGATGATAACAAATGAATTCAAAGAATGAAGAAGTCTTAAGCTCAAGTTGTCTACATAATGGAGTCAAGCACATCAAGGAAACAAGCATGAACAAGAAGGGAACAAGTTCACATTAAAATTATAGAGTAATGTTGTAAATCTCTTCAAAATTCGAAATTAGGATTAATGCTCAAAATTAATATTTTATCATAAAGCATTAAAATACATTTTTCACATGTGCATGAATATTTTTGAAAATTAAATTTGAAAATTTTGAAAGATGATTGATTGTCATCTTTTACATGTGCATGCCTTGATTAAAGGGTTGAACTTTGAAAATATTAAAGATGATTGATTGTCATCTTTCACATGTGCATGTTTTATTTGAATATTTTCAAAAGTGATTGATACTTTTTTGGACTTATACAAAAGGTAGATGATTTTGTTTGAAAAATTTGAAAAGTAAAGTGTGCTCATTTTGTCATATGCAAAAAGTAAAAGATTAGGTTTGAATTTTTTGAAAATGAAAGTGTGCTCATTTTGTCATATGCCAAAAGTAAAAGATTAGGTTTGATTTTTTTAAAAAGTGAATGATGTTGTCTTTGACAATTGAAAAAGAAGAACCTTTTATTTGAATTTTTTGAAAAAGTGAATGATGTTGTCTTTGACATGTGAATCTGTTTAAATTTGAATATTAAGTCTCATATGCCTATAAATAGATCATTTGAGAGCTTTACATTTACAATACCAAGAGTATACAACATTCGTTCAAAGCTTTCATTCTCTCTTCTCTAAGCATTGAGCATTAATCCTTGTTCATTTTGAGAGATATAGTTTGCGTTATATTGTTCTTATTTCACTCATTGAGAAGTGTTTTCTGATAACCTACCCACTATCAGCTTTTGTATCAGAAAAAGGGTGTGTATAACCCTTGTGCGTGTAGAAAGTATTCTACACAGGGAATAGTTGAATCACCACGTGTAAGGTGATTGCAAGTGTAGAGGGTGTTCTACACGGATCCTTTGTAGCAGTGTTGTTCAAAGGTGTAATAGGTTTCTATCTCCACCTGAAGGAGGTTGAATAGTAAATTTGGGAATCCTCAAGGGGTAGCTTGAGGCGAGGACGTAGGCAGTGGGGCCGAACCTCTTTAACATACTGAGTTTGCTTCTCTCTTACCCTTACTCTTTATATTTATTATTATTTCATATTTTGTTTATATTTTATATTATATATTTGATTTATAATTGTTATTTTTTTTAATACAACTCAATTCATCCCCCCCTTTTGTGTTAGTCATCTGGGCAACAAATTTTTAGGACCTCAAGCCGAGATGTGACATTATCTCGATGAAGCTCCTCTAGTCACTTTAGAGCGTAATATACTGAATGACATCCCCTGAGTTGTCGCTGGGCTATAATGGGATCGAATGAGATGGTAACACTCCTGTGCCAACTCCATGACCCCTCTACTGGCGGGGGCTAGAGGATGCTTGGCCAAGAACGCACTAGGCATGGAATTAGGCATCGCTCGTTATGAAATCACACTCACGGTCGTTACCCGTGGTGTGACAAATGGAGCCAGTGTGTGCAGATGGTCCCTATGGGAAATCATAGTGCATGCGGATTATTTGGATATGTGGGATTTTGATAAATGGATATATGTGGACCATTTTATAGGAAATAGAAAATGTGGTAGATTTTATAATTGGGTCGTTTTCTGGAAAAATGGCATTTGGTATTTTTAATGGAATAGTTTTGGGCCAAATGTGTTTTTTAGCGTGCATTGGAAAATAATCATTTTGGGAAGATGATTTTGAGCTCATGCATATTTTAGCATGTGCATGCATACTTGTTGGTTGTATAAATGTATTTTTATCTCATAGGTTGTTTGGTTAATTACTTACTGAGACTAATATCTCACGTGGTATTCGATACCCTACAGTTCTATTTTATGGAATTGGAAATTTTGTTGTAGTTAAGGACGTTGATCTTGAAGCTTCGACAGGTTTGACCTAGGGTCACTTTTCGTGTCTCAGGATTTGTTTGCCCACTTTTGATATATATTTTGATTTGTATTATATTTTTATTGGATAACTATATAATTTTTTTTAAAGAAATTTTATTTCACAGCTATGTATTTTAAATTCTGGTACTTAGTTTATTATCCTTTATTTTCTGCTGCAACTTTCATTGCACACACTTTGAGCATTTATTATTGAGGTGCGTGACCCATGTTGTCAACATTCTGATGTCACAATTCCCACATTTCTGTATGTGGGAGTCAAGGCGTCACATGGGTTCCACGCTCAGTTCTATCAAAGTCAGTGGGAGGTTGTTAGGAAGGAAATATGCAATTTTATTCTTCATATTCTTAGCCAAGGTGGGCTTCTTAATGGAATCAATGACACTTTCATCACCCTCATTCCAAAGCTTAAGAATCCAAAAAAAGGTTACTGATCTTAAGCCTATTAGCTTGTGCAATGTGATTTATAAAATTATATCTTTGAACCAAAGTGCATTTGTACCTGGTAAGCTTATAACTGACAACATCTTAGTAGCATATGAGCATCTCAAGGAAAGTAAGTTTTATGACACTTAAGCTTGACATGAGTAAAGCTTATGATCAAGTTGAGTGGGGTTTTCTTGAAGAAGTGATGACCAAATTGAGATTTTCTCAAAGATGGATCTCTCTCATTATGGCTTGTATTACTTCAGTTTCTTATTCACTCTTTCTTAATGAAAAGCCAAAAGCAGTTTGACAATTTTCAACCCTTCGAAAGGCCTTAGACAGGGTAATCCCCTCTCTCCTTACTTGTTTATTATATGTGCAGAAGCCTTATCTTTCCTCTTATTTCAAGCTGAGACCAGTGGCAGCATTACTAGTGTTCCAAATGGAAAGGGTCCTATCAGGATTTTTGTAAGGCTAATGTTGAAGGGTGGTGTAAGATTTCTCAAATCCTTAATATTTGTGAACTGGCTTCAGAACAGGTTTTAAAAGGAGAAGACCTCTATATTCTTGAGCAGGAACACACCTAAAGCTACTCAGAGGTCTATTATAAACATAGCTAGCCGATAAAATCTTCTAGTTCCTTTGAGAAGTATCTTGGATTGCTTGATGTGGTGGGAAGATCTAAATATGCTACCTTGCACTCCCTTATTGACAAAACTTGGGAAAGGATCTCAAATTGAAAAACAGAAGCTCTTTCTGCTATTGGTAAAGAGGTGCTTATAAAGGTTTTGCTTTAAGTCATTCCCACATATTTCTGCTTCCCCTCTCTGTTGCACAAAGGCACATGAAAAAATTCTAGTGAGGTTACAATGAGGATCACTCATAGATTCAGTAGGTGAAATGGGACCAGTTAAGCCATTCTAAGGAACAAGGTGGGCTGGGCTTTAGAGACTTTAGAAACTTTAATGTTGCTATGCTTTCTAAACAAAGTTGGAGGATACTTCAGAACCCCACATCATTTCTGGCACAACTATTTAAGCAAAGGTATTTCAAAGATGGCAACCTATTGGAAGCTAGGTTGGGCTACAATTCTTCATATGCATGGAGGAGTTTGTTTACTAGTTTGAAGCTGCTCAAACAAGGGATGTTCTGGAGAATTGATAATGGTAAAGGAGTGAAGATTTGGGATGAGAAGTGGATCCCAAGAACTCATTCACTCAAAGGATTATCTCCGAGAGTGGCTTCTAGAAGTTACAGTCTTGTTACTAATTTAATAGATCCTAGTCTGAAAGCATTGAAGGTAGACTCTTTGATATAGTTATTTGATGCTTAGGAGATTGAACTAATAAAGTCTATTCCAATTAGCATAGGGGGTAGAAAAGACAAACTTGTTTGGCTACACTCTAAGAATGGTATCTTCTCTGTTAAGAGTGCATACCATCTTTACAACAATCTTGAGGCTAGTTCATTGGGTGAATCATCAAATGGGGGAAGAAATCAGGATGGGTGAAAAGTAATTTGAAAGTTGAAGACTCGTAATGCTGTGAAAATGTTTATTTGGAGAACTTGCAATGAAGCCTTCCCACTTATTCCAATCTAGTGAAGAGGAAGGTTGTTGAGGATGGTGTCTGCCTAATGTGTGGTTTATGTTTTGAAACATCAATCCATCTGTTGTGGGGTTGTGTTGCTGCCAGAGATGTTTGGAGCATGAGTTGTAGGAAAATTAAAAAAAAGTGAACATTTTCTGGACATATGAAACCATGTGACCAAAAGTCTGGATCAAGAAGAGCTTGAGGGAGCTACTGTGATTAGAAGACTAATTTGGAGAAGAAGGAATGGACTCACACATGGGAAGGGATTCAAACACCCTAATGTTCTTATCAAAACTACTAAAGAGTAGATGATGCTATTTAAAAATGTCAATATCTATCACAAGAACGAGTCAAGAAGTAGTCCATTCCCATATCAGATGGGAGAAACCTCCTGAGTGTGTTTACAAGCTTAATTAAGACGCTGCAACTAAAAGTGCAAATGGTTTGATAGGCATTGGTGTGATAGCTAAAGATTTCAAGGGTCAAGTTCTTGGCACTCTTCAAGCTCCTAGATGCATGAATGAGAATCCTTTCACTGCTGAGGCTTATGGTCTTTTGAGGGCGGCTATCTTCAGTAAAGAAATGTAATATTATTCTTGAGGGGGGTGCATTGCAAGTGGTCAATATGGTGGATAAGGCTGCTACTATTAAAGTTTAGGGAGATTAACGATTGAGGATGCTCGAAATGTCATAAATTCCTTTGCCTCTTGGTTTGTTGTTCATATCGGCAGGAATGCTAATATGGCAGCTCATAGCTTGGCTAAAGATGCTCCTTTTCTTGATGAAGACATGTATGCTTTGAAAAATTTTTCTCAATGTATTTAGTCTACTGTAATAAGTGAATTGATATAAGTGTTAAGTGATGAATAAAGTTCAATTTCATTTCAAAAAAAGTAATAAGAAAATGATGGTATGAATGTCAAATATGTTCATCAAATGTGCACTCATATATTTTTATGTTTTTTTAATGGTTATGGAAGTAGCTATTAGTGAGTTTATTTATTTATTCTTAATTGTTAATTATGTTTAAAACATGATTCAAGAAAAAAAATCATTTGTACCGGTATGCATATTTGGTAGGCACATTTGGTAGTCATCATAGCATTATCCAAAATAATAATAACAATCATGATCAATAAATTATTTTATTTCAATAAGGAAGGTTTAAAATGTAGATGTTTTTCAATAATATTCAATTTTTTAAATTAACGGCATTTATCTCCTATTTTACTATTCTCGAATCAATTAACCCAGCCTCATTTCAACCCAACAAAAACGTATATATTTGGACTCACAGATACGAGTAAAACCCAGATTGTCCTCCTACGCTGAGGCTTGAGGCCGGGCCCGGCTGTCTAACATGTTTCGTTGGGATTTTCTCTTCTAGCTCTAATCTATATACTACTGTAAAGTACTCTTGTTGTCTCTTTGGGCTTTTAGCCTTTCACAGGTTGCCAACATACTCAAATGCTACTTGCTGTTCATATATTCATGCCAACTCACTTTTTATTGAAAATTCAACGATGTTATCTTTGACATTTATAGAAAAAAAAAATTTTGATAATTTTAAAAATAAATAATCTTTTTTCTATATATGCAAAATGAGAAACTTTTGTTTAAAAATTTTGAGAAATAAATGATGTCTTGGGCATTTAAAAAAAAAAAAAACAAAAAGGAAGCTTTTGTTAGAAAATTTGAAAAATAAATGATGCTCATTCTGACATTTATTAGAAATAAAAAAAAATGTTTTAAATTTGAAGATGATCTTAGAAGAATGCAAAACGAGTCTCTCATATGTGTAGAAATAACTCAAGTGAGATCTTTTTAGAATACAACATTACAACTAGCTTTACAACCCTTATTCATCAAAAGTAGCCAATCTCTCTTTTCAAATATTGAGCCATGTGGCCCTTATCACTTATCATTTTTATAGAGATATAGTTTACTCAGTATTATTTTATGATAAATTATATTCTCAAGTAACTGTATAGAATACACTTAGTAAAATATTTATATTGTATAATTTGATTTAGAAGATAAATTTTAAAATTTGAATTTTATTAATCAAATTTTGCTATTTGAATAATGTGAATGATATGCTCTACACATTAACTTGAGAATAAAATAACTTTTTTTTTTTTAATTATCGAGGAGATTACTTTAATAACTTACCAACTATAAGCTATTATGTAACAATAAAAGGATGTGTATAGTCTTTATGAGTTTAGCAAAAATTCTCTATACCAAGGACTAGTTGATGGAGGTTAAATAGTAAGTTTGATGATCCTCAAGAAGTAGTTTGGAGTAGAAATGTTACTAATTTTGCTTCTCTCTTAGTTTTATTTTTTTACATTTACTGCTACTTAATATTTAGTGTTCAATATACTTTTTTATATTGTGTACTTAGACATACCCAATTCACCCATCATCCGGACAATAATATTGCATTAGTTACAGTTAATATATAATCAAATAAGTGAGAATCCCGAAATACAAGCTACTTGACTTTCACGTGTATCGTGCGCATGCACGGGTGCATGATTAATGATCCTTTTCTGGAAGGTTCTTCGTGGTGCCAGCCATCATATCTTATCTTTATAGAATCATTACTTTGTGTACACATATGCTCGCTCCATTCAAAATGGGCATCATTTAAAGGATGCCTTAGGTTGCATTATTTGCTTGGATTGACTCTCCGAATAACAGTATTCTTTAGATTTTGAGCTAGCCTAGTTGCCTGGGTCAGAAGAGAATGATTTTAACAGAGAATTAAGGTTCAAATTATAAGTAAGATGTACAAAAAATATTCTCAAGAGATTGAATGATAAACTTGTTCATTTCTTACTCATATTTGATTTGTTGATGCCTTTTATCTTCAACCGTACATTATGTGAACAACTTAATTCTTAATTTTATATTTCAACTCATTTATTATCATTAAAATTATGATTTTCAAATTATATAAAGTTTGAAACCTTTGGAAAAAATAATACAAAGTATTTCATACTTTTAAAATTTGGAATTACCTAGCTAATATTTATGGATATGGTCTTTCGGTTCTTATGGTCATCATGTTACGTTGCCTCTCTTGTTATATTGCATATTAATTAATGTGTAGTTTGGATAATAAGATAAGATGAAATGATTTTATATGAAAGTTGAAAGTTGAATAAAATATTATTTGTTAATATTATTATTATTTTGAGATTTGAAAAAATTTAATTGCATATTATATTTTGTATGAGAATTTGAAAAAATTATAATAATAAAATGAGATAAAACCGTATCTGCTTCCAAACGAGGCCTAGGTCTACAAACAAACATATGCCCATAATTTTCTTTTTTAACGACACATAACTCACCTATTATGTATAGTAATAGATTGAATTTTATAAAAGATTACGGTACTGATTATTTTTAGGGCTTTGTTACATACAGTCGGTGTACAGTCGGTGTGCAGTCGGCTATACGGAATGAATAAAAAAAATTATAAAAAAAAATTTTTATATTCAAGGGGACCTACATGAATAAAAAAAAGTTATAAAAATAATTTTTTTTTCATATAGGTCCCGTATTAATTCACTTTTTTACAGCCGACTGCACGCCGACTGCATCTGCCGATTGCAAAAAGTATTTCTCTTATTTTTAAGTTTTTGCATTTTAATTCTTTTAATTTTAGTCTCTCTGACTTTTTCTTCTCTCTCTCTCTATTTTTTTTTTTTTGTTTTTAAGACCTAGCTATCGTTTGGTTTGAAAAATAATCAAACCCCAAAGAGGGCTATGAAAAATTTCAACTGTGAATGTGAGGCATGCTTTACTTTGTAGAAAGAGTTAAATTAATAAAAAAAAAATTTATTTATCATCTACACACACTGTATATCATATTTATTTTTATTTTTTTTCTCTTATCAAATGTATAGTACATAGATGATAAGCAAAATAATTTAATTAGTTTAAAAAAAATAAAATTAAAAAAAAATAATAAAAAATAAATATAGTATATGTTGTATGTGAATAATAAGTAATAAAACTCTAAAAAATAAAAGAGTTTCAAGCATATGTGCGGTACTTTATTTGCTTGTGATGTCCATATGGTCTCCATGACTCAACAAGGCAAATAAAAATCAATTTTGGCTTGCTTCTAACTATTGGTTGAAAGTCAATATTGACTCTCAAGATCGTTATCAGAGTAAGATTGTTTTCATTCCGTTGTGAATTATTTTAATTTACTGTCTATTTAAATAGTAAAATGTAAATTAAACTAATTAAGACATCATTTCACATCAGTATGTCTATTCTGCATTAATGACTTTAAATGATAAGATCTAAGTTGAAAAATGGGAAAACCAAGCCTCCTTATTCCTAGCGACCTTTGTATGCATGTTCCAAGGGCCAGCAGCCATTTGTTCAAAAGTTCAACAACCCGTACGATTATTACGTACGTTAAAAAGAGTGTGAGACTCGTTACATGCATGCATGTGTGTACTGGTCGTTAACCTTATGGCAACTGTACATGAAGAATCGTCAAATACCTAAATGATATAAATAAATAAAAATCTATGTTAGTTATCATAATTTTAAACATTCTGCAATAAATAATAGCATTTTAGTTGGGTCAAAAATTCCAAGACCAAGTCAACAAATCCAGACACTCAAATTTAAGACGAAGATAACAACAACAATATTTAGTTGGGATAACAATGCAATAACTCTGTTTAAGTTTTAGATTTATATTTTAAATATGTATTGTTATCTTTGCATATAATTCTTATCTATAAATATAAGTCTTCACCTGTGTTATAGTAAGGCAAATATTTTACTCATTTTTTTCGCCTCAATGGAAGGTCCAAAATACATGATTTATACTTTAAAATAATTAGTCAATGATGTAATTGGAGTCTCATTAGAACCTTATAAATTACAAGAACTTTTCATTCCCAAGTAATGTAAGATTCCATACACCACCACCCTTATTCTTATCATATGGGGTATCACAATCTCCCCTCCTTAAATTTTTTACATCCTCGTTAGGCCTATCCATTGTAGGTAGCATGACTCAAGTTCCATATATCTGATTGAGATAGGCTCTGATACCATTTGTAACATCCCAATAGAAAACTCAAACCATATGACCTATATTCCAAAAGGACTAGTGAATGATACAATTGGAACCTTATAAAGAGTAAGAATTTCTCATTCCCAAGCAATGTAGGATCTCATATACCACATATCCTTATCTTTATCATATGAGGTATCATAATCTCTCATCCTTAAATTTCCAACGTCCTCGTTGAGCCTGTCCATTGTAGATGGAATGACTTTTACAATGAGTAAACTATTTCTGTTACCATAACATAGGTGAAGGCTTTATATTATAGATAAGAATTCTGTACAAAGATAACAATACATATTTGAAATAAAAATCAGAAATTTAAACAGAGTTATCCTATTGTAATCCCAATTGAATATTGTTGTTGTTATCTTCATCTTGAATTTGAGTGTTTTTTATGTTGTTGACTTTGTTTTGGATTTGTTAGTTGCTAAAACAGAGTTATTATTTACAGGCAATGTGAGATTTATTCTTTAATACCCTTTTTCACTGCAGCCCAATATTTTTTCTTGGTCCTTTTCACAAGACAAGAAGTGTGTGTCCCCATTTGTCTTGAACCTGACTCTGATACTATGAAAAAATTCATAAGTCTTACTCATCTCATAATGTAGAGGAATAAATCTCTCATTACCTGTGAAATAATAAGCAAATCTCTCTTATTAAATCAGTTTTATGAGATGATTTAGGTTCATGAATTTCTTCATGGTATCAAAGCAAGTCCTACAAGAAGAAAATAGATAAGTTCATAATCATTAAGAGGCTAATCCACTGCAACCAAGGTGTCGGCAAGAGTGGATCACTGCTTAAAATAATTAGCAATGGATAGAGCCCCTTTATTCAATGTTCCAAGTTGGAAATGGATATTTGTAATTCGAGCATGAGAGGAGGAGGTGAACATGCGCTCAAGAGAGAGCCACACCTCACGGGAGGTTTTGCATTTCACCACATGAGAAAAAGTTTTCTCAGAAAGAGAAGAAATGAGAGCACTAAGAATCAGTTGATCTTGTAAGTGCCAGTGGTGAAAAGCAGGGTTCACTTGAACCTCATCTTGACCATTGAGTTGAACGATAATGGAGGAAGATGGCACTGGTATAGTGCCATCGACATATCCAAACAAGTGAGGGCCCTTGAGATAGGGAACAATTGGGGCCGCCATAAGAGATAATTATCTCTATTGAGTTTGATAGTGATAAAGGAATGAAGATTAATTGGGGTGAGTGTGGTGGCAATAAGAGCAGAGTTATTTGAGGAGGAAGAAACCATGAGGATCAAGAATTGACGTGAGTCTTTTTAGGCTCTTGATACCATATAAAAGTTTTACAATGAGTAAACTATTTGCCTTACCATAACACAAGTGAAGGTTTATATTTATAGATAAGAATTATGTACAAAGATAACAATACATATTTGAAATACAAATCTGAAACTGAAACAAAATTATCACATTGTTATCCCAATTGAATATTGTTGTTATTATCTCCATCTTGAATTTGAGTGTTTGTTGATGTTGGTGACTTGGTCTTGGATTTGTTAGATGCTGAAACAAAGTTATCACTTACAAAAAGGAAAATAACTGATAATCCATTATGTCCAATTTGTGAATGAGAAGAGGAAACAGTTGACCATTCTTTATGTAGTTATTCAGCAGGAAGTGATGTGTGGGTAGAATCTACTAGCCTTGTGCATAAGTGGTTAAGCTTGGAGGATAATAATTTGGAGCTGTGAAAGAAACTGATAATGAAGCCACAAAATGAGGAGCTAGAGTTGGTGGTGACCATAATGTGAAGGATATGGTTTAGACTTAATGCACTAATCTATGAAAATCAGTTTGAAATCTTGAGAATGGTAGTTCAAGCAGCTAGAGAGGGATTAGATGAATTCCACCAAGCTCAGATTTTTCCAAAGGAAAAGCAAAAGACAATTGTGAATGCAAGGGATTTGGCCAGATGGAAAAATCTAAGGGAAAATGCAGAGAAAGCAAATCAGGATACAACTATTGACTCAAATGTAAAGAAAATGAGAATTGGAGTCATCATCAAAGATCCGGATGGAGAGATTTTGGCATCTCTATGTGTAAATGAAAGGTGGCCATAGAGATTCCAATTTTCAAAACCTAAAATAAATAGTGGATTTTTAAGATATCATATATACATATCTCATAAATAGCTAATTTGGGTTTTGTAAATTGTATTGAAGATAAGTAACACATTTTGGAGGTTTACACAAACGAGATATATATATATATATATATATATTATCTGTTGTTAGAGTTAGAACCATACAAATATTATGTTTGCATTTTCTCAACTTTATTTCCTTATAATATACCTCATTGGCAAGACAATCTAGTGCATCTACTAAAAAGGACTGTGTAGACACGTATCAGATTGAGAAAAGAAAGTTGAAATTACTATTGAGTACTAGTTTTGATAAGATTAATATTACTACAGATATGTAAATTTCTAACCAAAATGTTTCATATACAGTGGTGACTTTTCACCACTTTGTGGATCCATATTAGTTTCTTCAAAAACAGGTTCCAAGACTTTGTAATGTGTCACCTCTGCATAGTGGTTTATTATTTTTGATATTTTGCAAAAGTGTTATGTTGATTGGGGTGTAGAAAATATAGTATTTGCAATGACAGCTGATAATACCAAAGCTACTAATGTTGTCGTTAGAATTCTCAAAGATGATTTTCAGTTGAGAAAGCTCTTATATGTTGAGGTAAATTATTTCATGGGCGCTGTTGTGCCCATTTAATAAATTTGTTGGTGCAAGACAAGCTTGGTCAAATTGAAAACATTATTAATTGTGTGTGAGAGGGAATCATATACTTTGTAGCATCTGAGGGACAATTGAGACAATTTAATGAAATTACAAAACAATTGCAATTACCTTCTAAAAAGCTAGCATTGACATTAGATGTTCCCACTTGACGAATAACCCTTACTTCATGTTGGTTGACTGCTATGAAATTGAAGGAAGTTTTCCTTAGGTTTCAACATAGGGATCAAGATTATCAATGGGTGCAAACTAATGAAAATTGAGTAAAAGTTAAAAATGCATATGATGTTTTGGATTTTCAATGAAATGACTAATATTGTATCTAAAAACGTCTATCCAACTTCTAATATATTCCTTTCTGAAGTATGGAAGATAAAATAAGTATTGGCTATGAATAATAGTTTGATAAAAGAAGAAAGAAAAACTTGAGAAATATTGGAAAGAATGTAATTTGTTGATAACAATAGCTACGTACAGTATTTTTAGATCCAAGATACAAAATGGTATTGATAAAGTTCTATTTTCCATTACCTTATCTAAAGCATGAAGTCTTTCAGAATATTGAATTTTTTTTTTATAAAGTTTTGCACGAGTTTTATGATGAATATCTCTAGTTAATAATTCAACAATTATGGGCCCGATTGCGCAGAAAAAGTTTAAACTAGGTTCTTCAAGCAGTTCTTCAACGACCAATGTTGGTTCCACGAACTATGCCAAGTGGGCGGTCAACGTTCGAGTCTTTTGTTATAGATGTTCATACTTTTCAACCTATTAAGACATAATTTTATGTATATTTGGAAGATGATGTACTTTACATATATAGGCGAGGACGGTACACATGATGCAAAACGTTAAAATGCCGGAAAGTCAATATTCTCAATTAATAGAGAATCTTGTATAAAATGGCCCGACAAGTATTAGCTAGTGGTTGATCCTATAAGCATGGTTGCTTAATTTAGGATCCACATTCAATGCTTGTGATGAATAATTTATTGGACTTGTTATTCTCAAACTATTGTGGTTTCATACGGAATTGAGGTAATTGTTTATATGTATTTCATCATTATGAGTTTTAATAGATTTTGTGTTACTAGGTTCTGCTGAGAATTTTGAGTTTTAAAATTAAATATTAAAATATTATATTTTAATATTATTATTATTTTAAGATTTAAAAAAATAAGAAAAAAGTTAAATTGTTTATTATATTTTATATGGAAATTTAGAAAAGTTGTAATGATGAGATAAAAATTTTATGTTTGAGATGAAAATTTTATATGGTCAAACAGTACTTAATTGTCAAACCTCGCTCGACAGATTCTACCAACCTTAAATAATTTGATAAATTTCTATAGAGCGTATATGCAATTAAGGTTCTTTTAGAATATTATGACTGAGTACTGTTTTCCAGGCTTGAGAATCATTAGATCGTGATTGGAATAAAAAGATTTCAGATTATGAATTTATCTAACTAGGTTTAGAGGCTCTTTTAATTATATGTGTTTTGTTTATTTGAAATAATCTTTAGATTTTATTATTTTACATGTAAATTTTGGTTATTTTTACCCCATTTGTAATTATTTAGCTGGAAATTTAGAACCAACTTTTTTAATTTTTAATTTTTATTTATTTATAAATTTTTGTAATTTTCTAACTCAATAGAGGTCCATTTATTCGTTGTAAAAACTTAATTAAATTTAGAATTACTTTGCAATTTCTCTAAATCTTTAATTTTTTTAAGGATAAAAAATAAATAAACTATGAGTAGATAGCGGGGAGCTCACTCACGAAGCCGACCTTGAACAAAGATAAGATAAGCTCGAATGTTTTCAGCCTCAAGCCATAGTTAAATAAAAGTGCTCTAAAATCAGAATATTAGTAGAAAATCAAAATATGTTTGTCAAAATGTGTAGACAAAGTTATAAAATACAATATTCGTTTCTTGAAATGAAGTAAGACTAAGCTATTAATAATCTATATTATATAAATGAAGCAGCTTGTGAACAAGTTCGGGCGGCTAGAAATTAAATAAAATGTTCAGGAAGTATCTTATAATTCTATTAATAGTAGTGAAATAATTTAAGTTAAGATATTTTATCAGATTCTGAGAAAGAAGAAAATAAAAATTAGAATAAGAATATTATTAAGTTAAAAAGTTGTTTAAATATTATTTTTAATACTATTTTTATTTTGAATTTGTAAAAAATGTACTAATTTTTGTTTTGAAGTCTGTAAAACTGGATTGGTCTTTTGTATTTAGTTAATGATTAGATGCAAAAACTGAATATCTAAAATTAAAAAATATTTTATATTTGAGTGACGTTTGAAAATAAAATTATAAAAAATTTTGTAAATTTTGTAAATTTTGTGTCTCACCCGTGTCCAAATGGGCTTTCTTTTTTTGTTTTTTGTTTTTTGTTTTTTGTTTTTTTGTTTGAATCATCAAACAATACCTTTCATTCATTCAATCATAAATTGTGCAAGATAGCACCTGATTACAAGCACTCAAAAAACATCTCAAAGCTCTACATTAGAACAAGGTTTTTCTCTAATAATAAGACTAGCAATCTCTACAGGTCCCTCTTCAATCCAGCACCATTCCCCTTCAATTCTCAAGGCTCTCTTGGCCAGTTCATGAGCCACACTATTGCCTTTTCTATGTATGAACTTTACTGACCAGTCAAGTCGATTTAGTAGTCTGCCACGCATGTCTTTGAACATCTGATCCATCCAAGCAAATGCTTCCTTTTCCTCTATCACCCCTTTAATGATTCTTTCAGAATCTCCTTCAAACACTACATTTCTTATATCAAGCTCTACTACTAGATCCATAGCCTTCAGACCAACAGCTTCAGCCATATCAGAAATGCCACTAAACAGCCTTGAAGCACTGAAGGAAAACAGAAGCTCTCCCAAATGATTTCTTGCTACTATGCCCAATCTCATTCTGTTTTCAACTTTGTCTGTAGCCGCATCAAAATTGAGTTTAGAAACTCCCACATCAGGTGGCTTCCACTTAGTATCCTTCCTCCTATTTGTGTTAGACACCTTGAGCTGTTTCATCTTATCTCGAGATGCTTGAAAGCACCTGAGACTAGATATTGCATTAGTGACCACTTTGTTTGGACTCTCAAATTTGCCTTCAAAGACCAATTTATTCCTTCTGGACCATAAACCTCTCAAGATCATAACAGTCTCTTCTACTTTGTTTTCCTGCATATCAATCCAGATTTTGAAGAATTCCCTCTCTTCACAAATCCACTTCTGTAGGCCATTGTCCTTTTCTGCCCACACATCAGAAGCAGCTGGACACGACCATAATGCATGACCAACAGTTTCCTCATTTAAACAACAAATTGGACAAGAAGCATCTTCAAGAATTCTCCTCTGACATAAGTTATGTCTTGTTGGCAAGATGCTGTTTACAGCCTTCCATAAAAATTGTTTCGTAGAGTTAGGAATAGTAAGACTCCATATTCCTTCCCAAACCTTTTTCTAAGCTTGTCTGTTTGAACACTCACCAAGCCTCTCTCTTTCCATGTCATTACACAGGTGATAAGCACTTTTTACAGAAAACCTTCCATCCTTAGTGTAACCACACAGGATTTTATCTCCCTCTCAATACCAACTCAATGGTATGCTACAAATTTGAGCAGCTTCATTTCTACTAAAAATTTCCTCAATCAACACCTCATTCCAGCAATGGATATCTTCAAAAATAAGAGAGCTCACCTTAGAGTTAGCCTCTAACCGATTGACTGGAGATCTAACTTTAAAACCTGTTGCATTGGGAAGCCATCTATCAATCCAAATGGAAATACTTTTCCCATTTTCCACTCTCCACACACATCCTGCTTTGACCAGGGCTTGTGTAGACAATAAACTACTCCACATATAAGAAGGTTTGTAGCCAATCTTAGCCTCAACAAATTGGCCTTTCCTGTAATGCTTTTCCTTAAAATTCCTTGCTGCCAATGAATCTACACTTGTTTGCAGCATCCACCCTTGCTTGACAAGCATAGCCTTGTTAAAATTATCAATATCCCTAAACCCCATCCCACCCTCCTTCTTGTTATTACCCATTAGGCCCCACCCTTTCCAATGGATGCCTCTGCCCTCTTTATTGCCATTCCACTAGAATCTTGCAAGCATGAAATTTAGCTCTCTACTTAGCTTCCTTGAGAATCTGAACACATTCATGGTATAAGTAGGAATAGACTGTAAGACAGCCTTAATTAGAACCTCTCTCCCAGCACTTGACAGAAAAGAGTTTTTCCAGCTGCTGACCTTCCTCCACACCCTTTCTTTAATACCTTTGAAAGTTTCATACTTGGATCTACCAATCATGGTAGGAAGACCCAGATATTTACCATAAACCCCCAAGGAATCATCACCAGCTTCTTGCAAAATTTCCCTCTTAACTGGTTCTCTTTTATTAGAACTAAAGAGCAAAGCTGTCTTCTGCCTATTTAACATCTGACCTGAGGAGACCTCAAATGGGCTTTCTAACTAGATCAAAAGTTTGAACTTGACTCGTATTTTAATAAAAATTATATGAATAAGACTTGATCACATACCAATTACTCAAACTTGACTCTTTTACACTCCCAAGTGTTTATATGTGTTATCAAGATCTAATCCATTTGTGAATTTTTGGATAGAGGTGAAAAAAAAAACTGGTAAACCTATTAAACAAACCGAATCAGATCAAATCGGTGTGTTTAGTCCAGTCTAGAATCGGTTTAAACTAAATCGAACCGGTATATATATTTGAACTTTTTATATTATATATAAAATATCATTTATATAATTATTTATATTATATTATATTATATTATATTATATATTATATAAGGAATTCCTAATTAATATAATATGAAATTTTAATCTTATTATTCATGTTTATTAATCTTCTAACATAAAATTAATATAACATTAGATATAATATAAAATTAATCTTAAAAGCTTTAATATAACATTTGACAGAATATAAAATGAATCTCACTAATTATACTATACTAAGTTAATCTCATTAATAATTAATAAGTTAATCTCACTAATAAGTTAAACACTACTTATACTATACTAATATAATTAGACACTAATAAGCTAATAATTGTTAATAATAATAAATACTAAATAAATACTAAATTTTCAAAAATCTGAAAAACTGGAACAAATCATACTAAAATCAAAAAAATTGAAAGTTTTGATTTTTGTGATGAATTCGTTTATAAATTTTCAAAATTAGTATATTTCGATTCAATTTCAGAATTTGTCAAAAATTTAATCGAATCGAATCAATTACACACCTATTTTTGGGTTAAATTACTTGATAATTTAAAACCCTTGGCATTATATTTTCAAGGAAGAAGAGCTGGATCTAATAATATATTATTACAGCAATTTTGGTTGTACAAAACTTGATAACAAGGAGACAAGTTTACACGGCTGCAGGAAGACAAAAGGAATTTTCCAATTAAAAAAAGGGTCAGAATCAGTCCACTAAACTCATCATTATGCTCTTTCTCTGTCATTGAAGTCCTTTATATACTTTACAATCTTGATCGGATGCAACACTGTGGGCGGGCCAAGTTCGTGTTGATGCTCACGTGACCAAACTTAGAAGATGCTTTGAAGGGAAAAAAAAAAAAAAGAAAACGTGACCCAAATTACACGAGGATAAAATAGAATAAGATGCCAAGGTGTTAAAATTCAATTCTGGCATGCCCATCCTTTCCATCTACATGTTACCAAACAAGTCAAATAATAAATATATAATTTAAGAAAACTCACGTGGGAAATAAGGTAAAAGTTCAAAAATCATAAAGAAAAAATTGGATGGGAAACATGTAATTATAATATATATATATATATATATATATAGTTTGCATATTTAAGGGACTTCAAACAATTTTATGATGTCCTTGTAACCCAAACTAGATATCAAATAACAAAAATTATATTAAGTGATTTTTGCGTATTTTCGTGTATTCTATTAATATGATTAGCTACATCATTTTTTTTAATATAAAATAACTGTTTTGACCAATCGCATAGATGAAATGTATAAAAAATATATAAAAATAACTGTATGTAGCAAAAATCATCAGATAAAGTCAAGGTTCTAAGTTTATTTGATCCATTATTGAAAGAAAAAGAAAATGGTAAATATTCATTTGGTCTCTACATTTTTCGAAATGAGCATCAATAATTAGATATTATATATAAAGGTCTCATTTTGTGTACTATATCTTTGATATTTTAATTTAGACAGTATTAGAGAGAATCTTTATCTATTATTTTTAAATTCAATAATATGATCACAAGGAGACAAGAAGATAGATTCATGAGCATAGGCACATGAATACATGCAAGAAAAGTTGAAGTTCAACTTGTCAATTATTAGTTGATTTTTCTTGGAACTTAATAATTATAGATAGCTGATTATTCTGAAGATAAGTAATGAGGGACCAAAGACGGGCCCTTATAATTCGTATGGAGTGGGTGGATATATGCACGTTTCATCCATTTAATGCATGAGAGTTCGACCGTTTCAAACACAGGAAGTTCTAGTAGTCAACTCCATTCAGGGTGACACGTTGTGTTTCTTTTGTACTAATTGTTTTGATTGAAAATCAAATTATACGTTGCTCAGAATTTTATTCATCTTGATCGCTCGCTCTAAGGACGTCATTCATATATATGATTTAAACTAAAAGCATATGGGTACGTATTGTTAGCATATTGACCGAAACATCAACCTCCAAGACTTCAGCAACAGAAAGCTCATCACCCATCAAGAACTAAGCAACAACTAATCTGGAATCCGAAGTTTCAGTCTTTACAAATATGGCATCACAAGACTTAAAATCTTTCCAAATGTGTCAACAAGGAAAGTCAACTCTACAGCAAGAATGTTCCCATATCTTGGGATTTACTTTCTACTTGATTCTTGTATATTCAATGTTGTAATCAGTGTATATAGGACCAGTAATTTATAACATTCGAGATTGAGGAATAAAATACATGATCTTCATATAATTGTTCAATCTCTTTCATGGTACCAGCACTCCTCTGGTAAACAACCTTCAATTCGATCCACATGGCTTCCTTGTCCCCATCCTCAATTGCCTCTCAAGCTCCACTTTCCACTATTTCCATTAATGCACCTAATATCACTCATCTAGTGTCTGATATATTGGATAACTCCAATATTCTGCTATGGGTCTCATAGTTCCTACCCATGCATTTTGGCATTCATAATCTCCTTGCCATCATTGATGGCTCTGAGTCTTGTCCTCCTCGTTTCCTCAATGAACAAGTCGCCAGTATACGTAGATGCACACATTAATTAACATGGGAAAATACTTTCCCAATCACATATGGATGTGTATAGGTCCTATTTGACGTATGGTAACACATGTTTACCCAACCATATGGATGTTTATAAGACTCGAGGTAAGTGACTGACAATGCTTTTCTACGTCATATTATATAAACTAGAAAAAGGTCATTTAATAACTATATGGTAAGGAACCTTTTTACAAAACTATATGTATACGTATAAACCATTCGGCAGTCCCAATTTATGAATTATTATTATTATTGTTCATGTAATGCGTGACTATGAATTTGTATGGCTAATGATGTGACTGAATATTGTATGGTACGCTATATATTCTCAAATGAATGAAAGCTAACGTAAGGTAAGGCTAAAGGAAAAGAAAAGAAAATGAAAGGAATGACTACATATGATTGTTGAGATAAAATGATCTTGCCATGACAGTGACGACGGTACCACATGGTTAACGGGTGAATTGCAACGCTAGAATGTGTCACTAGTAGTGAACTCAGTGATACCCATTCCTAAGGAGATCTAGGTTCTAAAGCTCTAGGTAGAGCCAAGACTGTAAGGGTTGTTTACCCTAACACAGAGGGTAATAGTGTGTAACGACCATTAAGAAGATATGGTTAAGGAATGTATGTTTTTCATTTGAGGCTTAATGTAATGCCTACTACGATTTTAGTGTTGATTGAAACTGTTAATATTTGATTGAAAGCCTAGACTGCTATTTTGCTTACTATATGATTAGTTCAATCTGTGTATTTGGCTCATTTTTTTTTTTCTATTTTTATGTATGCCTCCTCAAGTGAGGGTGACTATGAGGACGTTGCGGGATAGGATATTGCTTAGGGGATGATATTGAGGCTTAAGGAGTTAAGATGAACCTTGTTTTATTTTTGTATTGACTGAATTGTAGTACAAGAATATTTTTTAACCTATTAAATAAGTCCTACTGACAATTATTTTTGAGGTGTTTTCTTTTAAATAAAGTAATGTAATTTCTTGAATTCTACTATGCGATCTTTTATACCTAGTTGTAAAGTGAGTGCTTTAAGATTAGTAGTATTCAGTTCCACTAACTTTATAACCCTAGTGGGATGGGGTGTTACCATCAAGACCACTCATGCATCTACAACAATGCCCCTTCCAATTCTGCAAGTCTTATTCCTTCTATAACTTCTACAGAACCCATAGACCTTACTACTGCACCAGAGAATATTCTATCTCAACCTCCACCCTCAAATCCTCCATCTCAGCCTCTACCCTCACATCCTATGCTCACTAGAATAGGCCAGTGACTCGACAAACCAATCTTTTTCTTGATTATCATGTTAATTACTTCACTAATCATCCCTTGTTCGTATCTCAACCATCCTCACTACTAGCAATGGAAGAAGAATGGCAGTCCAATGCAAAGAATCATAGCTAGCAATGCAAGAAGAGTTTCAAGCCTTATTGTCCAATGGTACCTAGATTCTTTGTCCTAGAAGAATGGGAAAGAAGGTTATCAAAAGTAAATGGGTATACAGGCTAAAGCAAAAGGTAGGTGGCAGTGTTGATAGGTTCAATGCTTGACTTAGGGTTAAACATTTCCATTTGAATTGTCCTTGCACTTGAACAATTGGTTTACATGGAGCAACTATCTTGATTATTTTTGTCACCTAAAAGAAGGTTATTTGTGTGGCCTAAAACAAGTCCATGGGGCTTGGTTTACCAAACTATCAAGTTTCCTTCTTCATTTAGCTTTTCATGAATTTCAAGTTGACTACTCTCTCTTCACCTATCATAATGGCAACACTCAGACTTATTTCCTTATCTATCTAGACAACATCATAGTGACAGGCACATCATCTGTAGCAATAACGTTCCATTATCTTAGGATTTATTTTTTGGTTGATTCTTACATATTCAACGTTGTAATTAGTGTATATAAGACTAGTAATCATGCAACATTCGAGATTCAAGAATACAACATATCTTTATACATTTGTTCAATCTCTTTTAGGTACTTTGATTATTTTCTTGAAACTATTAAATCTTTGCTAGTTTGGATTTCACATGTTTTCACTTATAACTTTGATAACATGAGTCTGATGTATAACGCTAGAAATATCCTACAAAACTGAAATTTTGAAACATATGACAATATTATTCCTTATTCGCATGTTTTGTATGGAGCAGAGCATGGATAATTCTATATTCATTGCACTGAGCAGAGAGGAAAGGTGACAGAATAGAGCAGGTTTGTAAATAATTTCACCTTAACGTGAGAGTGAGATTATTTTATCTATTGGGTTAAACAATCTATGGGACTCGACAATGACACAAGAAAAGCATACTACATTAGGAGAATATTTATCTAATTTGTTGGATTTCGGTTGGACATATGAAAGCTACATAATGGTGGCATCCAATCAAGGGACGATGCTAAGTTGTTAACGTCAAATCCTTCAATAAGTCCCCTCAAACTGAGTTAAAGGGCAATGCTAAGTTGGAGATGGAGTAGATCAAGCTTATTCCAAGGCTTTGTGAACATCTTTGCAGGTTGCATACAACATGCCGAGTCTTTAAGAGGCCAAGTGTGGTGCCCCCGATCCTCAATAATTCTCTAGCAAGGAATGCGATGCTTAAGATCTGAACTGATCTGTTGTATCACTTTTGATCGAGTGAGGGTTTTAGTGCTCGGAATAATCTATTAGTACTAGAGAAGTCAACAATTACCCAATCCTTAACAGTAATAATAAATTCATATGTCACTATCACTTTTTTGTATATAGCTGCAACTCATCATAAGTTCATCACTTATAAAAAAAAGTACTGAACCATAAAGTTTTTGTCATCTATTCACAATAAACATCTCATATTACAAATTATAACGACACAAAGACAGGCCCTTTTGGCTATTCCTTAGGCTGGGCTGGTCTTTCTTCCTTAGCATAATTCTCTTGGGGTACATCTATATCAAGGTCTACAATTTCGAAGAATGAAATCACAAGTAAGACCACCATAGTGATATTTTGATGAAATCTGCACATATATTTTAAGCATGGAGAGGAATTAGCCTTTTGAGCCCCAACACATACATTCATAAGCATGGCGAGGAATCACTATCTTGAGCAAAACATATATATTCATAAGCCTAGTTACAAATCACTCTCTTAAGCAAAATACATATATTCATAAGCATGGCATGGAATCACCTTATTGTCTCTACCAGGCCAACATATGAAACACATTCACCAAAACACAAAGGGAAATCACTCCACCTATTCGACACAAGGAATCTCTCTACCTGGTCAACACGAGGAACACCTCCACCAAATCATCATAGAGAACGCTCCATGTGATCAATACAGGGACTTTCTACTCATGATATTATGTGAAGCCATATGGAAACGCGCCACCCTAATAATCACGAGAATCGTTTACCTGTATGAGACTCGTTGTAATGTATCTCCAGGAATGGTATAGGGAACCCTCAACCTGATCCCATGAGTACATAGCAAACTAAAAGCACGTCACTTTAAGTTTAAATCATATCATCAAAGTATATAATAAATATAGTGATGTGATGACCCGCTTTTACGTGTATTTTCACTGAAGGATTGTTTTTATTTTAATTAATATATCAGTTATTTTATTTTAATTTATTTGCGTTTTAAAAATTGGGTTTTAATTTAATTTAATTTATTTGAGGTTGTGTTTTATTTCTTTTAGTTGTTTTGTGGTTTTAATCTTTTTGGCGGTTTGTTTCGTTTTTCCGGAGTGAGGACTGGACCTCATCTCTTTTCACATCCTTTTTCCTTTTTTCTCTTTTTCCTTTTTCTTTTTCCCTTTATTTTCTTTTTCTTCTTTTTTTTTTTTTTCTTTCTTTCTTTCTTTCTTCTCCCGCTCGACCGAAACCCCCCCCGTGCTCTATCTCTCTCCTCCCTCTCCCTCACGCCGGCGTCACCTTCTCTCTACCCTACCGCTGCCGTCCGGCCACCGTTCGGCCTCCCACCGGTCCCATTCTCTTCCTCTCCCTCCGGTGCACCACCCCACCCAAACTCACCCCCAACCGGCCGGCCGTTTGGCCGGAAAAGCCCTCCAAAGCCTCCACGGTTTTTCCTCCGATCCGCCACCGTCGCTCCACCTCCGGCCACCATTTCTTCACCACTTCATCACCGACTCCTTGCCGTCCTAACCCACCCATTTCCGGCCTCCAACGACCACCAGAACAGCTCCTACGAGCTTAGTTTCCGTTTTGGGTAATCCGGCCATTTCCAGCCATTCCGCCGCCACCCACGGCCGTTCGTCACTTCCAATAGCTTCACAACCATCCCTAGACCATACCCTATCAATCTCGTGTCCTAGTTTGTCTCCGTTCAAAAGTGGATAATTTATTACCCACGGCAACAGTGTAAATTACACTGTTACGTTGCTTTTCCTCCGCCGTTTGCAACGCCGCTTGTTTTCTAAAATTGCCGTATAGCGCTGTAAGTATTTTCCAAACCCTATTTTCAGATTTTAATATATATTGCTCATTCAATTATTTATTGTTGTTGGTTGTTGATTCCGGACTGAGTCCGAGGAGTTTCGGGGGTCGGATGGATGGAGGACGGAGTTGCCTGTTTATTTGTTTTATGTTGTTTGATTATTTTATTATGCATTGTTATGGCATTACATGGTGCATGCACGTGTATTTGTGGATTTATGTGAAAAGCCGGTGTTTTGGCGTAAGTGTGTTACGGGTGCGTGTGTATCACGAGCCCAAGCCGAGATGGGTTATTATCTCGGTGGAGCTCCTCTGGTCACTCGGGAGCGGAATAAACTGAGTGATGTCCCCTGAGTTGTCGAGAGAGATGACGGGAGCGGGGCTAGGGGATGCTTGGCTACGAATGCGCCGGGCGTGGAACCGAGCATCGCCCTACTCACCGACTCCGTGGCCCTTCGCTGGCGAGGGCTAGAGGATGCTTGGCTACGCACGCACGGGAGGCGCGGAACTGGGCATCGCTCGTTAGGTGTCACATGCGTGGTGGTACTCTACGGTGTGACACTGGAGCCAGGGTGTGCGGATGACCCCTAGGGAGGTCATGGTGCATACGGTTAAAATTGGATAATGGTTTATGAGGCCAAATGGGACTTTTGGCGTGGGCCAGATGGACTTCTGGCGAGATATTGGGTCGGATGGACTTCTGGCGAGATATTGGGCCAAATGGACTTTTGGTGGCCAAATGTGACTTTTGGCGTGTTTTTCAGAAAGGATATGCTTTTGGGCCAAATGGGTTTTTGGCGTGTGTGGAAAACTTGGGTTTTATGGGCTTTGTGCATTGGGCATGGTTCATGCATCTTGTTTGAGTTTTATGTGTTTTTATCTGGTAGTGTTTGGGTTTTACTTACCTGCGGTACCATTCGTGGTTCCGTAGCTTTTGGTGCAGAGTTAGAGGACGAAGAGGAGGAGGCTGAGCCCGAGGATGCGGCTCCGCCGGGTTGCTGATGCTATCTTTTATATTTGTTTAAAACTGTATTTGTGTTTTGTAATATTTTATCTATGTACGTTTTAAACAGCTTGTATTACGTTAAGAAAATTCTGGTACTTAGTTATGACTTTCGTTATCCGCTGCGTGTTTCTCTGTACACATCTGTTGCCTTGCACACACTCGGCACCCGTCGATGGGATGGTGACCCGGGTTGTCACCATCCGGACGCCTCAATTTCCCCGTGTTCGGGCGTGGGGATTTGGGGGCGTCACAAGTGAGAAAAGTATGCACATTCATGAGAGAAAGCAATTAGAAGTAGAATATGCAAATCCTAAATATACTTACAACATTTAGATCACAATTCTAGTAAAATCGTACATTGAACCTACCTGGATAGTATTATAAATACTAATGGTCGCATTGGAGTTACAATCCTTAGGTTGACAAAGACTCTGAGCTCTCGACGTCCTTGAAGGCTTTGAATAGAAAAGAAAAAAAGAGTATTAAAGTACTTTACGATCTCTAAAGTGAGCTATTGACTAACATCCATTGTCTTTTATTTGGCAAGACTGCCAACTATAGTCCTGGTAGGTTTAGAGGTTTCCTCTTACCTTTGTCTTGCTTGAATGAGAGATCTTTGATCTCGATCCTCCGTTTGTCCTTTGGACTTGAAGAATGGTAGAGACTATGAGACTGATGGAATAACATGCAAACATCTCTATGGCTTGCCTTAGGACCAAACCCGTAGTCTTTCCCTTTAAAAGGGTCTCCGACATAGTATTAGGCTACACTTTTGAGGTCAAATGATATGGCTTGCAAGTCCGCATTTCTTCTCCCTAGGTGTACTCCTACTATGCCATCTTTGAGGGAGCATGGGCCTTGGGTACGGCTGCCTTCTGAGCTCCTCCATGTTAGCTTAGAGTGCTCCCAACTATGCATTGGGCTTGACCTTGTTGTTGCTTACCTGATGTAGGGTGAACCTCCCGTCATCACCTTATGCTACCAGGCTCTCTAAAGTGTGCTGCTCGCCTTACTTTCACCTTGGCCGCAAGTTGCTCACCATCCATCTCCTTGTCGCCGGCATTGTGCCCTTGTGAGAGGATTCCTTCCCTTATTTTGGCACATTCCTCACACCAAGGGCCATACATTCCTACACATAATGGTAACCAATTCAAATATGCCTATTATAAGCATTAAAAAAAAAAAAAATTAACTACTTACGCTATCACAAAACAAGATGTGTTGGTGAAAGTAAGATAACATCAAGATCACATTAGTATAAAGGAAAGCAAAGTTAATTTAGCAATTGTATGGTTCATAACACAGTACTCAACCTTGAAGCTAGACTTTGAAATAGTTGGTCATTTCTTAAAGAACTAAGAAATGAGGATACTTTCAAGTAATCCATAGTAGCTTGTGAGGAAAGTAGAGATGGAAAACAGTCAGCTTAGACAACTTTAAAGAAAGAATTGAGGTCCAGATCTCATGTTGAGTGAAGATACATTCCAAGTTATTAGGGTTGTGGACATAATGTAGGTTCTTATTGATCTTGTTACAGCGAGTTAGAAAGGAAAGGTTTGGCCATAATGAGAATAATCTCATCAGTCAAGATTAGTTGAAAGAGAGAGTTATGAGCATGATGATAAGTAAATAGGAAAAGATTAGCCATACTCCAAGGAAGCAAATTAAGAAGAAAAGAGCAAAATCTATCAAATCAACCTTTTTAGTTTTCTTAAGACCCTAGAAAACTTTGATAAGTTTGCAAACATTATTTGGAAAGTCAATATTAGCGAAGCTAGAAGGTTAATCCACGAAAAATGTTCTAGAAAGTGACAATGCAAAAATCCATTTTGACATATTAACTATTTATTTATCCATCATTGTGCCAATGCAAATGGTAAGACTATATACGTAAATTGAACTAGATTTCATAATTGGTGAAAGGGTCTTAGAAAAATCCACGCATCAACTTAATGATATCATGTCAACAACTATTACTTTCAAACATTTAATCATTTTATCAATTTTGGACTTCATTTAAGAGATTGTCTTGCATTCAATAACACGTATGTTAGAGGTCTAGGGGATTATTCCAAATATTTTTGTCTTGGAGCTGATTGTCATGGACTTAGAATTTCTTCACACGTCCCGTGCAACCTTAGGAGGCTTTCTCTCCACCAAGCTCCTAAGTAAGCCTTCTAAATAACTCAAGACAATAGAGAACTAGAGAGAGAAGATAGAGAGAGAGAGGCTCTAGAGAACTTGTTTCTCTTATTGCTTAGTGATTTACACAAATGAGAGCCCCTCTATTTATAGGGAACTCTTGGTACAAAGAATGATTAGGATGGTCACATTTGTCACCAATCCAAGGGTAAAGAACTTTCTAGATTACTACTCTAGAATTGTCTAAAAGGCCCTTCCCTAGTGGGTTCTACATCCTTCTAGAATACTCCACACAATTCTACAAGATTACAAAGGACTAGGAGATTCTAGAAGGTTAGGGAATTCTCTAGAAAAATCTAGGTGGTGACATGATGCTCAAGCATTGTCCTCTTGGAAAGAAAGTAGAACCAAAGAGAAGTTCATAAATCATGTAGCAGAAATCATGTGATCAACATCTCAAAGGGCAATATATTCGTCGCAATGTAGGAAGCCTCTTATCAAATTTTTGTGAATATATAACTCATTAGGTCGATAGACACCCCACGAGTAATGCCTATCATAGACTTAGCCTAATCCTTGCTAATCTCTATCTTGTGCTGCCAATGATCAATGTTGTTAGTGATAATTAAGTTTATGATATTAAAAAAGCTAGATAAATCAACTTATTTGATACTTTTCATCCCATCATAGGGAGGAGCATCTCGACCAACAACTAACTGCCTTACCTCATGATGAGTGAGGCATCGAGTCCATCTCTATCAGAGTCCTTGTCCTCTACTATCTCCCCATCCAGTTGTAGACTCCCTGGGTATTACATTTATATATGCAATGCGCAAATGTGGGATACTAATGAAATCAACAAGTTTGTCAGCTGAAAATGTAAATGAAGCTCCAGGAAAATAGGACCCAAAAATATACCTAAAATAAGACTAGGAAAAAGAAGACAAAATTTAATAATTCTTAAAATAAGTTATAAATTTTTAACTTATTCTAATAATAATCATATTTACAAGAAAATCATAGAAAAGTGAATATTTAATAATAATTAGCATAAGTTAAAATCTTAATTAATTATTAAATTTAATATGAAAATTGAATTTTTTTAGCTATTGTTTGATATATTCTCGTATCTTGCATTGTTGTTATGTATTACTCTCGTATATTGTATATATTTTGCATTGAAATAAACTAGCTTAGATCTGTTCGAGAGTTATGAATCCCATTGAATGGTTGATTGATAACTTTTGAATTGTCCAGAGTGGATAATTTGAGATTATAAGATTATTGTCGCAAACTATCCAACTGTATCTACTTACATCGAACATTATGATTTTGATAGAGTAATTCATTGTTGTTCTCTGGATGTGCAGTTTTGGTGATGGTACATTGACGTGTTACTCTGTGATGTATACGACCAAACGAGCATATTTGGAGACTTACGGGGAGATGCTACTAAATTTTTTTTGGATATTACAAATATCAGTTGATAGGTTGGCAACTATGATCTTAGAATCCTGAACTAGATAGGACAAACTATCCAGTGAAATGAAGAAATCGCACAATATGTTAGATATATGCTTGCTTGTTGATGTGGGCTTAACTATTTGTAATATGGTATTAGGTGTGGATAAGAGTTGGATGTGAATTAGAGATTGCTTAGCTAAGGATTACAATGTATATGTTGAAATCTATTAAGAAATTATTAGAGTTCGCATCCTACACAATTCGTAGTGACGGACGTATTAGATGCCCATGCCACAATGCAAGAATCTGCGTTCTCATAAGATATAGTTGGTGAGAGAGCATCTATTTTTCAAAGATATTGATCGAGGTTATACTGATTGGACTTTACGTGGAGAACCATATCCAACGCCATCTAAACCTCTACATGAAAAAGAAGACATCGATGAAGATGTAGAACAAAAGGTTGTTGGTGATGAATACGATGAGGATATGTAGCAAATGCTGTGTGACATTGGTGTGGGAATGTTTATGGATGGAGGTGATATGAAAACATCAAATTCAAATGATGCAGGCCATAATACTTTTGCACACTTGTGGAATGATTCACAATTTGAGTTATATCCAGGATGCAGAAAGCACAATAAGTTGTCATTTACAATTAGACTGCTTCACATAAAATCCATGTGCCAATTATCTATTAAGGTTGTCAATATGTTACTTGAGTTGTTTAAAAAGACACTTCCATCAGATAATATTTTACCTCGCAACTTTTATGAAGCAAAACAGTTGAAACAAAGATTCGGGTTTGATTACAATGTAATACATGAATGTAAGAATGACTGTGTATTATTTTGGTGAGAGAAATAGCAATTGAGCAAGTGTCTCATTTTCCATGAATCAAGATAGACATCAGAGAAGCAAAATATGTCACGAATTATCGTACGTCACTTTCCATTGATACCTATATTACAATGTTTATTTGTGTGACGTGTAACGGCTGTAGACATGACATGACACTCATCATCCAGAGTCAAGAATGATGGTGTCTTGTCACATCTTGCTGACTATCAGGTTTGAAAGAAATTTGATTTGGAACACCAATGGTTTATTGAGGAACCTCGTAATGTGCAACTTAGGTTGGCAACATATGGATTGAATCCGTTTGGGAATATAAGTACTACTCATAGTACTTAACCAGTTGTACTTATGCCATATAAGCTACCACCGTGGAAGTGTATAAAAAATCCATATTCCATTATGAGTTTGTTTATTCCAAGTCCAAAATTATCAAGAAATGATAAGATATACACTTATAGCCATTGATTGCAACATTGAAAGATTTGTGGAAGAATTGGGTTTTAACATTTGATTCATCAATATGCAACTCGTTCAAGATGCATGCTGCTGTGTTATGGACAATAAATGATTTTTCCATTTATGGAAACCTATCAAGTTGGAGTATTAAAGGGAAAATGCCATATTTGACTTGCAACAAACATACCCAATCTAAATGGCTTATGTATAGGAGAAAACTATACTTCATGGGTCATTATCGAATTTTAACTAGTGTTCATAGATGACATGAAAATTCTAAGATGTTTGATGGGACTGTTGAATTGGAGCACACTCCACCATATTTGTCTTGCGAATATGTACTTGCACAATTTGTAGATGTCGGTTATAATGAATTTAGTTAAAAGTAATGGAAGAGAAAACGAACTATGCATGAGTTGAATTAGACAAAAAAGTATATTTTTCAACTTAGTGATTGATAATAAAATTGCGGTATAGTGTCGATATTATACATATTGAGACAAATATATGCGAGTTCATATTGGGAACATTGATGTCAATTTATGGCAAAACGAATGATACATTAAACTCATGGAAGGAATTGAAGCGGTTAAGAATAAGGCTAAAAATGCATTACAACAAAGTGATTCGTCTATTTACATGTCGATTGGGTGGTATACATTGTCAATGAATGAAAATGTTACATTTTTTCAGTGGCTAATGAAGATTAAATTACTGGACGGCTATACCTCAAATCTAACAAAATGTGTACGAACAAATGATTGAAAAATTACTGGATTAAAAAGTCAGCATTGTTATATATTTTTACAATGTATCTTCCTTATTGGTATTCGTGGATACTTGATGAGAGATGTGCACATGGCTTTTATTGAGTTGTGTGTATTTTTTAAAAACTTATGTACTAGAACGTTGAATGTAGAAGATTTGGATCGTATATATAGAATGAAAAATTGCTATAATATTGTGTAAGTAAGAGAGTATTTACCCATCATTATTATTCGATGTCATGGTTTACTTAGCCATGAGGCTCAACTTGCAGGACTAATCTAGTATATATGGATATATCAGTGTTTTGAAATTATGCAACTAAAAAAGAAGAAAGGTCGCATCCCATCTCCACCTGTTCCTAACTCTCCATCTGACTCACCACTAGAAATTGACTCTATAGAATAAGGTAAAAACCTAATACTCATTTTGTTTCAATTAAGGTCATTCATACATATTACGTCATTTCTAACCATCATTTACTTTGTTTATACAATGAATATTATATTTTATAGAGTTAACAGTACAATCTCATCAAGGTCTGGGCATTACTAGAGGTGTGACGTTGGAAAGATATCGTAAAATGAGTAAGATTAAGGTTAACATTCTTGATGAACATACCGAAAGCAAAGGGTAACAAGCAGTTTGGCTTACATCACATGTGAGTGCTCATACATAAATTAATGCACCTTTAGCTACGAGTTCATGGTAGAAAGATTAAAGGCTCATCATCATGTAGGCTCAAGATCTTTCCATCGCCCATCTAAGAAATTGGTAATGCTATTTTATTTTATTTTTATTTATATAGTTTGTTATTTAGATGTATTCTAATGATTTTATATCTCAATAAATGTCTCTTGTAGGAAGAGTCAGATACCAATTATAATCTGTCAAAATTATATATTGCATCACTTATTGATCGTAATGGAGAGTGAACTCATCCCAATATTCTCGGGAAAATTATGTAAGTATTATATTGTTTTAATTAAACATATTTAAATATTTGTAGCGATATTAATTATTTTTCTTGTGTGTAGAATAAAATGGTTGCCCCACATGTTAAATCTATGTCATATCAAATTCTTCAACAAGTGATGTTGAAATTTTTACACAAATTCTGAGTCAATGCTCAGGATATTCGAGGGGTTTGGGTCATTGTGTAAAGTCTTCTAACTCTTCCTCATTGTCCAGGTATGCCTCTAACACCTTTATAGCGTTAGAGAAAATGAATTTCAAGATCGAAGAATTGAGTACAAAGTAACATGAGTTAGAGACTCAATTGACGAAATATGTAGACATGGAGATGTGCATGAAACAACACGAACAATAAGAAGAAGAGTTCAGGAGAAAGGTGCAACTCCAAATGCAGATGTTTATGCAATAGTTCAGGCCTCCAATCAACTTATTTACATTATACGTAGAGATTTTGAGATCTATTTTTGTACGAAAAACGCTAGTACTGCTGTTTCATTTATTTAGTTCGCACTTATTATACTACTTTTATGGGTATTAAACAAATTATAATGTTTTTTTTTTTAAAATATTATGTATATCTATTTGGTTTTTTATTATTGGGTAAAATAAAATAGTTATTGTTCAAATGATCAAAAACTGCTCAAACAAAACAAGTAAAAACATTCAAACGTTGATACAGAATATTCGAATGTAATCGTTATTAAACGTTTGAACAGTACTTGAAACTGGTAGAACTAAATCATCGAACATCAAATAAACATTCAAACATCATCTCATAAAAAATCATTCGATCCTATCTAGGTTCAATAGAACGTTTTACTCAATACATTCATACATATTTAATTGTTCGACCATCATCTTGTTTGTTAGAATATTTCTTTATGCCTATTTGGTCAAACAAAGTAGTATCGATTGACCACTCACAAATGACGCGTTCAAACATATTTGACATTTGAAAGTCAAGTTTGTACCATTCGCACGTAATTCTAAAACGAAATTCAATTGTCCCAAAAAAAATGTCTTGTTCAAATGCGATAGAATGATTTTGCTAAAGTTCATCCCAAAAGATATTTTTTGAGATGAAATTGATATTTTCGTCCTAAAAAATCTTTTAGGAAATTGTCATTGGAATGAGCTTGGGACAATTTTTTTTTTTTATCCCAAGAAATATTTTGGAATGAAATCATATTTTCGTCCCAAAAAACCACTTCTATTGTAGTGAATTAAGTTTTAGTTTATTATTGAATTTAAACTTAATTATTGTTTGAAATGGTTTGGCTATGTCAATAAGCTATTTGATTAATTGATTTTTCTCATAAACAATAATTGCTACATAATTATTTCTAATAAATAATTGATAAATTGTGAACTGATGAAAATTAAAGTCATTAGCCTTGTGATAGTCTTTTTGTCACAAAATATATAATTTATAACATATGATATGACGCTTCAACCCTCGCTTGTGGTTTGGAGAAATGTTGTGAGGTTGGGATGTACACCAAACCAATTATACCCCTTTCATTTTATGGGACATTGTGTGCTCATATGTTCGGTACACATGAGTAACAGTAATCGTAGTACAAAGAGCCTAGATATATGTCAATAACAATACCAAAGAACAATTTTAACGCATCAAATTATCCGTAACTCACATCTCCACAATAGTCAAGTTATTACCAACCATAATTGTTCATCAACTAGCTTGAATCAGTAAACATAATTATTATAGAACGGTGAAAACCCAAAACTGCAACAAGCCCCCATACTAATCCTTAGGCTGCACCTAATCTTCTTGCTTTTAATCAACCTCGTTCACTATAATTGCATCAAAATCTACGATTCTAAAGAGCAAAGCTGTAGTGGGATTACCACGGTGAGATTTTGAATAAACCTAAATAAGTTATATTTCATGACAACTAAAATTGCATATAAATGGCAGCAAAGATAATAAGTAAGGCTCAAGAGAAAATCGAGTAATAAATCTTACTTGCCGAGTGAAAAACTCCAAACAGTTCAAGTAACCAGAATCACAAAGTAGTTACCTAGCATCTAATGCCCAAAATGTCACATAAGACTTTAACCTAAAACTCCTAGGTCCATTCAACAGCATGAAACCATCTCACAAGCTCATTATTTTTTTTATTAATGTATGTACCATGATCTCCCCTTAAATGACTACATAAATACTCTGGCCTATTTCGCCACACTGCAGGTAATAACCGCGTATGTAATTTCGTTATGAGCAATGCCTGGCTTCGCACTTCGCTAACTAAGAGGTCTTGGCTTCAACCCTAGAGTATTATCATCTTGCCCAAACTCATTGTTGCCTAGCAACAACTCAAGGGACATTACTCAATTTTTTGACACTCTAGATTAACCATAGAAGCTCTATCGAGATAATGTTGCATGTTGGCTTGAGATTGTGACCCACTTACACGCATAAGATAGTAAACAATATCAACAATAAACCATCTTTCTTTTTTAAATGGCTATCAAACATAGTAATACAAAATCCATGTGGGAAGCCTAGGAATTGAGAGATTGAAAATTGGTTATGCTATAGAATTTCAATGAAAATATTAAAATAAGTCATATTACAACGTACTTACAATTATAAACCGTCTTTAGTAGAGTTGTTGTGGAAAAGATCCTACATCGGTAGGGAGTTCTCACTGAGTCGATCGTTGGGGATTGGCATTTTCTTGGTTTGACGGGAACTCTGATCCTACATTGGTAGGGAGTTCTCATTGAGTATGAAGTCAACTTAGAGTTTCATCTACTCTTGGAGGTTAGAATCGATGAAAGATATATATATATATATACACACACATACAGAGAGAGAGAGAGAGAGAGAGAGATAATAGATGATCACAACAAATCTTTTTAATCACAGCAAATCGTTTTCCTTGGTTTTGTCTAGCAAGAATTACGAAGTCAACTGTATTTACTTTTCATATTTTCCAGCTCATGTATTACTCTGTTTTACGTACAGCAGAGCCAATTACGTGCTCTTTCCTTTCTTGTCTATATAGGTATATTTGTATAAATAGGAACCTCCTCTGTAATATACCGTGTGATAGAAATTACAATAAAATACAAGTGTTCAAATTCTCTAGGGGGGGAGGGCTTTTATACGAAGAGGACTACCCCTCACAAGTCTAATAATTCTCGACGTCGGTTGGCTGATGAATGGACGAGTATCTAATGTTCAGGTGTACACAGATGGAAAAGGTGACAAAGACATAGTGGACGTGCTATACGTGTCTAAGAAGTTTGGTTAAGGAGATGAGAAGCTTAGCCTGAAGCTTGTGATTGTCGCCCACATGGTAGAAAGCTTCTACTCATAGTTAGATGAGTGGCATCGAGTCTGTGATTCCTTCTATCTTATGTGTGCTCCACATAAAATGTCACCGTTTGAGTTTGAAAATTCCATGGGAGCACCCGCTTATTTTCTAAGCACTTCCAAATTTCTTCTAATTGCCCCCACTCTATCCTGAACTTCACATTTGGCTTGGATATGGGGTGAGTAATGTATCCCGAGTATTTTTCTAAGTTCTTTTTTTGCTCATGGTACACTTTTCAAACTCTAGCTCACTTACCCGGCCGGCCCTTTGCTTGCCTGGGCGTCTCTAATTTCTTTTGAAGTAGCCCCACTTGCATTGTCTGCCTAACCATTGCTCCCCTTGTGTTTAATCTGCATAACTTTGGTTGCCTTGTCATTGCTCGCCCAAAAGTGACTCTTGCTTGCCTAAATTTTGCTCAACTTGACTGTCCGATAGGACCTTCCTTTGCACCCGAGATTATGAGTCGTTTGCACAGCATGTTGCAAGCCATGGGGATCGAGTTCCTAACCCTTGCTGGGCGCGGTCCTCACTTTTGCCTTCTCTACAAATTTATAAAATTGAATCTCTAATCTATGTATGATACTTTATATAGTTTATATTTTCACATATACATAAATAGATACGTAAATATACATAAATAAATTGATAATGAATTACGAGAAATATATTGTATTTTTTTTAATTTCTTGTTTTTCTTAATCATTTTTATAAATTCTCAAAGACGTTCTCATTAAAAAGTTGACTTTTTAAAATCGTTCAATCAAATTAATAAATAGCTCCTACGAAGTCATATCATGACCTTAGAGGAATTGACGCGATAAGGTATTTATAAAACCAATCCGATAAAAAGTTAACAGCTCTCTACTTCCAACCGCGTATAATATATAATAGTATTCAGGAATATTGTCCACGAACCCACCCGGAAACAGAAATACGACGAACGACAGCGCGAGAGAGAGAGTCAGTCAAAGCTCACACACACAACGACACACTTTTAACTGTAAATCCGTCTTAGATTCATGCTTGACGCGTTGAATTAGCTCAGTGGTGACAGTAAATTTGTAGTTGTACGCGTCCATTGTCCGCAGCACAATCCATCCTTTCATATACCCTTTCTCTATAAATAGCCTATCGGCAGCCTTTTGCTTACCCATCTCTTTCTTTATAAATCAGAAAACAAGTATATAACTTTCCATTGGCACCCTGTTTTCACCTGAATCTCACTCTTTTATGATTTGAGATCACAATTCTTTTATGTGGTTTTGTTCATATTCAGGTCGTCTGATCGGGTTATAGAACTCAAGAGGCATCGAGGGTTTTTTCTTCTTTCAGAAACATTAAACCTTCTTTTCCATTTTGGATTTTGTTTAAGGACTCCACAGATTCTCTGCAAGCACTTGGAATAAGATGGTTTGTTTGGTTTCTCGCACAGGAAGAGAGTCCCAAAGATACAACAACTTGGGTTGCCGCCAAGTTGCCGGGTTAGTTCACTTTCATTGTGTAATATTATTATTATTATTCTATTGACTCATTTCTCCTTGTTTTTCATCTCTTTCTGCATGACGCGGAAAGGTTTCGTATTCCTTTTTATTTCTTTCTTCTTCTTTTCTTTTTTGGTTTTTGTTTTTTCATGCCTCCTTGTTTGAACAGAAATATTATAATGGATGCACGTACGTACCCCATCTATAGTACTAATCTTCAGGAATATTTTCAAGCCATTTTTACATGGATCCATATATATTAAATTAAATGACTGCGCCCTCACTAATTTTTGGATTGTGGCATCTCTCTCTCTCTCTCTCTCTCTCTCTCTCTCTCTCTCTCTCTCTCTCTCTCTCTCTCTCTCTCTCTGTGACCGTATTCGAGCTTTTCTTGATTTTTTGCAAAACTATTTTGTTTGGTTTTCGGTTCTTGTTCTATTGATCTTATTTGCTAGGAAATTGAACTACCTTAGTGTTTTATAGTTTTGGGCCTTTGATCTGTATTTTATTGGCTAATTTATCTATTATTTTATGCTTAATTAATGGTGCAGATGCATTCCTTACCGATATAAAAATGGCAGTGATGGTAACACTGTTGACACAGATCAATTAGAAGTCCTTGTGATTAGTTCACAAAAAGGCCACGGATTGACATTCCCCAAGGTATGGTAGTCGGCCGATCCATTCTGAATGAATATAAATTATTAGAAAGAGAAAACGTCTTTTGTTCTTTTTAGACTGCTTTTTGTTTGATTAGATTTTTAGACCTTATCACTTAAATTATGTCTTTACCATCAGGGTGGTTGGGAACTTGACGAATCACTAGAAGAAGCAGCTTCAAGAGAGTCACTCGAGGAAGCCGGGGTTCGTGGCAATGTCGAGGTTAGTCATGTCATGCAGCATGTCCCATATATATATGCATATAATATATGAGAATCAATCTGTATATACGTATTGAAGCTGCATCCTTGGTCAAACTCGTGTTTTTGAAATTTTGAATCTAACTTTGACATATATTACTATTATTTTTTGAATGATACATGCTCTTTTGATCGATGCATATGGCAGTGTGAGTTGGGCAAATGGAGCTTCATTAGCAAACGCTATGCAACATATTATGAAGGCTACATGTTCGCTTTACTAGTGAAAGAGCAACTCGATCTCTGGCCTGAGAAGAATTTCCGCAGGAGGATTTGGGTATATTTTTGCTCGAGTTGTTCTCTCTTTTCTTTTCCTTTTTTTTTTTTTTTTCAATTGGACAAAATCTGGAAGTTTTTAGAAAACTTTTGAGGCATGTTTCTTATTGGGTTTTATGAAAGTTGATGGAAAATATGAAGTTGTTTGGATAAAAAAATTTTAGACATATATATATATATACACTAGAATTTCTCTAATTTCTTTGTGTGTATATATATATATAATGTTTTAGGGCTTTCTTGTATCCTAATGTATTTCGTGAAAATCTTAATTTCCATGCATATAGATGACGGCGGCCGAAGCCAGAGAAGTTTGTCAACATGGGTGGATGAAGGAGGCCTTGGATAAATTGGTTGAAAGGCTTACTGCACCACAGCAGCTGAGGGAAGATGATGTTAACACCAATTTGTTTTATACATAGAATAGTTCAATCACGGCCATACATAAATCATTAAATTGTCAAAAACCAGAGGATGGAAAGGTGGATTACATGATCAGCTCATCAAATAAAGCCAAGTGTTAATTAGTTTCTGGTTGATCCGTGGATTCCTGGATTTTGTAATTCCGTGACAATATATGTACACATACATGAGAGAAATAAAAGAGTAAAATGGAATTGTAGAAACCCCTTTAAAAGATTTAAATGGTTCTTTTTCCATTTTTTTCTAATAATCAACCTGTTGTAACTCAAATATATTACATTGAGAGCGATAAAGGGGCTTGGAAGGGCCATCCTATTGTAATGGGCTTAATCATATGACTATGAGGCCAGAGAGCCCAATATAAATAACCCACATGTTAAGGACCATCTAACCCCACGGTGTGACAAGGACAAACCCCCCAAATCGCTCGACATATCTGGTGAATTAACAATCCGACTGCACAACCAAGGCAGGGTAATTTAAATATTTCTCTTTGGGGTCGATACTTAGAGCGAGAGAAATAGGATAAAGAAGAAATTCAAATAACAGTTACGCGGCCTTAAGCCTGAAATTCCTAACTTATCCCTCTAAAATTATGAAATTTTTTGAAAAAATTGGTTAGATCTCAATTATCAAAATTATATAACGAATCAAATACTTAAAATAAATAATCAAACTTCTAAAATACAACGATTGGTTACGAAGGAAAATCCTTTAAAGAAATCTTTAAAGGTAAAATCCTACGGGACAGCCAAACCCAAGAAAGTCAATCTTATTGTTTAAAAATCAATTACAATTAATTTTCAATTACAAAATCTTTGTAATTTGACTCTCTTACTTGTCCAAACAAATGACCAATTTGTCTTCTACCACAGTAGCAACCAAAACTTCTGGCTATTTTTAAACTATTGACTTTCTTCCTGGAACTCCAATAGCTGAAATCCAATCAATGATCATTCACACTTGAAGCACAATCACACTCAAAAAGAGATCACAAATATGAAAATTCATTAAGAAATTTTCTCATCAAAATATGCATTAGAAAGTGTTCTAAAAAAATTTAGATTTGAATCCTTGTAGATCTTAACCAATATGATCTCTTAAATAAACAATCTGAAAAGAGTTACAGTTAAAGTAGGATTCTACTGACGGATATAATCTGTCACAATGATGTCTCCTGATGAATTGCTGACATTTCGCAATAACTCTCTTCTGCAGTGACTTATCTTTAATCAACTTTCATTCTAGATAAATACAGATCTCCAAGGACTCGATTTTTACCTTAATAACTTATATAATCAACATCTAAAACTTTTAGAGAAACTCAATATTGTTTAAAGATAAATCAATAATTATTTTACATTCATTCAACAATTTTAAATATAATGATAAGATAAGGCTTATCATATAATTATCTAATCCTAGGCAATTTTTACTTTTACAAAACCTATCTTTTTCCGCTTTATAAATAACAAAGGTGGCTCTCAACCAAGGTATTTGAAAAAATAGATTTAGAAGAACCTTCATTGATTACTTTAGTCATTTGACTTAGGCATTTGAGGCATTTAACACCCTTAGGCCTTCCTTGAGTTCTTGGGTGTAGGTGACTAGAAGTGTTGACAAATGCAAAACAAGTTCAAAACAGTTAACATCATCTATGGGATCTTTTTTTTTTTCCTTTTCTTTTTCTTTTCTTTTTTTTTTTTTTTTTTTTTTTTCTCAACATGCCTTGCGTATCTATTATGACACTCTCCCAAGCAACCTCGGGACCAAGAAACCACCCCCACAAACATGGAAGGAAGATTAGCGAAGATGGAAGGAAAGCTAAGAAAAGTGACTGCAGAATTGGAAGCCCTCCAGAGCGAAAATGAGGACCTGAAACTTAAGAACGCTGCCTTAGGGGAAGACACCGCCCCAAGTCATGTTGATCGAACGAAGGTAGAATCACATAGCATGATCAAATCACTCATGGGCAATGAGGAGAAGAGAAAAATGCATTAAGGCTTACTAATCCTCATGGATAAATACGAAGAAATGGCTAGAAAGAAGGCGCATCCTCATTGGTAGACCAACTTCTCACTAGCACCGAGCTTCCGTAAAGCACCGAAATTATGATAGTGTCACTCCCACCAAGTTCAAGGTCCTGTTGGTTGAGATGTATGACAGATTTAAGGACCTTATTGAACATCTAGAAATGTTCAAAGCACACATGGTTCAAATTGTTGCAGCCAAGTTCCATAGACATAAGGGGACTGGCTGAGTATCTCCTCACTATTAAAGAGCGGGAAAATGAGAGCAGCCTATCTCGCTAATTTCAACAAAGAGCTCATGATGGCAAATGATCAAGATGAAGTGATCACATTAGCAACCCTGATTGGGAGGGGAGGGGGGATTCGGCCTAGAAATCCCTTCATGACCAAACTAGCGAGAAAAATTCCAACCACCTTGCGTGAATTCATGGATAGTGCAGATGATTTTATCAATGCCAAAGATACCCTACGGGCCCTGACTGCGCCGAGCAAATTGGAAATAAAGCAAGGAGAAATGCTCAAGGAAAAGACTGAGAAAGGGATTTGAAGACTAAAAAGAATCAACATGAAACAAAGAAGAACACGGAAACCACAACACAGATGATAAATGCTAGAGTTTAACACTCTAGCATAAGTGTTCGAGTTTGAGCCAAGAAGTCAAACCCAAATGATTGTAGTCAAAGGACTCAGCAGTTTTGCACTTACCACAAGGCTGAGGGCCATTGGAAAGAAGATTGCCACACCTTGTAATGCATGATTGAGGAGATGCAAGACAATGGTGAGCTTGAGCACCTAGTAGCTCGAAATTCGACACCACCAAGGTTAGTAGTGAAAGAAGGCAAGAATGAGAATAGAGACAATAGAGGCATGAAAGACCAAGAAGGAGACGTATCTAGAGGGAGAGTCCTAACTAAACTGCTCGTCGCAACCAAGGCCAAAGTTATGCTCCCCTCGAGAAAATACTCACAATCGCCAGGGGATTCGTCAGCAGTGGCCCTACCTCAATAAGGCAGAAGGCCTATGTTTACAAAGCAAGATATGAAGAAATTTTTAACGTTAGAAGACTAGCAAAGCAACCAAGAGCACAACCAATTGTTGTACTATCTTTCAACGATGACGATTGTAGGGGGTAGTCTATCCATATGATGATGCATTGGTAGAGACCATGCTAGTAGCCAATTACAACACACGAAGAATACATATCGACAATGGTAGCTTGACAGACATTCTCTTTTAGGATGTTTTTCTAAAGATAGGAATTGACCAAGACCGGCTACGCCAAGCACCTACCCCATTAAAAGGTGTCTCGGGGGAAAGGCACAACCTATTGGTTCCATTACCCTTTTGGTATCAACAAGAGCCAACCCATGCACAACTACCACCATGACATAATTTCTAGTGGTAAAGATCTGGTCATCTTACAACGTGATCATAGGGTGACCAACCCTAAATGCTCTTAGAGCTTCAACCTACACCTACCATCTGAAAATGAAATTTTCCATAGAAGAAGGTGTTGGAGAAGTTTGTGGCAAGCAAGTCCTTGCCCAAGAATGTTACATATAAGAGCTCAAAAATGAAGAAAGGGACATCAGAATTGTTTAGTCTAAAATAGAGACCAACGTTTGCCCCTGCCACCCAAGATTGGGGTGTAGGAGGTGGAAACTCAGGATGAGGAGGCACTGAAGCAGGGCAAGGCCGATGAGCCCTTGGAGCTAATTCCCTTGGACCCAGCTCACCTCGAAGCAACAGTAAGAATAGGAACCAAGATGAAAGGTGAAGAAAGGCAATTACCGAGGCAACTCCTCGTGGAGCACATGGATGTCTTCGCTTAAAGCCACAGGGACATGCCAAGAATCGACGAGAGATTTATGGAACACCAATTGAGTATTAACCCATATGTATGGCTAGTTAAGCAAAGGAAAATGAGCTTTAACACTAAGAAGTATGCAGCTATCGCAACAGAAGTCAATCACCTTCTAGCAGTCAACTTTATCAAAGAAGCTCACTATGCAAAATTGCCCTCAAACGTAGTGCTAGAGAAGAAGTCCAATGACAAATAGCAAATATGTGTAGACTTCAGGGCCTTAACAAGGCTTGCCCAAAAGACAGCTTCCCACTACCCCAGATTGACCTAATCGTGGATTCCACCATAATATATTGAATGTTAAGTTTTATGGGAGCATACTCCGACTACATTCAAATCCAAATGAGTGAAGCTGACTGATTCCTGTCGAGGGTGGCAGACAGGTGTCTCCCATTTTTTAGAGTCTTGTGGAGAATACAGGGCTAGGACCAGGTATGCAAAAAGGCATTCGTACAACTCAAGAAGTACTTATCAAGTCCCCTAGTCCTGAGTTAGACAAAACAAGGAGAGCCTTTACTCCTATATTTGGAATAACTCCAAACGCCATATCAACTGCGCTAATACGACAAGAGGGAAACACTCAAAGACTAGTACTACATCAACCAAGTTTTGAAGGGAGCTAAGGCACGATACCCTAAAAAGGAGATGCTAACGTTTGTGCTAGTAATGACCGCTTGTTGTCTACGACCCTACTTCCAAGCACATCCCATAAAAGTGGTAATGAAGACTCCACTACAAAAATTACTATAGTGGCTGGACACCTTGGGCCATCTACTAAAGTGGTCAATCAAGCTAAGTGAGTTCAATATTGACTATGTTCCCCAAACCGCTATTAAAGGACAAATCTTGGTCGATTTCATAGGAGAGTTCTCCAACTTTTCTAAACAAATGAAAAGACCTCCTATAGGGAAGTCATGTCAAGTGTATGAGGCGGTTTCATAGATGACTCATCCTACTGTTTGGAAGGGGAGTAGGAGTATATATGATCATAGAAGACAATATCTAAGTGTACTACACCATATGACTCGAATTCAAAATCACTAACAATGAGGCTGAGTATGAGGCAGTGTTAGCAGGAGCCTCATGAGCAAGAGTGATTGACATGGAAGCAAACTTTCAATGACTTTCAAGAAACTCAAGAAATACCTCCAACAAGTCCACCAAGGACATGGCCAATTTGATCACTTTCAAATTAGCCGATAGGTTAGCACTAGCATCATCAGGGAACAATGAGGTAGCCTTACCATGGAAAGGACCACTCATACAATTGAGGTTCTAGCCATAGCACTTGAGATTTCGGAAGTAAACCCAAAAACCCTAGAATGGGCATGCGATATAGTTAAATTCTTAACCACTGGTAAAATACCGCTCAGTAAAGAAGAGGCTCAAAAGATTAAGAATAAAGTCACTAGATTCATCATGATCAACATCAAGGTATACAAACGAGGCTTCTCAACCCCCTTCTAAGATGCATATCAAGGGAAGAGGTCCAATACATAAGAGACCTTGTAGGATTGCCTACATGGAGAAACATACTAGAAGAAGGAATTGGAAAAGACACGAAGAATGAACAACGCACACCTTTGACACATGTATAATGTGTAAGAACAATAAAAACAAGATTAAGGTAATGTTTGGAGGATGAGATGAGATGATAAATCGTTAATAGTAGTAAAATATTTTGTAAATAGTAATGAAGAAATTTGAGTAAGATGTTTTATTGAGTTTTGAGAAATGAGAGGGAGTTTAATAAAAATATTATAAAATTAAAATATTGTTATAATATATTTTTTTAATGTTATTTTTGTTTTGGGATTTAAAAAAGTTGAATTACTTTTTATGTTATGTTTTGAAGTTTGGAAAAATAGAAAGTTAATGATTATCTGAAAAAAGATGAAGATTTGAAATTAAAAAATATTTGTATTTGAGTGATGAAAGGAAATAAAAAATAAAAAATAAATAAATAAGAAAAAAATTAAGAGAGAGAGAGAGAGAGAGAGAGAGAGAGAGAGAGAGAGAGAGAGAGAGAGATGAGATGAGATGGCACAAAGCATTTCATTCCTAGTCTTTGATTTCTAACCACATATCATAGCTTTTCACACAAATGCCCCTTAAGACCTTTGACGTGTAGCTCTTCTATAGAACATATTGGAAGATTCTTTTGGTATTACAAACATGTCCCTTATTTATTTCTTATTTTTTGAAATAAAACTGTATTCATTAATCACTTTGTATTAGTCATTACAACATCTCTCCCTCTCTACAATGCTTCGAATACAATCAGGTGTATCTTTTATCCAAACCAATTCAAACCGTAAAAATAAACTTTTATTTGATAAAATATGAGCTGCCTCATTGTAAATCCTATAAGCAAACTGTATTGTCCAATCTGTTCTATACTTTAGTAACTGCTTCATAACATCTATTAGACTTCCATAGTATGATAGGTCTTCATTTGTATTGTTAATAGCATTAACTACCACTTGTGCAAAAATCACCTTATCAAATCTGAGTTCTTTGCACACATCCACCTTCCACAAAGCATGACTTTTAGCAATAGCAGGTTGATCAACATTATGCTTATGTCCCTCTATAGCTATTAACATTTCCCATTCTTCATCTCTAATTACAACGCCTATACCCACCTTCTTTTCATTTTTATCAACTTTTGCATCCCAATTGACTTTTGCATAACCTATGCTTCATTTCACCCACCTTAGATTTCTGCTATGTCTCCCCCTCATTCCTGCTACTACTTGCCTTTGCTCTCTGCTAAGCCAGTTGCTATTCTATCAGATCATGCTTAGAAAATTTTATTACCTGACTTGGAGGTTGAACTTGTCTTTAAAAAGACATTCATTTCTTCTCAACCATAAGCTTCTCATCACAGCAACTACCTCAAGTTCTAATAAATTCAGCATTTTCATTCATTTTTCCCACAAATCTAGTAGATCAGATTCTTCAATCTTCATCTTCTGCAATATACTTATTGACTCAAACCACACATTACAAGCTGCAAGGCATTGCCAAACCATGTACATTCCTGTTTCCTCTTCTCTTCTACATATGGGGCAATAGGAGTTATCTGTTATTTTCTTCAAGAAAAGGTTTTTCCTTATAGCTAGATACTAATTAGCAGCTTTCCATAGGAATAATTTCACTTTCCTTGGAACATTCATTTTTCATATACTTTTATCCCTCTCTTGATGCCTTGAATTTTCACTCCTGCTAGCCTTCTTTCTTTCAAGCTCCAAGTGGTATGCACTCCTTACAGAAAATAATCCTTTTTTTTATGGACCCCAAATCATTTTATCTTCCACATCCATGCTACTCAATGGCATGCTACATATCTGATCAGCTTCCTCTTTACTAAAAATTCTTCTAATCGATGTCTAATTTCACTCCCCTCTGCATTGCATTAGCTCACACACTCTTGCTTCATTATTTAGAACCAAGACTGGAGACTGTACAATGAAAGTTGAAGGTGTTGCTAGCCATCTCTGACCCTATATTGATTATGTCACCATTACCAACCTTCCATCTCAGTCCCTCCCTCAAAAGACTCACTGCATTCTACACACTTCTCCACATATAAGATGGCCTATGACCCAATTTTGCTTCCAACAAAGACTTGTCTTTGAAATACTTTTCTTTAAGGAACTTAGCAACCATACTGGTCGTATTCTACAATAACCTCCACACCTGTTTAACCAAAAGAACCACATTGAAGCTCTCTATGTCACTATAGCCCAAACCCCATTTCCCTTTCTGTTTCCCCATCCTCTCCCAACAGCACCAACGAACACCACTCCCTTTATGTTGATTACCCTACCAAAACTTAGCAAGCATAATATTAAGCTCCCTGCACAATAGACAGCTTTAATTAAGACTTCTTTTTCTGCAGCTGACAAAAAAGAGTTTCTCTAGTAATTGATCTTCTTACATACTCTCTCCTTTATACTCCTAAAATCATTTATTTTTATTTCCCTACTACTGCAAGTAGCCCTAAATTCCTCTCATAGCTGACTTTCATCACTGCTCCACCTCCCCCATTATCCTTCTTTTGTCTTCCTCTTTTTTAATTGGAGCTAAAAAAGACAGATTTTTTGTCCTTGTTCAAGAATTGACTTGATGATTTTTCATATTTCATAACAAACCTTGAATTTTGCCCCATTCCTCTATCTTAGCTCTGCCAAAGAGTGTGCAATCATCAGCAAAAAGTAAGAGATTAACTCAAGTCCCACCCCTTGCAATTGTCACTCCCCCTTGTCTCTCCCCTCAAGTCTGAGTTATTTAGCAAAGAGTTAAGTTCTTCAACACATAGCATAAACAAATAGAGAGACAATGGATCTCCTTGCCTCAAACCTCTTAAGGGCTTTATTCTTCTACCTGGTTTACCATTTACAAGGACAGAATAGGAGACAATTGACACATACTTCATAGTCAAATCTATCCACTCATTACAGAAGCTCGTTTTCTTCATAATAGCTTGCAAGTATGACCATTTAATCCTATCATAAGCTTTGGACATGTCAAATTTGATATCCATACTCCCCACTTTTCATTTTTTTCATCACTTTCATTGTGTATAAAACTTCATATGCTACCATAATATTGTCTGTAATTAATCTCCCAGGTATAAAAGCACCTTTTTTAGGGGAAATAATTTCATTTAACACACTTTTCAATATTAGCCATCACTTTTGCCATTATCTTGTAAGCTACATTACACAAACTTATGAGTCTGAAGTCACTAGCCATCTTTGGTTCTTTAATCTTTGGGATAAATGCTATATAATTGAAGTTTGCATGAGGAGTTAAAGAATTACTACTTAGCCAAGCCAACACTGAGTTACTGACTTCCTCCCCAATTAAATGCCAATGCTTCTGATAGAAACAAGCTCCAAAGCGTTAGGTCTAGGGGACTTTAGAGGAGACATTTGTCTTATTGCGTCTTCTACTTCCTCTCTAAGAAAAGTATTTGAAAGGTGGTCATTCATCCCTCTTGTAACACAATCAGGATCTAAGGAGATAAATAGATTCTCAAAAAAACATTTGAATGCCCCTTCCAAAGCTTCTAGACTTGTGTACCTCCTATTCTACTCATTAACTATCATCTGTATTTTGTTATACCTTCTCCTCTAGTTAGTGCAACTTTGAAAGAATTTAATATTTTTATCCCCATTTGATACCAATTCGCCTTGGCTCTTTGCTTCCACCTCAAGTCATCCTTCTTCAGTATGGCCCCAATCTCTCTTTGTTTGATAGCTGCAGTATTGTGACATCCTTCATTTTCTTGTAGCTTTCTTAGCAATTCTATTTTTGCTTTTAAGGCTCTCTTCTAATCATAGGCTATTTGTTTGCTCCATCTAAGTAGAGTTCCTTTAGTGTCATCTAGCTTATTCGGTAGCCCCTCTGTCAGTTCCCCACATATTGACATATTTTTTTTTCTTTTTTTTTTCTTTTTTTTTTTTGAGAAAAGAAACATTTCATTTCCTTAACAAGACATTACAGACACATCTTATTTTTTTGTTCCACTTCTTCTTGCAATTGTTTGATTGCTGGGCCATGGATGCCTGTGTCAGCATCTTGTAAATCAGCAATTCTCTTCATCTTCTGCTTGAGTGAGCCCTGCTCTTCTTTCCTTCTGGTTGAGTTCCAATGCTTCAATGCTTTGGAGCAATTGGCAAGCTTGTTACTGATTACTAAGCTAGCACCATTGCCCCCTGTTACCTTTGACCATGCAACTTGAATGATACAAGTGCATTTTGTCTTCAAGGACCAAGCAGCTTCAAATCTAAATCTTGAGGGGGTCCTATTACTTTCCATTATCATGCTGACTAAGGATACTACTAGAGGAGAATGATCTGATTGTATAGCAGGAAGTACCATACATGTTGCATTATGAAACTTCATATTCCATTCTTCATTAGCAAGCCCCCCGTCGAGTCTTTCCTTAGTAAATCCCCTCCCACACTTTTTGTTTGACCATGTAAATTTCAAATCCTTTGTATTAAGAGCAGTTATATCACAAAATTTAATGGCCTCATGAAAGGCCTCTAAATGTTTGTAGGGTGTGGTTAAAGCTCCCATTTTCTCACTTTGACTAGTGATTTCATTGAAATCACCTATACACATCCATGCTGAAGGGGCTGTTGGTTTCAGAACTTTTAGAAGGGCCCAGCTTTGTGCCCTCTTAGATGTCATTGGATGACCAAAAAAAGCATCCATGGAGTTTCATTAGCATTACTTTTAATAAAAACACTGATATGCCATCTAGAGAAGTTGAAAAGTTGAACCTCTATATCATTCTTCCAGATCATGGCCAGACCTCCACTACTCTCTTTATTGTCCACAACCAAACAACTATCAAATTTAATACATCTTCTAACAGTCTAAATTCTAGCCTTGGTACATTTGGTTTCCATAAGAAAAACCAAATTGGGACACTTATCCTTAACCAACCTGTTAAGGATCCTAACTATCTGAGGGTTCCCAAGCCCTCGGCATTTCCAGCTTATGATACTCATCTGAATTGACAGGGCTAAAAGTCAGCCTCTACCATGCCTTTGGTGCACCTCTCCTCATGCCGCAATGTTACTTTCCCTTTTTTCCTGGTTGATTCCTTAGAAATTCCCTCTCTTTTTGTCCTGCCCCTAGTCTAAGTGCCAATGGTGTTTAATTGATGTGTATCATCTCCTATGTCCAGCAAGGTATCATGGTCCATCAGACTTATATCTCGTGCCCTCCTCTTCCATTTCCTAGGTTGTTCTATTAGGGGTACATTGATGTCAACCTCCCGAGGATATGGTCTTTGTTCCTTACTTCCTCTCTATTTTGTTTACCAGTGCCTCTACCAACCCCTCTTGCTGTTCAATCCCCCTTTCTCTTATACCCCTCAGATCATGAGATGTTTGTTCACCCTGGTCAAAGGGTAGGTCCTTTGGACCGAGGGTCTGTGGTGAGTTGGCAGCTAAGGATCCCCCTGCATTTAGTCTAGTATTGTTCCATTCCCTAGAAAGAGCCTCAGATAAAGTAATTGGGGTCATACCTGACCTTTCCCCTAGCTTGTCCTTCCTATAGCCAGACTTGACAAGAGCATGGTCTGTCCTCTAAGGAGTGGTTCCTTCCTGTGACTCTGCAACAACTACAGACGTGTCAAGCTACTTTTCTCTATGGTTGTTCGATGTTTCCATGTCATCATCATCAACCTTTTTTGCTGGGTAGCATTCTTGGCTATGGCCATGTTCATCCTAGTCAACCTGTTTCAGCTCGATGCCTTCTTTCTGGTTGGTTGCACAAAGCCAGGCGCCATATTGAGATTCATTTTTGCCATGCATCGACTTGACTGCTACAGGTTCAGGGCACCCAGCTATGCCATGCTTAATTATACCACAATAGAAGCAGAAATTTGGGAGCCTTTCATATTGGAAGGCAACCCAAACCTTGCTCCCATTGAAAGAGCTAATAATACCTCGCATGAGAGGTTGTGTGATGTTAACATTAATCTAAACACGTAAATAAGGGCCCCAACCAATCCCTTCCTCATCCACATCCACACTCACTACCTCTCCCACACTACTTCCTATTTTTGCACCAACATTCCTAGTCATTCCACCCAGTGGGATATTATGGAGCTGGATCCACATTGTTTCTGAGTCAAAGACTATATCTTTGGGAGCCATCATCCCATCATATTCCTTGAGACAAACTAAGTTACGATCGAAGGTCCATGGTTTCCCTTGTTTGACCTTGTTCATGTCATGAGCATTGTTGAACTCTATTAAGAACAGGTTGTCCCTGACAGTTTTGAAGAGAACCACCCCTCTTGGCTTCCATATTTTCATCATTGTGCCCTGGAATGCCTCTTTGTTTATTTGCTTATCCACCACAATGAGTCCCAAAAGGCACATTCTGCCTCTTTTTGAAATCATTTCCTCTGCTGTGAATTCAACTTGTATCCCTACCTATTCAGCCTCAGTAGATCGAAGCTTGCCCCATTGTTCAAGAAGTGCTGCAGACATCTTCTTCCCTCTCAATCTGAGCAAAACACAGACTAGAGGACACCTTTGCCTTAAGTAATACAAAACTTCTCAACTCAGTTTAGAGAGAAGCTAGAGTTTCTCTCACTAAGTTAGAAGACATGATACTATCATCTCAGCTGCTCGACATATTTCTTTTAAAACTTCTTCACAATTCTCTTCTAGAGACCAACAGGCTTCAAACCAAACTAATCTCTTTTGCCTCCATACTCTCTCTAGTTTTTGGTTCATGCATAGTAAGATAGGTCTATGGTCTGAACTCCTTGCAACCAAAACTTCCACCCACCCTTATGCATAAAACTCCTTCCATTTTAGATTGGCTAAAGCCTATCAAGTCATTCTTTTGTAAATGACTCATCATCATGCTTGTTACTCCATGAATATTTGTCCCCTTTCCACCCCAAATCAAACAGACCCCCCATCTCCAACACTTCCTTGAAACAAGCCATCTGTCTTTCTGATTTCTGCCTTCCCCCTCTCTTCTTATCATGTACAAATATCTCATTGAAATCACCTACCACACACCATCCGTGATCATCTTGTGGTATTAAACAACTTAATAATCTCCTTGTCTCTTCCCTCAGGTTGGTTTCAAGCTATCCATAGAAGATTGTTAACAACCATTTCGCATTTCTTTCCACATCTTTAATCCAAGCACTAACAAGTTTATGATCATTTCACCTTTAACTCTCCTCATCTTAGTCTCCATCAAGAACACTACATTGGGAAACTTCTCCTTTACCCAATGGCAAAGATCTTGAAATGTTTGAGGCTTCCCAAGCCCTCAGTAGTTCCAATTTAGTATTTTCATAATAATTGGTGGGGCTGCTTGACAACCTCCACGAAATCAGTCATGCTTCCCTACACCATCTCAATCATACTTCCTTCTATCCCTTTTGTTTTTTTTACCAACTCTCTCCTCCTTATCTCTATTAATCCTGGATCTCAACAATCTTTTGGTAGGAGATAAGTCAATAATTATATCACCCTTCTTACCTTGCTCTTTAACTGTCCTCTTCCATACCCTTTTCACCTTCCCTTTTTTACTGCATTCATTCAACCAACTACTCCCTTCCACCCCTTTCTCCCTTTCTAAGTTTTTCTTAGCTAGCATCACCCTTTCCCTTTCATCCCTCTCTACTTCATAACTTTATTGCCCTTCTTTATCTTTTGAACTACTTTTCTCCTCATTCACTGCCTCCTCCCTTTTATCCTCATTATTCACCCCTATGCTTAACTCACATTCCTGAGTGGCAGGAACCTCTTCTATCTCTTCCCTCATTACTCCTTCCCTCACTTCCTATATCCTGTCATTTTTTCCTCTTCCATCACCACTACTCTTCTCCTCTATATATTTTTTAACACCCCTCTCTGAGCTCTAAAATCCTTCTTTATTTTTGACTCTATCCTGTGCTCTCAACCATACACCAATTAAGACTCACCCTCCACCTTTCCCTTCCATCTCAATTCTTCATGCACAATTGACTCAATTTAAAAATTCTTTTAGAATTACTCCCAATTATAAGAGTTGTCAAGTAGTAATAGGGAAGTCCATAAGTCATTTTCTCAAGGAACAATTAGTTTAAAATGCAAATTCATTCACTATCGAAATTAAAATAAAATTATTAATTAAGGCTATCTACAATGATATTCACAATGAGAATTGATTTTTTGTGGACATTATAAAAAATACCCTCATTTCCGTTTTGCATGAGATGGTGAATGAGTGCTAAAAATATGCAAGAAAAGCGAGTAAAATAAAGTGTTAACATGAATGGAGAATAGTAAATATTTAGCTAGCAAGTAATAATTTTCGCTCTAATGCACCTTGACGCTACTTCAATCGCTTCCATACATTAAATGGATTCGTGAACGCTCATTAATTAAATTATGATTATCCTCGCTTAAGAAGCTAAACCACATTTATCAATGTCATCTAATCCAATGTTTCCAAGCAATAAAAGGAAGTTCACGAAATTTACGTTCTAAGGGACATTTTATCAAACACCATGTGTGCCAACCAAAAAGTCACTATTTTCTATCCAATAGAGTTCAATCTAGACCAAAAAAAAAAAAAATACACTACTTAGAATAATCAACTCCAATGAAGATAATCTAACATAAAGGTACAAACAGACCCAAGCAACCAACATGAACCAAGCAAGAGTGGCATGAAGATGAATGGAAGTTACAGAAAAAAATTTCATAAGAACAAAAATGAATTCAACGTAACAGCTACTAGAAATGTTTGGCTGAACTGAAAATAAACTAAATGAGAACAAATTAATGTAGATGAAATGTAAATAAAATCTTGAATCAAACACAAAGCAAGGGAAAAGTAAAAACTGAAAACATGGAAAGGAAAAATGGGTTTTTGAGTCTCTAGAATTCTCCAGCAAAAAACCAAGTGTTTTTTCTCCCCCACTCTTGTGTTTTCTCCCATCTTTGAGGTAACAAAAGAGTTGCCTTTTCTATTGGCAGTAGCTGTATGTCCAAGAAGGGAAAGAAGCTTTGCTGCAGCAACGTCTCGCATGAACTGGTATCCATCTGGTGTAAAGATCCATGTGAGATGTAGCTTTCCATGGAATGTGCTCGTGCAGGATGCGGCTGGATGTGAAGGCTAAAGCTGAGTTCGCTTCTGACGCAGGAGGTCGAGGTCTTCAAAATGATTTCCGTGATTTGCTCATTATGCCTTTAGAAGAAGTAAGCATGCTTATAGTGCTGTGCATATTTCCATGATTTACTCTATAGTGCCTTTAGGAAAAGTAAGCATGCTTGTAGTGCTCTGCATATTTCTGTGGTTTACTCTGTAGTGCCTTTAGGAGAGCTAGGTCCATAAGGGAAAAAGCATTGCTTTTCGTTTGACATTGGTGCTTGAAGACCACTTGAAGATAGATTTACGTGTTGTGCTTTTGGATAGAAAATTCAAGATGGGTCCACTTTGAAGATAAGCATGCATGTAGAGCCAAAAAGATACCTCCTCCAATCTAGACTCCTGCATCCGTCCATTCCGTGTGAGTTATTAAATTCATTGAAAGGAACTTCCATCAGCTTGTAGAGTAAGTCCAAAGTAGCTTTTTCCGTGGGGTCCACTTCCATCTAGAGCTCTTTGCAAGGAGCAGTGATGGTCAGAATGTGCATGTACACTTGAAGACAGCTCATGTGTCCACTTTACCGAGTGAGTCTAATTTGCTTTTCCATGTGATTGGTTGCATGGGCGGGTCCCCACTTTGAAGATAAGCATGGAGGCTTGTGTGAATTGCTTTGGAATTTCTTTTCAAGCCTGCAGGGTCCATGTTCAGCAGCTGCTTTTGAATTTGCAATGGCATGAGTGAAATGCATTTTCAGTCGCATGAGTTCGTCAAATGTGTGTCTTCCATGTGAAAATTTCTGCACGGCTCACTAGCATATGTGCACAATAATTAACTTCCCTAATTTCAGGTAATGAATTAGAGATTAAGATCATAAAATTAGGTTGTTATCAATTGAGTTAAAATTTATTTATTAAGGCCAAACCCATTCAATTACTAGTAAGAAAAGTGTAATTGACTCGAATTTAAGTGTAAAATAATCACAATATTATAGCTCAATCAACAATACATCCACAACTAAAGCAATAAATGATGTAATTTCTCATACCTTACGGAATCTTGTATGTCTTCCCCTTCATATTAATGGTATTTCCACTTGCCAAGGGTTTGTAGATATCTACTTCAATTAATACTCTCAGAAACAAACCCCATCTACTCCCATCTTCCTCCATGTATACCTCCAATACTTTGCCAATCGTTCCACCTAAGATCTCCCCCCTCTCCTTATTCATGCATATAGTTGAACTCAAAATCTTTCGATATTGAAGTTCAATTTCTATTGGGGTGTGATGCCATTGAAGTTTAAAATCACAAACAATTGATTGTCAAATAACCATGGTCTCCCCTGCATTATTCTCTACTTATCAGCTTGGTTAGTAAACTCCACCATAAATACATTCAATATCACTTCATAAAATTTTACTCTGCCATTGATCCTCCAAAATTTTTCCATCGTTGCTTCGATCACACCTATACTGATTTTCCTCTCCATCCAAACTTTTCCAACCAAACTAATATCTTCTTTTATTTCAGTTCTTCCAACTCATCATCATCAAAATCAATATTCTGGGCTTCCTCCTCCGTTAGCTTTAGCTTATCCCATCTATCCTCAATTTTATTCATCCTTCACCACCAAAATCCCACTCTTGCCACCGAAATTCACTCAGAAACCACATGTTTTAGTCCCAAATAGACGATGGAAGTGTCCGTTATTCTACCCCTCCACTCCCAACCACCTCTAATTCTGTTAGAATCTTGATGGACCCCACTTCACCTTAGTTTTCTTCTAGAGAGAAAAAAAAAATGAGAGAAGGGTTTTTAGATTGGTATTTTACATGGGCTTTAATTCCTTTGAGGGGCTTGGGTTTTATTTCTTGCAAAAATCAATACATTATACTTCATTTTAATTAGATTTACATCCTATGTTGGGCTTAACTGTTGTAGTAGGCTTAGTTTATTTATTTTAGAAATTGTTAAGTTGTTTTAAGTAGGGTCAAGCTTAACATTTAAGTTGGGCTTAGTTTCAAATTAAATAAAAAATTTTAGCCCAGAAACTTTATTTTTACAGAAAATACTCAAGGAATTTAAAGTATATTTTAAAGCATATTACCAAATGTTAAATTTATGATTAGCCTATAATATTATGGAGTCTATTTTATTAAGTAAATATTTCCATTGTTTTTATTTTATCAAATTTTGATAAAATTATGATGTTATACTTTACTAGAAAATTAAGGAGACGGATTGGTCCTTCTCTCTCCTTCCTCTCTAGAGGAAAAGGGTGTAAGGTTTGTCTTCCTACGTATCTCGGTATGTTAGGAGTTAGTCTCTTGGGTTTCAATCCGAGAGTTAGTAAATTGTTTTGTCCTTAAGATCCTGCTATCTAGTTTCTCCATCAAGTCATCATAGAAAGGTATTTCAACAAGGAAGCTTTTCGCTCCACCATGACTCAAGTATGGAGGAACAAATGAGGTATGACCTTCACAGAGATGGGTGATAGCAGTTTCATGCTGAAGTTTGAGAATGGAATAGACAAGCAAAAAATACTGCAAGGTAGACCCTAGAACTTTGACAAGAATCTTATTGGCATTCAAGACATTGATAGCAACCTGCCACCATGTGAGGTGAGCTTCTCCCATGAACCTTTCTGGGTCCAAATCCACAATGTTCATTTTGCTGGTATGAATGCTGAGTATGGTAAACAGATTGGATCATCAGTGGCAAAGTCATTATTGTGGAGGTAGACAAGATAGGACAAAGTCGGGGTCGATGCTTGCAAGTTAAAGTCAAGTTGGATATCACAAAGCCTTTGGTCAGGGGTAAATGGTTGCAAGTGGGAGAAAGGAGAATATGGGCAGCCTTCAAGTATGAGCGTTTGCAAAGCTTTTGCTTCAGATGTGGAGTTATCATGCACCAGGGCAGAGGGTGCCCATTACAAAAGTCCCAAGAAGATCAACAATCCCAGTATGGACATTGGCTCAAAGCCATGCCTCCTAAAGCTCCAATGGGAGTCTCAAAAACCTATGGAGGTAGATCAACCTCCAATAATTCTGATCCAAAATGGCAACACATAGGAATGGAGGATGTTAATTATGCAGGGTTAACAAACAAGGAGGACCATGGGGATGATTCAAGGTCTCTAAGACAGGAGAGGGAAGAGGTGGATAGCCAACCTATACAAGACTCCATGATGGAGGAAGAAGATGTCTCACATCACCAAAACAAGAGCCAATACTGTTCTCTGACAGGTGAGTACCCTCTCCCCTCTATAGTAGACAACGAGCACAATCTGCCCACTACAGTTACCTGCAACTTAGCCCATACCACCCAGTCAAGTCCTACTTTCTCTACAGCTGGGGATAGACTAGATGTGGACATGGTTCAGGACCCCAAAAGCACAAAAGTCAAATGCAAAGTAACCCGCCCAAACCTTCCTACTAAATGGCCAAAGAACCTGAATAGAACTAAACCAGACCAGGAAGCCCAGGCAAATTATTTTATAACAACAAGGAAGACCACCTGGAAAAGGAAAGCTCGTGATACAATACCAGTTAAGACTTTAAACTCTAATGTTTCAACTGAACTAACAAGAAAGAGAGCTAGTAGTTCTATATTGGGTGATATCTCTAACACCCAAGGTACTAAGAGAACAAGAGTAACCCTTAAGTGCCTTGAGGCCAACCAGGCCAATCCTTGTGATGATCCTCAACATATGGCAGAGGCTGCTAGACAGCCCTGCCAAGATAAATGAACCTTTTAAGCTGGAACTGCCGAGGGCTTGAGAACCCTCGGACAGTTAGCTTCCTTAAACTCTTGGTTAAGGAAAAGAACCCATCCATGATCTTCCACATGGAAACTAAATGTGGAAAAGGAAGAGTGGAAGAAGTGAGAAGAGTTCTTAATTTTGAGTCCTGCCTTACTATTGATAGTAGAGGCAGTGCTGGTGGCTTGGCTCTAATGTGGAAGAATAACACTAAGGTGTCCATCTACAATTACTCAAGGTGGCACATTAGTGCCCATGTTTCGAACTTAGTAGGGGACCAGACCTGGTTCTTCACAGGTTTCTATGGTCACCCAGAGACCTCAAGAAGAAGGAGTAGCTGGGAATTCCTAAAAGAACTTAAACCTCTGGACCCAACACCTTGGCTTTGCAGTGGTGACTTCAATGAACTAACCTGTCAAGCATAGAAAATGGGAGGACCTCCAAGACCCTATTGACAAATGGAGATGTTCAAAGAAGTTCTTGAGTGGTGCTCCCTGAACAAGCTAAGGACAGAAGGACCAATGTTCACTTGGGCAAACAATAGGACTGGCATAAATCATACCAAAGAACTACTGGACCGAGCCTTAGGCAACCCAACCTGGCCACAAATGTTTAAAGATGCCTCATGTATGGTCATACTTGCAGTAAAATTAGACCATTCACCTCTGAATATTTGTTTAGACTACAAAGGGAACTTTGGATCTAGCAAGGCTAGAATTTTCAGATTTGAAGCTGCATGGAACTTGAAGGAAGGGTGCGACTCTACTATTAAGTGTGGGGAATGGCTGCTCCAGGTACTAGCCATACTGACAGGATGACTAGAAGACTTAGGAATTGTAGTTCAGCATTGAAGAAGTGGAACTCAACAGAGAACAGAAGAACACCTAATGAGATTAGGGATAAAATGAAAAGGCTTGGAGAATTACAAGACAAGAACTGTGGAGATCAAATGCCTTACATTCTCAAGGTACAAAATGAGATTGAAACAACACTAGCTGAGGAAGACCTGAAGTGGAAGCAAAGAGCAAAACAGCACTGGATGAAAATGGGAGATAAAAATATAAAATTTTACCACCTTCATGCCACCCAAAGAAGAAACACAAATAGAATTCAGCATATATTTGATTGTAGGGGTAACTTGGTCACTGGAAAACAACACATAGGGCCCATACTATCCTCATTTTTCATTGATTTATTCACATCCTCAAGACCCTGTGGAATAGAAGAATGCCTAGAAGACTTGCCTCAGAAAGTCACACCCGAAATGAACACATACTTGACAAGAGTGTTCACAGTAGAGGAGGTTAAGGAAGCAGTTTCTCAGATGAATGGTTTGGGTTCCCTTGGACCATATGGCTTTCCTGCTCTATTTTATTAGTCCAAGTGGTAAGTGGTTGGGAAAAAGGTTTCAAGCTTTGCTCTCAATATTCTAAATAAAGGGGGACACCTGGAGGGTGCCAATGACACCTTCATTACCCTCATCCCAAAAGTTAAAGAGGCCAAAAGAGTTGCTGACTTTAGACCTATTAGCTTATGCAATGTTTTATACAAAATAGTAGCTAAGGTTATTGCAAATAGACTCAAATTTATACTGCCTAACATCATCTCTCCAAACCAGAGTGCATTTGTTCCAGGTAAGGCCATCTCAGACAATATCTTAGTGGCCTATGAAGCTCTACACTCAATGTCTACAAGGCTGCAAGGGAAATCTGGCTATATGGCCTTCAAACTAGATATGAGCAAGGCCTATGATCGTGTGGAGTGGCAGTTCCTCTCTTCTGTAATGACAAAGCTAGGATTTGATAGGAAGGTAATCTCGTTGGTGATGGAATGCATCTCTTTAGTCTCATACTCAATCCTACTGAATGGTAAACCACAACCCCAATTCAAGCCAACCCGAGGTCTAAGGCAAGGGGACCCCCTCTCTCCCTACCTATTCATTCTATGTGCAGAAGCCTTATCTAACCTACTCCACAAGGCAGATAGAGAAGGAAGTATCACCAGTGTACCAATGGGAAGAGGCCCTATCAAAGTCAGCCACCTATTCTTTGCTGATGACAGCATGATTTTCTGCAAATCTAATTCCCTGGAATGGAGTAGACTTATGAGAATCTTGGGTCAATACGAGAGTGCATCTGGTCAGCTGCTCAACAAGGAAAAGTCATCCATATATTTCAGCAAGAATACTCCAACAGAAAACAGGCAAACCATTCTGAGAATAGTAGGGGTCCAAGCTACTGGTTCCTTTGAGAAATACCTTGGCCTTCCAACCATGGTGGGGAGAGCAAAAACTGCCTCATTCCATGGACTTATTGACAAGGTTTGGGCTCGAGTCACCAATTGGAAAACTAACTGCCTTTCCATAGCAGGCAAAGAGATCCTACTCAAATCAGTTCTATAGGCAATCCCCACCTACACTATGGGCATTTTCCTCCTACCTCAATCCATTATCCATAAACTGGACAAACTTTTAAGGAAGTTCTGGTGGAGATTTGATGAAAATCAAACCAAAATTCAATGGGTCAAGTGGACAAATCTGGCCAAGCCTAAGGACTAGGGAGGTATGGGGTTTAGGAGTTTCAAGAGTTTTAATCTGGCTCTACTAGCAAAACAAGGGTGGAATATCCTAACTAAACCTGAAAGTCTGCCTGCCCAAATTCTGAAACAGAAGTATTATGGCCAAGGTTCCTTTTTAGCAGCTAAAATGGAGCATAGACCTTCACTGGTATGGAGAAGCCTGAAAGCAGGAATTGGTATTCTGAAGGAGGGACTCCTATGGAAAGTTGGCAATGAAGCTAAAATCAAGATATGGGAAGACAGGTGGCTGCCCAGACCTCACTTCCTCTATTCTAATTCTGACAGGAATGAGAACTCAGCAGAAACTCGAGTGGATGAGCTAATAGACCTAGTGCTAAGGAAGTGGGATGAAAATATCCTACACAATCTATTCTCACAGGATAGTGTGGATATCATTAAAACCATCCCCATTAGCTTAGGTGGTAGAGAGGACCGTTTGGGATAGGGTGGAACCACAAATGGCATCTTCTCAGTGAGAAGTGCCTATCATCTGCACAGGGAATTACAAGCCAATCTTAAGAGTGGCACATCAAATAACTCAAACCAAGAGGGATTCTGGAAAGATATGTGGAAGATGAAGCTGCCAAGTGGAGTGAGGATGTTCCTTTGGAGGGTCTGCAATGAGGCTTTGCCCACCTATAGTAACCTGTACAGAAGAAAGATTAGAGAGGACAAGGTGTGCCCAATATGCCATGTGCAGGAGGAAACCTCGAGCCATGCTCTATGGGACTGTGAAGCCACTTGAGATGTATGGGGCCAATCCAGTAGACACATCCAAAAAATGACCATCAGTGAGCCATGTTTCAAGGAAGTATGGTCCCAGATGAGAAAGAGATTATCCCAAATTGATATGGAAGAAGCAGGAATGATAGCAAGACTCCTCTGGACTAGAAGGAATGACTTTGTGCATGGGAAAGAACTCAAACACCCAAACTCAATTATTCAAAAAGCAGCAGCTGACTTGATGTGTTTCAAGGAAACTCAGAATAAAAACTCAGTTTAAACTAATAGGGGAAGCAGACCACGTGTGAAATGGAAGAGACCCCAGAGGGAAAGTATAAACTCAATTGGGATGCTGCCATGGATGTATCAAGAGCTCTAGTAGACATGGGAGCCATAATCAGAGACTGTAATGGAGAGGTGCTAGCAACTCTAAGAGCAAGAAGGAAATTGACACTCTCCCCATTTGATGCAAAAGCTCATGCCTTGATGTTGGCAGTGCTATTCAATAAAGAAGCAGGTTTTCTCAATCTAATGCTAGAATGTGACTCTTTACAGGTTGTTGAGAAGCTGGAAAAACCAGTAGAGGACTGGAGCACAGTAGGCCTTATAGTGGAAGACACAAGAAATGTCCTAAAGTCCTTTATATCATGGTCTGTATGCCACACTAAGAGGGATGCTAATATGGTAGCACACAAGCTAGCCAAAGATGCCCTTTTAAGTAATTATGATCAATATGATCTAGAGGAGATTCCAATTTGTATTGAGCAACTTGTTGCTGCTGAAGCTATTTAACTTTGTTTCAAGTAATGAAAGTGTCATCTCCATTTCAAAAAAAAGAAAGAAAGAAAATTAAGGAATGTGTTATGTGTTTTAAATAATATTAATATCTATTAATCTTAGTATAACTGAATATTTATTCGATTATTTCCATGCTATGATTTTTATAAATTAATTAGAATGTTACGACACACTTTCCTAAAAATTTAGTACACTGGCATTGTGTGAAGCCCCCAACCCCCACTTGGGATTGAACGGTGACCGGAACGTCAGAATATGTAACACAAGACTGCATATTCCTCGTTCATGATATTTGAGATGTAATGCACATATAGATAGCTAACACTATGCAGTATATCGTGGTGGAATAATCTACTTAGGCCAAGTAAACAAGACTAATATCATAGTACTAAAGCACATAAATCCCAAAATAGAAAATTTTATAAATAACCATCAAAAAGTTTAATTGTTCTTCAAAATAAACTCCCAAGCATAGGAACATCCAAAAGGTTGTTTTCACAAAAGCAACTATGAGTCATTTCCTTTCTACTATTTCATGTCCATTTCTTTCTCCCCCCCTTTTTTTTTTTCCAAAGGTACTCCTTTAGTCCAACTTCTTTCTTTTCTCCTAAAAAGCGATGCTTGTCCCTATTCGCCAATCTCTTTGTCTCTTCTATAAGATGTAGAGCCTTGAAAATGAGTCGGTCGATGCTCTCTATCCTATCCAAAAGTGAGGGCTTAGTCGAGCTCTCGTTATTCATGGACACCTCCTTGTTGGACAGGGGTACCTTGGTCCTCTTGCATTTCGTCATCTAAACCTGTTATGACTTCTATCAATCCGAGTGGGAGAATGGTAGTAGAAACTACTACATACGACGAGCAAGTAAACAGGCAATATACAGAAGATAATCACATGCATAATCAAGTAAACCACACATGATTGCAATCCATAACTAAATGCATGGACATGAACTTTGATGTAAAAACTTTGACATATGCAACATGGAATTTTCATAAAAAAATATTTTCATCAATTAGACTTCTTAACACATGTTCATATCATTTGAGCTCGAGCTCTTGTTCTTGTCATAACATATCATGTCATTCTTATCACTGAATGACATATCATGTCATTCTCATCTTTTCATAACATTTTTATGGTGTAATCATATCGCATCGTAACATATCATGGCATGTCATTGTGTATCATAACATGAAACTTAAATGCCTTGTTTATTTCATAATTCGCATGGATGGATACCTCATGACTCCCCTAAGCATTGTGTGTTTCCTGCTAGTTACCACATCAATTAACTATTCCCTTGATCAAGGTGACTACGTCATAACATAAACATATTCTTTCACAACAATTCGATTACTTTGCCTTCACTGTATATCACCCATTAGTTTTGGGTACAACCTCACTCCAGTATCATTCCATAGGAACCATTCGAGACCCGTCGACTGTATTTCGTTGACCTAGGAGTCTTCACTTGACTTTAAACACTCAAGAGTGAACATATGATGTTACACTTTTACTCGCTCCAAAACGAACAGCACAAAGGCTCTCCCAAGTGCAGGAGAATGTCGCTTAATAATTAGGAATAAAATTTCTAGATCGTCTCCTCAAGGAAAGTGTGCTTAAAATCAAATTCATATAGTGGTGGATGATATTTACAAAGAGAAAATAAAAGAAGTGGCATGTACAATGAATGGAAGCTAAAATTACCGAGGTGAAGATTTTTAAAGTAGCATAATATATACAACTGAAATGATAAAATAAAGAGATATGAAAAACGACTACGGTTTCAAGGATCCATCTAATAATTTAAAATATTATATTCGATCAATCTACTTCAATTAAACTAGAAAGTCAATTCTGTCTAATTGGAAAATTTAGAAGTTAAGGCCAATAAAATTCATCACTAAAGATTAAGTATAAACAATTGATAATTAAAACATTCACAAATCCATATGAATATTACAGGGATTCTTCAAGCATCCAATATATCCGAAAATCACAATGGATCAAGATAAATATATAGATAGTCAAAGTTTCTAATAATAAAATCATTCAATTCGATCAAACTCATAATATGAACTCTATTGTTTATTGGAAACAATATCTAAATCATTAGATTTCACCTCTAACCTTAGTTCAATGCAAGAAAAATAAATTGTATAAGTTAAATAAGCAAACTGAAATTAACAAGAGCTGGAGAGGAGGCTACAGGTAGGGGAGGAATGGTGGACCGCAATAGTGGTATGACTCAACTGTGCTGTCTCCCTCTCCTTGCTTGAGCTCTCTCAAAAATATTAGAAAACTGAGAGAAAACTAAATTACACTACTCCTATTCTAATTCTAATTGTGCTCCTCGAGAGACTCTGCTTCCGTTTATTTTTATACTGTGTGTCTCAGCAAAGTGTTGCAACTTGCATTGAGAAAGCTGTGGAAAAATGTGCTGAAAGTAGGGGCTGAAAATGCTTCATGTCTTTCATCCCATCCTTTAGTTCCCTCTTTGCAATTGCGCCTCACTTCCTTTTTCGTATCCGTAGCATCACGCTCAGGCCTCTCCTTCATTTCATCTCAGTGTAGCGTCCCACGTTCCCAATCATTTGCATGCTCCCTTTAGTTTTTTGTTTATAGCTTCAAGCCATGCATTGCAGGTTTTTAATCAATGAATATTTGCTTTATTTGTATGGGTCTTGCCGAAGAGCCAAGCAAAAAGCTCCTCCATATGGTTCCTTTCATGCTTTCCACATAAATCATTTAATACTTTTTCTTTTTGCTCATATGTGCTTCATTTCCCAAGAACTTAAAATAAAATAAATGTGTTTCCGTAATTAGCCCATGTGCTCATCTACTTGCTATCTCCACTCAACATTTACAATTGGTTTCCATGATTTGGGTGTCCTCTTACCATTCCGTTTGACTTGTTTTTATTTCTTTGCAACATTGAAAATGTCATTCCTTCGTGTGCTCCATACTTCCAGCTATTGAAAAGAAAAGTAATGTGTGCATGTAGTTCCACTCAGCAATGTTTCTCCCACGAAAGCAGCTCACCACAAGAATCTTATTTATTTAAAAACTTGAAAATAACACACAGTAAAAAAAACAAAATAAATAAAAAGGAAAGAAATATCATAAATATGTTATGGATGTGAGAAAATATTACTCAATTAAATCATAGGTTGTAAAACTAAGCATAAACCATAATATTAATCAATTTAAATTACAATTTGGATTTATGCCTTTTAACCATTTTTTCATCTAAAACCAATAATAATATCAATAAAGTAATTAAAATATATTAGTTCTAGATATAATATATGCAATAATTCAGTTCAATCACATTTTACCATACTCATGCAAACTTCTACAAGAAACATATATGATCCAATTCACAATCTACATATCACAATATGGGTTGAAAACATTAGAACATACAATCATATAATGAATACATTTAAACATACTTGAATCACACTCATCCAAACCCAAAACAAATTTAGATTCCCTTAATATGGCCTTGGCCAAAACATCCAAGCTCTCCAAACATGGATTTACATCATTACAACTCATATTCTTATGCCTTTACACATTCATAAATCAAAACAAGCATGCATAGCACATATACATAACAAAACCGAAACCCTAATCATGGCATTTTTGAAATACACTTCAACAAACCATCATGAAAACATGGCATATCATTTTCATATCAAAGCTGAATACACATACCACAATATAGCAAGAGTCAACCAATGAAAGACAAGCAAAAAGTTCACAAAATATATACAAATACTATCCAAAGTAAGTTGGAAGTTTACTTACAAAAATCTGAAGTGTAAACTAGCAAAATCTCCTCGTGTCCACTATTTCTTAAAATGGTGGAGAGAAATAGAGAGAAATAGTGGTATTTGGTTGGTGAGAAAGTGTAAGAACTTGGAAAAAAATGGTGAGTGTGGAAAATCCCTTAGAAGAAAAGTTTAAGACTTGAGCCAAAAAGACCGCCATGACTTTCGGCCATCCCCTTTTATGGAGAACCTTCCATCCTTCTAGAAAATCTAAGAGCCTTTACATAGATGCCACTTGACAAAAGACTCTTCCCTTTCCCCTTGATGGGATTGCATGGGAAATCCAAAAGTTGCCTTGTGTGTGGGTGGTGTGTAGCCCTCAAAATCCGAAACCCTCTCTTGCCTCATCTTCCAATTTTTCCCCTCCACTTGTCTAGATACTATACACTCGATGGCTCAAAGGTAAAAACACAAAACTCTAAACTTTCCCGAAACTCTACTAATGTGCATGGTTGCCATGTGGCAAGTGAGTGTGTGTTTTTTGTGTTGGCGGAAAACCCTAGCTCTTTCCTAGGTGATTCTTGGCCTTAATTCCCAAGGTGATCCCTTTGCGCTCCCAATGCCTAGCCGTTGCTCCCTTCTCTCTCTTGCTCTTCCAAAAATATTTCTTCATACTTGACAAGTGTCACCTTCCGAAATGACCTTGCATGTGGGCGTGTAAGCCCTAGTTTGGTGATGTCATCCTCCATTCACATCTTTTAGAACATCTTGCATGTTGAATAAGTGTCACTCCTTGCCTCTTCCCTAGTTTTCTTTCTAGAAAAGACTAAATGGCCCTTCTTATGCCATGATGCTCCTACACCCATTTTTAGAACTCACATTTGGGCTTCCAAGCCCTAAGTTCAATCTAGTGAGCCGAAAATTCACATGGGCTTGTTTGTATTATCCCATCCCTTATGGACTTCCTATTATTTTTAGAACTCTTAGGATTCAAAAATACAATATACTCTAAGGCTTTTCCTTCAATCACTTAGAAACTACCAATAACTAAAATTACTTCTCCAAATAAAAATAGGATAAGGGACTTGGCAAAGTACGGGTTCTCACATCTCGTTTGGTTGTTAAACTCAACTGAGATCAAATCAGATTAGTCTAATTTTAAACTGAGTTCAACATCTACCCAACTTTTAAATTTAAAGTTACAATTTAAATTATAACCCGTTATGACATGTTAATAAATTTAAAATTACAATTATGCCCTTATACCTAAAAGTAAAATTTTTAGAATTTTAATTTTAATATTTTTATTATTTAGATTGTAATTTTGTACTTTAATTAGATTTATAATTTTTATAAATATTTTAATTTTAAAATTTATATAAAATTATACTAAATTTAATCAGGTTAAACGAGTTAATTTCGGGCATATTCAACCCATTTACATAAATAATTTGAAACGAGTCGTATTGTATCGTGTTAACCTATTTCGTAATATTCACTAATAGGTCGAAACGGGTTGACACGACACGATCCATTATGTTAATGTATCATGTTAGGATTTGAGATTTTGACACGATAAGCTTAACGAGTCGGGTTAGGGTTGGGCTATATAGTATAATATACATGCTTTGACACGATATGAACACGACCCGTTAACACAATTTGACACCCCTAACTGATAGTACAAACATATTTAATCATATTTTTAAAAGTATTTTTTTAACATATTTAATTACTAATTTTTTTAAATATACAATTTTATTAATAATAACTTTCTTAATTATTTAATATAAAATTAAAATTAAAAAAATTAGGGCAATGATAGGGATCCCGGATCCCTTTGGAGCATCCCGCTCTATTTTTTTTTTTTTTTAAGTTTTTTAACATAGTGATTAAGAATATTGTTTAATAATATTGTGATTTTTTTAAATAGTTAAAAGTGTTAAAAAATAATGTGAAAAAAATTAAAAAGTTTTTTTTTTTCTTTTTTTTCACATCATTTTTTAATGCTTTTAAATATTTTACAAAAAAAAATCACAATATTATTAAACAAAATTTTCTTAATCACTACAAAAAAATTGGAGCGGGATGCAGGATCCCTCGACGGGATCCTTATCATTTTCTAAAAAATTATAATAATAAAACAGTCACCATGAGTTGTAAACGGTAAAATTCAGGCTAGTGAGTAGCATTTTCTAATAAAAGAAGTTTTTTTTTTTTGCTAGATATAAACACATTCCATATATCAATTCGGATACTGATAATATTTTTTACTTAAAAAAATATAAAAAATATTTTAAAAAAAGAAGAAAATCTCCTATCTTATAAAAATTATTTATCTTTAATTCAAATCATTTTATTAAATATATATTTTACATATTAATATCGGTATATAAATTATCCGTTCTTCTACAAAAAATCATGAGATGCAACCGCAGGGCAGTCTCTTAATATTTTATGCAACGACTGCAACTGATTTATTGAAAATAAAAAGATAAAAGAAAAAAAAAAGACGACTCTAGAAAATTGAAAAAAGAACAACCAAACCAACGAGTTTGGTCTCTACACAATCGAAAAAAGACAACCAAACCAACGAATTTGAGCTCCCAAGCACTATTTTGCACAGTTTTTTGAGGTAGCACAAAACGAGTTCCCTCGTCAGTATCTGTAAGAATCAACTCCAGTTAGTTGATATCCCTAAGAAGAAGATCCCGGCTGAAACCAGAATACAAAGGAAATTTTTTGAAGAAAACTATGCAAATATGGGCAAGCAACACTGATAAATTTACAGAGGAAGACATAGTGCAAATCTAGACAGTCTTCAAATCTTCTGCTAAGGAAGAACTAGAAACAGATTTTAGCTATTTTTCTTCCTCAAAATCTCACATTTCTATTGATTTGATGATCTGTTGATTCTCTTTCAAAGGAGCCGATAACCACTTCAGGCTTGAGATTGGTTTCGTGTCGTAGATCTGCTGCTTGGTCATATTAGAGTTGAAGTCGAATATTTGAGCAAATCGTGATTTGAAGCAAAACTAATTTCTTGAAGATAAAACTTGCATATTGGAAGCACACTAGTTGAGGAGAGGAGGTCGTGCTTTGACGATTTAAGAGAAGTCTAGTGATCTCAAGTAAATCATCTGGATTTAATTCTAGCGTGACTAGCTAATTGGAATCGAACGGGAGAAAGATTTATTAAAAATAGAAGGGAAATGGAGAATCAACGTCTCGAAGAAGGGGGATGGGGATTGTGTTTTTAAATGAAACGATGCGTATTTATTTTTTCACATCAGACACGTTTACCTTGCGTTTGCACCATGCAACTACATATAGTGTAAAAAAAAGGATTTTGTTAGATGCAGTCGGTAAATGCAAGCAAGATGCAAACGGCTGTACAGAATGAATAAAAAAAAGTTATAAAAATAATTTTTTTTTCATATAGATCTCATATTAATTCATTTTTTTCAAAGTGACTGCACACCGTTTGCATTTACCGACTGCACAAATCATTTCTCTTTTATAAATTATTACGTGTACTTGCAAGAAATTTTTCTAAATGAAAAAATAGTCAAGTTTGCCAAAAGGATTGAGCCGGCCCTGCCTGATTTTTTCCGCCAAAATCAGTCTGAAACTCGCTCCGATGCATAAACTCTCCCCAAGCGGTCATGTTCACCTGTGTTCCTCCCTCAGGAACTTCTTCAAAGGCCACAAAACTCTCTCACCCATCACTCTCTTCAGCACTTGCGCCGAAACCATAGGTCCCAAATCCAAGCTAGAATTCATCATAAACGAAGTTGAAGAGCTCCAATCTTCAAAATTCACCACCCAAATAACCCAAACAGCACCTGAAACCGAAAATTCCTCCATTCTGAGCCTACCCACGAAGCCTGAAAGAATGACGGTTCAGATTTCGCACCCGTGGCCTGAGTGGGTGGACTTGATGGAATGCTTGTTGAAGAGAGGTTGTATCGAAGGTGGTCGAGCCCCATTTGGGATCGGCGAAGCGGGTGATACCAAGGAACGGAACCTTATCCGGACGGCATGCCTTAATTTCGCACGGGATAGGTATGACCTTATAAGGTAATGATGGATTATTTCAAGGCTAAGATTTAAAACTTTTGTTAATGTATTGCTTGTGAATCTGTTTTCGTTTAGATTCAATTCATTCGAGCATTTTGGGATTTAGAGTTTTAATTTTGAAATTTGGTGGGTCAAAGTTTTGGGTCGAGAAAGTTTTCAGGGGGCTTTTTTGTCTCGTCCAAGTGTGCATGCAACCTGTTTGATTTTGGGTTTATGTGAGATACTCGGTACTTATTAGTACTGTTAATCTGGTGCAGACCCGGATACCAGTGTATACCCGGCCGGACCCGGGGTGTAAAATGCGGTCTGGGTACCAGTCAGGATTAACCAGGGTAAGATCCCGGGCCGGTACCTGAAGTAATCCGGGTTTTTAAAACCCAAAAATCTGGTACCTGGACTTATGACAGTGTGTTGTAGGCCTCAAAGTCCATATTTTCTCGTAACGCCAGAATCTAGAAAAATTCTAAACATAAGTTAACGTACCATACTTTCTTTTCATTTATTTTGTTTTTTTTTCTTTTACCAAATTTCTGGTGTAGGGATATTAAGTAAAAATATTCAATTAGTTTAAAAAAAATAAAATAAAAAATAAAAAAATATAGTGTGGAGATTATGTTTAACAAAACTCTAAAATCTAAGAATGGGCTAGTGGCTGAACAACCGGACATAACCAAGCGTACAAGGCTCTCACTTTGGAGTTCGAAAATAACGACGCACAATCAATTCCTGCAGACAAATAGATTCCACCTCCATTTCACCGATCTGCCCCCACCTGGACATCCCCACCCTCTCTTACTCTCCACTCAGATGCAAGACTTGTTCCGCCATCCTCAACCCCTTCTCGCCACATTGACTTCGCCACCAAGAGGATCTGCCCCTTCTGCTACCAGCACAACCACTTCCCTCACTATTCCCTGATCTGCGAGACGAACCACACGGGTGAGCTCCACGAGCAGTATACCATTGTGCAATATTTCCTTCCACAAAATCCTAACCCTCATTTCTATCATTCTCCACTCTCACCCGTGTTTTTGTTCATGCTTGATACTTGCACGATTGACTAGGAGATGGTGTTCATCAAATCAACAGTAAAGCGTGACATTGGAACAAAGAAACAAGCCAGAAACCTCAAACCAGAATCCCCAGTATTTTTAGTACAGATAGAACAAAAAATGAAAGAGCTAGAGTGATTGAAAACCGAAGGTGAATGTGTGCAACAAGGAGAGAGAGAGAGAGAGAGAGAGAGAGAGAGAGAGAGAGAGAGTCAGTTAAAGTTATACATTGCTTGAAGTTTCAAGAAACCAGCAAATTAATTAAAAAAAAAAAAAAAATCTGCCCTCAAAACACCATTTATGAGATCTACACTTTGCACAATATACACATTCCCCATGAAATAACTAACTAGCTACCATCAAATAAATAAATAAAATATGCCCTCAAACACCATTTTTCGAGGTGTATACTCTTTGCACGATGTACGCATTGTCCATGAAATAGTTAACCACACAAAGCTTCTGATTCACACCCTAAAAAAACACACGAAAAGAAGGTATTCCGTATTCCCAGAACCTTAGTTGAGCCATCACCCACAAGTGTTCATTTAATGCCTTAAGATATAGAACCTTGTTACTTTCATTTTCTATGCAAAAACCACAGAGAGATAGAATACATATATTCAATTGTCAGATGTATATATTTATTATAGGAAAATACTAGATCCCCTGCTAGGGGATCCCATTGGGAGCTACCGCTCCTAGTGTTTTATTTTTTTATTTTTTTTCTTTTTCTTAATGATTAGGAAAATTTTGTTTAATATTATTATGAATTTTTTTATTTTTTTCAAAATGTTTAAAAATATTAAAAAATAATATGAAAAAAAAAAACTAAAAAAAAAAAAAATTCTAAGCCAAACGGGAGCCCCCAGCGGTGGCTGTAGAACGATCCTTTATTATATGCATGTTGGATGAGGGTTGAATTGGGATCTTTGGTGGAGTCGACTATGGACAACAATGCCATCATAACAAAGCCTAGGAGCTGCCACCCCTTTGCCAACACGTGAGGAGAATGAGATGGTCAAGGACAAAGACAAGGAGTGCAACATGGAGGTCTGGGAGACATTTAGCCAGAGCTTTTTCGTGAGATCAACAGCAACATGTCCAAGATTCTTTTGTATTTGCTCCTATCTATTGGTCAATTTCCCCATCATTGTTTGTCAATGGCAACTAGACTTGTTTTAAATCATAACAATTGCAAAATCCAGTACCCAGGTCCCATACCTGTAACTGGCTTGAGTAGGGACGGGTTGGGCGATGCAGTTTCCAGATCTGATTTTCTGGACCTGATAAAATCCTGGCCGGAAACCGCATCCAGAATATGGTTCTCCGGTTTCTGAACTGGAATAGGAAAAACCCGACCCGGTTGAACAGTTTAGGACCAGTTTGGATCCTTAACTCATCTCATCTAATCATTACAACTTTCTCAAATTTGAACACAAAATATAATAAACAATTCAACTTTTTCAAATCCCAACATAATAATACTATTAAAAAATATTATTCTAATAATATTTTATTTAACTTTCAACTTTCATCTCATCTCAACTCAACTCAACTCATCATCCAAACGCAGCCTTAAGTACTTATTTTATATTTTTCTGGCAGATTTTGTGGGAATAGTTTTGCAATAGGCTATGACAGTGTATGACTGTTTTGAATGTAATAATGAATACTTTCTCGATTGTATAATGGAGCTACAAGGTTTCAATCTTGGAATATTATAGATACTTTTGCTACAATAGATGACCTGGTACTCCATACTTTTGTTATGTAAGAACTAGTTTGTACCGACATGTCACTGACAAACTGTGATATGATGGGACTATGTCATGTTTTTACTCCATAACTACTTAATTATTACTCATCAATATTTTAAATTTGATTTCTGGAGCACTTAAACGTGTGGCTACACTCAACGTTTTCAGGATTATGTGTCTCCCTAGTGTGCATCACATTAATCACACTTTTTGACCTATTCTGGTTGTGTGTGGTTGAAGAACACATTTGTCACACATTAGAAGGAATGTTTATGGTTGTGGAGATTTTGGCTTGAAATGTCTGAACAACAAGAACGAATGTCTCTAGAACCCCAATTTTGTGATTGATGACTAATGAGACTCCATTAATATACCATATTGGCATGGTGGTAGAGTTCTACCTATTACCCCAAGGAAATATGTAGACGTGATTCAATTCCCAGAGGAAGTGTACATTTGGCCTATAGAATAAACATATAACCAATTAAGCACAATGTTGTTTCTATGAGCAACCGATCGGAAAAAAAAAAAAAAAGGATGTTGTTTCTATGAACAAACAAAAAGTCAAAGTTGGGAATGCTATATGTGCTACTCATTTTTGTTCCTAGTGCATGTTTATGAGGATAGAAAAATGATATGAGATGCATGCAACCTACATGTACACTTCCTTCCAATCCAAGGTAAAGAAGGATGGATATTGATGTCTTGATAATTCAGTTGTGTCCTTGTATGCTTGGATTGGAAGATAAAATGATTATAGGAGACACTCTTTTAGCTGGACTTCAAAATATATCAAAATAAAAACACAAAGTCACAGGAACCTCCTAGGTGAAGTTCCTGTGTTCATTTTCCCTTTTAATTAATTTTAATGGTCATGTCTAAACATATGTAAAAGTAAAATCGTTGTCGCTATAGGTCCAGTTCCATCTATTTTTGTTGAGCCAATTCTCTGTGGCAGTGAGGTGGAAAATCCATCCCTCAATCTTCAGAGGAGTAAGGATTAGAGAGGAAGAACTTTATAATAATGGAGAAGTGTTTTCCCAAAATAAGTGCCTTAGTTCTTGTTCATATTTTTGGTCCTCAAACCAACCTGTCCTCTCTTTCTGTTGCTTAGTAAGTGGACTGTGGGAGCATGGGGGGAGCAGTATTTGCTTTTGACCGATAGAAAGCATCTCTTTTGTTCGTCCTGACTAAACCTGCCAAAAAATCACAATAGAAAAAGTTGTTATTGCTATCGATCAAAAAAAGAAAAAGTTATTGCCGGGAGAGTAGCAACAGAGACTTCTCTATCTGAAGCAGAGGCTTTGTTGTCAACTTCCTCATAAATTTCCTTTTATTTATGGCATGTGATTGTTACGCTAGAACTCTTGGATTTGTTACACTACGATTCCACCTTCTTCGGCTTTTGCACCCTATTTGTTTCTAAATGCATTTGCTTTCAGGTTCTTGTCCAGGAAGGATATCCAGCTCATTGTAGGATTCGGATGCCCAAGCATAGACAGGAAAGTTGTCAACTCAGGGAAGCGTCTGAGAGCACATGTTGGCATTGATGAAGGAAATGTATGTCCTTTGATTTTCCCAATTTTTACCTCCATGTGAATCGGTGTGATTAAGTTAATAAAATCAATGTCTTTTATTCAGTAAACTTCAAAATCTTTTCCTACTGATTACTTTGAATCCAACTTATGTTTCTCTTAAAAGATACCAGTATGATCAGTACGCATTTATTACATCTAAAAATTTTAGTAGGTTTGTAGCTCCTGCAATTTAAGGGGAGACTGTGAGAGGGCATATGTGAAGGCACGTCAAGATGAAAGTGGGCGAACTGTGGATGTCATGCGCATCTTGTTAACATATGGGCTTGATCAAATTACTACTGGTACAGTGGAGAACAAACTAGGTTTAAACAGATTACTTACAGAATCAGTGAGAAGGCTTCTGAAGGAAATGGTAGAATGTAGTACTACCAAGGAACTTGACTCTGATCTACCTAAGGCCACACCCTTGAAAAGAGCCGCATCAGCACAAGATCATTCCTGGCCCCCAGAAAAAGCCCACGTAAATGTCCCAATGAAGCAAGGAGACTGGATTTGTCCCAAGTAGTTTGATTGCTACACTTAAACTGATTTAAAATATCTCTCTTTCTCTCTCTCTGTATATATATATATAATTAAAGATGTATATATTTACTGTGTTTCACCCTTGTTATTTTTTGTTTATAGATGCAGCTTCCTTAATTTTGCAAGAAACATCAAGTGCTTGCGTTGTGATGGTTTATTCCATGAAAGACTAAAGCAACTGCGGGAGGTTCAGGATCATCTTCCATTAAAGAAGGGGGATTGGATATGTGACAAGTAATGGCTTTTCAGGTTATTTAACTTTGGAAACTTTATGGTTCTTTCTGATTAAGATGATATTTTTACAGATGCAATTTCTTAAATTTTGCCAAGAACACAAGATGTTTGCAATGCAAAGAGAACCCTCCAAAGCGGCAACTTAATCCCGGGGAGTGGGAGTGTGACTCGTAAGTTCTCTTCCTACTGCATTCTCTTTTTCATTCTTTGAAGTCAGTGCTATTCTTTGAAATGGTACGGCTTTTCCTCGAATATTTTAAATCCAGTAAGGAATCTGTCATTGTTGAAGGTGTAACTACATCAACTTCAGAAGAAATATCGTATGTTTGAAATGTGACTTCAGAAGGCCAAAAGCATTCAATGCTTCAAATCCCTCCAATCAACCTCAAGATAATGGAGACTATTGTAATAAGAGTGAAATGAGTTTTATCAGAGGCAAGGCCAATGCTAACGATCAGGCATCTGTTGGACGAAATAGAAGAAGTCTAGAAATGGGCGCAAATATATGGAGATCTGTGGAAGATTCCAGCGATCATGTTAACAAGAGGGAAATGAGTATTGTCAGGGCTAAGGCCAATGTTAACCATAAGGCTTCTGTTGGAAGAACTAGAAAAAGTCAGGAAACTGGCTCAAATATGTGGAGATTTGTGGACGATTCCAACGATTATGCTTGCTCAAGCGCATGTAATGACGATTCTGGATTTCTAGATTTTCCCATTTCTGGGGGCAAGAGTGATTTATCTCAAGATGAACAAAGGAGGGAAAGATGGAAGTTGGAGATGCTACAGAGGAGAAAAAGCACCATAACGGCAAGCCCAGAAGATGATAAATTTAGGTCTGCAAATTTCCCGAGAAAGCTGGATTTCCCCGAGTCAACCGATGATGAAGAGCTGGCTGAATGGTTTGGGCATGGGAAGACTGAGAGAGAGGCTTGTTCCACTACCTGATCAAGTGCAAGATTGATTTAAGATAAAAGCATTGCCTCCAGAGAAAATGGTGATCTATTCAGGAAACTAGGTGTGCACTACAAGGCAGATTTTCTGGTTAAAAAGTGCTGGTAAAGCCTTGATCCTTCTGCATTGTTTGTAAAAGCAGGCCAAGATTTTGTGCGGCCCTGGATTTTGGGGTTTCATGTGTCTATAAACTCTGTAAATTTTGCTGCGCTGTAGTAGTTTTGATTCTCAGGTAATTCCCTTTATCGAAAAATAGGGATACATAAATGAGTTGTGCTATATACAAGCGAACTTACATACTAATTTTCGTACTAATACTTATGACTTCATATTTAAAATTTAAATTGACACTATTTTTAATAAAGTCTATTTTCTAATCAATCACTAATTTTCGTACTAATATTTATGACTTCATATTTAAAATTCAAATTGGCATTATTTTTAATGAAGTCTATTTTCTAATCAATCACAATGGATGGATGCAAATATTGGGGTGCAGAATCGCTTAACTAAATTTTTCTTTCATAAAATCTCTCGCACATCATCGGAGAATTCTCGCTGGCCAAGGCACCGGAAAGAATAACCATTGAAAAACCAAGCAGTGACAAAAACCCTACAATAATCATACGAAATTACCATTGGGCATGTAAAAATTATAACGTGTGACGAGCAAAGCATTATTCCAGGATACAAATTACGTTGCTCTTGACATCCCATAAACTGGCCCCTAATTTGACTAACTGATACTGATACAAGCAATACAACAAGAACAAGAGGAACAATAGTTACATTGAGGATAAGGAATCCTCCCGTTGTTGATACCCAAACAACCCCCTCTCCAAGACCCAGTCTTCTATCATTGCCTGGGAACTCAATGGCTGGTCGGTAGGCACAAGATGCCCAGCCCCCAACACTACAACATGACTCAAACTCCCCCTATTCCTCACGTACCCAGCTAGCGCTCCACTCACCTTCCAAACCTTCCTGTCTGTCATCAAAAACTCCTCAAGTCCATCCCAACTTATCGTTTTCATCCAAGCCTCTGTTGAAACCACACCATCCCTCAAATCAAAATGCCCTTGATACAACAAAACCTTGCTTTTCTTCACCAAAAACTCCACCATATATTTCACACTCTTCATCACATCCTCGTGCAATGCGTCCCCCACAACATCGCTGCATTCCTCAAAAAACACAGATTGGTTCGCACGCAAGGCCCTCTTCACCTCCTCGTTTTGTAAAAACTGGGTAACCAACTCAGTTTGGTAAGGAACTTTCCGAGTAAAATCATACAAAGTGGCCAATCCTGTCATGTTTTGCAGCAAACGCAAGACCCCACTCCTAGCATTTGTTGCCGCCGTCCAATTCCTTGATTTGGTCAGTCTAACTGCCTCCAATTGCGCCTTCTCCAGCTCACCCTTCTGTTTCTCATCTATCAAACCAGAAAAGTAAGCATTTACAGCATGAGTTGCCACTTGAGTCAAGGGGTCCGTTAATCCATTTCCGATAGCAACGCCTGCTAAGTTCACCTGCTTCGACACCGGCAACTGAGCATTCTTCTTGAGAATATAGTAACCAATTGCAGGAACATACTTCCCCGCATAACTCTCACCCGTAATATAAATTGGACGAAACTTAAACTGCGGGTCTAATTGAAGAAAAGAGGTGATCGCAGCAAAAAGATGCTTGGCAACAGTGTATTGACCTCTTGGGATTTCTTCGGGCGTAGAGGCAATACTAAAACCGGTTCCAATCGGATTGTCGAGGAAAAGGAGGCCGAATTTGCGGTTCCAAGAACCCAAATTTGGCTCAATAACAAGTGGGTCGTCCCGGGCTTTGAGAAAGTTCACACGCCACGGGCCGAGCTCGAGGAAGTTGCCGATCATGGAGGAGCATCCAGGGCCACCCTGGAGCCAAATAACAAGTGGGGTTTGGGAGAGCGATGAAAAGGGTTCCTGGACTTCATAGAAGGCGTAGAAAATGGCGGAACTGGTGGCTGGACTGACAGGGAGGTAGCCTGATTTCGTGGGGAGGGCTTCATCGGGGAAGGAAGGAGGTGAAGCTGGAATTTGGTGGAAGAAGGAGAGGGAGATGAGGAGGAGGAGGCAGAGGAGATTGAGGGCATGGCGGACTGTTGACTCCATTGAGGGTCAGTGAGGAGACAAGGAAGACAGAGCAGTGCTTGTGGGTTGTACTTGTTTGGGCATTCACATCCGTTGTCAAAGCATCGGATATACTGTAAGAGGAATGAAATGTTGCTCAATCATTTAAAAATACAAATAAGAGATACGATTAAAAAGTTAATATTTTTTTATATAAATTTTATATTAATTTATTTTTTTTAAAATAACTATACGTCACTTGTATAATTATAATTACAAATATTATTTCTTTTACTATAATATAATTTAAGATTTATAGTACGGTTTTGATTAAAATATACCTTATATTCGAATCTTTATTTAAAAAAAAAAAGTTTAGGATATAAATAGCCATTTCTTTTATTTAAAAAATTATTATTATTCATTTTTTATCAATATTTTATTTTATAACAAAAAATAAATTATTTTTTTAATTATTTATACTTTTTATTATACCCATATTTGTTATAGTTTTAAATAATAATTTTAAAAATAATTTAAATAATTATAAAAATATAAAAAAATGATTTTAAAAATGTTATCATACCTACAAAAAAATAATTTAAATTTTTATTTAAAATATTTATTAGAGTAATAGTTTAAAAAATAAAAAAGAAAAACTATTCAGTAGTTAAATTTGTAAATAAAAATGAGAAAAAAATAACAAAGAAATGTTATTTTAATAAAATAGAGAAAATATAAAGAATGAGATATAAGAAATTTTTAAAAGATGAATAAAATTTAAAACAAAATTTTTAGAAAATATCATTTTTAACTAAATTATAAAAAAAATTTAGAGGAAACTCAATATAAATGCTCTCAGTGGAGTTACTTAAGAAGGAAAATGCTAATATCTACTGTGAGTTCGTCCTTCATTTTGTGTTTTTTTATTTTTAATTTAATAATCAAGAAAATAAATTTTAATGTATTAATCTATTTTTTTAAAAATATATTTAAATATATTAAAAAATATAAAAATTAAAACTTAAAAAAATAAAAATAAAATTTATATTAGTGTTCACACTGAGTAAAATTGAGTGACAAATTAGCACGCTCAATTTTGGAGTATGAAAACAAAAAGGAAAAAAAAGGTTTTTTTCAATGGCCTAATTTTTTTTAATTTTTTCTTTTCCTTAATAATTAAGAATTTTTTTAATATTTTTTTATATTTTTTTAAAATGTTTAAATGTGTTAAAAATGATTTTAAAAAAAAACAAAAAATTATTTTTACCTAAGGGGGGAGCCACCGATGGTTAGGGGTGTACAAGAAACCGGCCAACCGACCTCCACCGACGGCAACCGATCGTCGGAAGCCGGAACCGGCGAAGAACCGATCGGCCGGCGGTAGAAATTAATAGGAACCGAGAGTTCGGTCAGTTCAGTCCCGGTTCGCCCACACAGGAAACCGGTAAACCGACCGACCTAATATATATATATTTTAAATATATATCTTATATAAAAACGACGCCGTTTCATATGAAACGACGTCGTTTTATTTAAGTTAGTAAGAAAAAAATATAAGTAGGACGACGACGCCGTTTGGTTTAGACCAAACGGCGTCGTTTGGTTGGGAACGGGTTAGGATTATTACCCTTCCCCTTCCCCCCTTCCCTCTCCCTATTCTCTTCTGCCGCCCCCCCTCCCAAATTCTCTCTCTCTCTCTCTCTCTCTCTCTCTCTCTCTCTCTCTCTCTCTCTCTCTCTCTCTCTCTCTCGGATTCTCTCACTCCATGACAGTCACAGTTGAACGCCACCGCAGGCTGAACCGGTGAACCCTAACCTGCACTCCGTAACTCCCTCGCAAGCCGGCCTCTGTAAGTTTTCTTGTGATTTTTTGTTCTATTATATATATTATATATATATATATCTGTTATATATTATATAATTATATCTGTTATATCTGTTATATATAATTATATGATTATGCATGATTATAATCTGTTATATATATTATATATATAATGTATATATTATATATATAAATCGTATATATTAATCTGTTATATAATTATATATGTAATGTATATATATTATGTATATATATTAATCGATTATATATATATAATTATAATGTTATATAATTATCTGTTATATATAATTATATGATTATATATGATTATAATCTGTTATATATTATATATATAATGTATATATTTTATATATATAAATCGTATATATTAATCTGTTATATAATTATATATGTAATGTATATATATAATGTATATATATTAATCGTATTTTATATATATAATTATAAATTTTAATCTGTTATATATATATTATATATGTAATATATATATTATGTATATAAATCTGTTATATAATTTGTTGTGTAATGTGTATATATATAACTTGTTAATTATTTGTATAAATTGAGAGAAGATGAGCGAATAACTTAGATTAGAGTCTTAGACTTGTGATATTTGCTATGTTGCAAACTAGCTGCTGGGATATTTTGTGTTATGTTTGCCAATTTTCAAATTTGTGATGTTTTATAACATTTATATTTTGTTTTATAATTTAGATGGATTCTTCTTCGTCTCCTATTGATGTTGATACAAATGAAACTCAACCAACCATTAATTTGGAAGAAGATGTGAGAGAGACCAATGTTTCAAAACCCCTTAGTGCCCCTACTAGTAGTACTTATCCATTACCTAAGAAACGGAAAGGGACGGACAAGTCGATTGTATGGGATCATTTTACGAAGGTGGATGGTTGTCCTGTAGATGATCCAAAAGCTAAATGTAATTATTGTGGCAAAATGTATGCTTGCCACTCAAAGATGAACGGAACTTCAACGATGCAAAATCATTTGCCTTCATGTCATAAAAATCCTCATAAACGTGGACCTTTGGATAGGTATCAAAAAACATTGACAGGTGAGGCATCACCTGAGGAGGGGATTGGAAAGAGTGATGGTAGTACATTAAGGACTCTTGTAACCCACAAATTTAGTGAAGAGATTGCGAGGTTGGCTATTGTAAAAATGGTAATTGTTGATGAAATGCCATTTAGAGTTGTTGAAGGACAGGGATTTAGAAAATTTGCTTGGTCTCTTAAACCCTGGTTTAAAGTTCCATATCGTGTCACAGTCGCAAGAGATTGTATGAAATTGTATGAAGTAAAAAATGGGAAGCTTAAAAAAGTGTTTAGAGATTGTGGCATGAGGATTTCCTTGACGACATATACATGGACATCAGTACAAAATTTGAATTATATGTGTCTAACTGCACATTTCATTGATAAAAATTGGAAATTGCAGAAAAAATAATTAATTTTTGTTTAATCTCTAATCATCGAGGGGATACCATTGGAAGATATGTTGAGTCATGCTTGCTTGATTGGGGTATTGATAGAATATTTACTGTAACTGTTGATAATGCAAGTTCGAATGATACTGTAATTTCCTATTTGAAATAGTTTTTGACAGAGAATTTGTTGGGGGTAAGTATATGCACATGAGATGTTGTGCTCACATATTGAATCTTATTGTGAGTGAGGGTTTGAAGGAGTGTAATGATGCAATTACAATGGTTAAAAATGCAGTAAGATATGTGCGTTCATCCCCAGCAAGATTAGAGAAGTTTAAGAGATGTGCAGAAAAAAAAAAATTGATTGTAAGAAAATTTTGTTTCTTGATGTACAGACACAATGGAACTCAACCTATTTGATGTTGGAGGCAGCTGAGAAGTTGGAGAAGGCTTTTAGGCGGATGGAGAGTGAGGATTATAATTTCCTCTCTTACTTTGATGATGGGCACATGGGACCTCCTAAAGCTACAGAATGGGAGACAGTGCGGGTGTTTGTCAAGTTTTTGGAGATGTTTTATGGAGCCACTACTAGATTTTCTGAATCTTTATATGTGACAGCTAACACCAGTTTTTTAGAGATTTGTGATCTCCAAATAGAATTGATTATGCTGAGTGAGAGTACTAATACTTGTTTGAGGAGTATGGCCATAAACATGAGAACCAAATATGATAAGTATTGGGGGTCATTAGATAGGATGAACTTGTTCATGTTAATTGCTGTTGTGCTTGATCCATGAAGCAAGTTAGGACTTCTTTCTTTTCATTTGAAGAAAATCCATGATGAGTTTCGTGCTAAGGAGTTGGTTTCGAATGTGAGACAGGTATTAACAGATTTGTATGCAGAGTATAATGCTACATTTGGTTCCACCACGAGTGCTCCAGTTTCTCAACCCCCTCCAATATCTAAATCCATGAATGTTAGTGATGACAAACGTGAGACCAAATGGTTCAAGGAGTGGTATAGGGCATCTTCCGCCATGGGATCTAATATTACCAAAACTGAAGTGGATCGATATTTATCAGATGGTTGTGAGACACTCAGCGAATCATTTGACTTGTTAACTTGGTGGAAAATAAATGAGGCTAACTATCCTATACTTGCGAGGATTGCACGAGACTTATTAGCCATACCTGTTTCTACAGTTGCATCTGAGTCAGCATTTAGCACGGGAGGTCGTGTGCTTGATCCTTTTCGGAGTTCGTTGGCTCCGAGAACTGTTGAGGCACTTATTTGCACTCAAAATTGGTTAAGGCATCCGGCAACACACATTAATATCCGAGAGGCTATGGATAATGTCGAGAGTTTTGTAGTAGAATCGGGTAATGTTTTCAAATTTTCATTGTAATTTAATTTTGCATATTTTTCATAATATGAATTCACTAACATTTGATATTTTATTCTTATAGAGTTGACCGCACAATCGAATGTGACAAGTATTGACGATTGAAGATTGAAAACTTGAAGCAATATTTTTCATTTATTTATGTTATTTATTGTGCTTGTATTTTTGCTATGCTTAAGACAATTTGGTTTGTTTTTCAAATTTGTAATATGTAATACTAAATATCTAGTGAAGTTGTTTTTATTTATTTTTAATTATGTAGTAAGTAATATAGTTATTAGTTAGTTAATATGATGAATGCTTTGGTTATTTATTATTTTTATTTATTTATAATATAAATTATGATGAATGATGAATTATTAGTTAACAACAAAAAATTAAAAAGATGTTGGATGATGAATTGGATAAAAGCCCAAACATATTGGATAAAAGGGCCAAAAGTACAAAACAGGGCCTAAAACATATTGGATAAAAGGGCCAAAACAGCGCCTAAAACTGGGCCCAAAACCCACGGCCCAAACAGGGGGAACCGACCGGAACCGGCCGGCAAAGGAACCGGCCGGTTTTCTTCCCCCAGCACGGTCCGTTTCGGCTGATTGATGATATGTTTTTTTAATAACCGGTCGGTTTCGGTTTAGGCCTAAAACCGAAACCGGCCAGTTGGTTTTCAGCCCTACCAACGGTGCATGTATCATCATCTTTTGGAGGAATCATCTCTCGGGAGCCGTGAACCTTTTATCGCCTTCTGGTCATCACGGGATACTATTACTTACTTTTAATTATATAAAAAAAATAAGAAAATAGAAAAATCCTCTTACAAATTTATACATGAAATCGTATATTAATATTAATATATAAGATATATATTTAATAAAATAATGTGAGTTGAAAACAAAAATAATTTTTATAAGATAAGAAATTTTATTTTTTATTTTTTTATATAATTTTTAAATAAAAAAATTAGCAACACGCGAATTAATATATAAACTTATTTGTAACTAGTAAAATTCTAAAAAATGACTTGTAGGATGGACCATTTTTTTTATATAATATGAATTGGTTTGTAGTGAGTATTTATACCTTTTGAGAGCATTGGCATTTAGGGGTGGGCAGCGGGGCCCCGTTACCCGTTGCCCCGCCCCGTTCGCCCCGTCCCCGCATAGTGCGGGGCGGGGCATCCGCACCGTCAGGGTCGGGGCGGGGCCCCCCGGCCCGTAAGCTGTAACCCAGCGGGGGCGGGGGACGAGGACGGACCCCCCCCGGTCCGTTTTTCCCCCGCCCCGCCCCGTATCATATATAATATATATATAATATATAATATATATAATATATATATATATATAATATATATATATAAGTTTAAGCCCTGAAGATGAAACGAAGAAACGAATCGAGGGGAAAAGTGCAGATGAAACGAATCGAGGACAAGACGAGCCGGCAAGTGACGTTCTCGAAGCGGAAGGGCGGGCTGATGAAGAAGGCTCGCGAACTCACCGTGCTCTGCGACGTGGAGGTCGCGCTGATGATATTCTCCGACCCAGAAAGTTTCTCCCGAGTCCCTCCCCTCCCTTCCTCCCTCTGCCACGCCAGACGCACGCCGTCCCTCCTTCCTCTGCCACACCGTCCCTCCTCTCTCTGCCAGGCCGGACGCACGCCCAGAAGGGGGGTGCGGGGGGCTGGACGAACTGCCCCCCCACCCCGTACCCCGTCATGCGGGACGGGGTACCCCGCCCCCGCACACCGGAGGCGGGGGACGAGGGGGATTTTCCCCATCCGCCCCATGCGGGGGCGGGGGGCGGGGGGGTGCCTGGTGCGGGGTAGGCACCCATATTGGCATTGGTTTGACCAAATTCTTCTTCAAATTTGCTCAATATCAACACTTTTTTACATTTTCCTACTTCATCAAAATTCAATCCCCACATTGGATTAGCCATTTATTTTCTATATAATAAAAAAATATTATTAAATTAATAAATTTCTTATTTAATTTATTTTCTCACATTTTGTAATTCTACCAATTAAATATTAATAATAATTATATTCTAATTAGATTAATATTAAAAAAATTATTATTAAATGTTAATAATAATAATTATATTATATTACATTAATATTATTATATTATAATTAAATTAATATTAAAAAATTATTATTAAATGTTAATAATAATTATATTCTAATTAAATTAATATTAGAAAAAGTATTATTAAATGTTAATAATAATTATATTATATTAAATTAATATTACAAAAAAGTATTATTAAATGTTAATAGTAGTTATATTCTAATTAAATTAATATTAAAAAATGATTATTAAATGTTAATAGTAATTATATTCTAATTAAATTAATATTTAAAAAAGTATTATTAAATGTTAATAATAATTATATTCTAATTAAATTATTATTAAATGTTAATAATAATAATTATATTATATTACATTAATATTATTATATTATAATTAAATTAATATTAAAAAATTATTATTAAATGTTAATAATAATTATATTCTAATTAAATTAATATTAGGAAAAGTATTATTAAATGTTAATAATAATTATATTATATTAAATTAATATTACAAAAAAGTATTATTAAATGTTAATAGTAGTTATATTCTAATTAAATTAATATTAAAAAAGTATTATTAAATGTTAATAGTAATTATATTCTAATTAAATTAATATTTAAAAAAGTATTGTTAAATGTTAATAGTAATTATATTATATTCAATTAATATTAAAAAATATTATTAAATGTTAATATTAATTATATTTTAAATGTTAAATGTTAATTATATTGATCTAATTAATTTAATTTATTTGTTTGAAGTGATAAATTAATATTTTAATGTTTGATGAATGAGTAGTGGTCTCTCATCTTTAGCTAACCACTGTAGCAAAAGTCTAAATTATTTTAGATTTGCCCAATCTAATATGAATGATTTTTGAGTCAAATTATATAAAATTTAACCAAACATCTCATTTAATCAAATCAATATGAATAGTCATAACACACAAGATGCACAATTTTTTATGACACTTTCTTTTAGCAACCACTCCAGTGTCTTCAGGAGCATTTCCATCCGTCTCCTGTAATCGATCTTTAGCCAAATTTTAGTTAAAAAACATGAAAAGAGTAAAAAAAGAAATATGAACCACGTAAGCTACATTCAATTCTCTAAATTAACTTTTGATTTTAAGATTGTTATAGTTCCTCCCCAAATCAACCGTCCCGATCTTAAATCATTCTTTTTTTCTTTTTTAATTTATGAATAATGCTAGATATAATCATAAAATGCATAAGTGCCGTGTAATTATTTTTAAAAAAAATTTGTAATTCATTATTAAAAAAAATTAGCTAAAACTCTTATGCAATCACTTTTACGTATTTTTTGTACACTTCACTAACGTAATTGGCTGCGTTACTTATTTTAATTGAAAACAAGTACTTAGAGTTTTGCTACATATAAGCAAAGTCGCGCACTAATTTGCATACCAATACCGATTCCTTCATACTTAAAATTTAAATTAGCATTGTTTTCAATAAAATCTACTTTTTGACCAATCACAATAGATTGGTGCACATATTAGTACACAATTGTGCTTGCAATTAGATTTTTTCAATTAAACTCTTACTTTGGCCAATTACATTAGTGAAGTATACAAGAAATATGCAATAGTGACTGCATGTAGCAGAACTCAAAAATTAATTTTTTTCATGTGGATCTCGTATTTATTTTTTTTAAAATAATTACGTAACTTTTGCACACTCAACGATTACAAATATCACATTTTTCATGTATTTTTTTAATCATCTTAAAAAAGCTTTTAAAAAATTCATAACTTAATTAAAAACACTTCATTAATCACTAAATAAATAATGTCAGGACCCATTATTGGAACTCTCAGCATTTTCCTAACTATAAACCATACTATAAAATTCAAATTTTCCTATTTTTGTTAATGTGAGGTAGATAATATTTTTATATATTTCAATAATATTAAATAAAGTTGTTTTTACTAAAAACTTAACTAATTTTTACTAACCAACATACATTTTCACAGTGCTATATTAAGATTTCAATTCCATAATAATTAGATATTTTTATATTTTGTTTATTCGGAATCAAATTATATATTTCAATTTCTTACTAATTTTTAAAATTTAACCATTATAAAATATTATTGTTGAAAAACTCGAATTTTGACAAAAATTATAGTATTATTAAAAACGTAATAATTTTTAAAATATTATGGTACTAATTTTTTTTTTCAAAATATTCATTAGAGTAATAGTTTGAAATATAAGAGAAAAAAATAAAATAGTAAGTAATTAAGATTGTAAAGGGGAGTAAGAGAAAAAATAATAATAAAGAAAAAATAGAGAAAATTATTTTAATAGAATAGCAACAAAATCAGAAGTAGGATGTAGGACATTTTAACAATATGAATAAAATTTTATAAAAAATCATTTTTAACTAAAATTTTTTAGAAAAAGTTTATTCATCCGAAAGTGGATGCTCTTAGAGCATTAGCAATGGCCTAGCCATTGTCAAGTCCAAAATTTGACTAAAATTAGAGTTTTTGGCTAAAATTGAAACCAATAAAGATATTAATCCATATTAGACTAGTCATCCAAGTTAAAATAATAATATAATATTATATATTTTAATAAAAAAATATTTATTTTCTTATTATTTTAATATTTAACAAATACGCTCCCTATATTAATTAATAATTTATTAATAGTTTCCCAACTATTTTTTTCTCAACTTAATTATCAAACAAACACATTTGAGAATATTTTACTCACAAGGTAATATTTGAAAGATGGATAGTGGCTAGCCAAATTTGGAGAAATATACAAAAATACTATATGCTCAATGCTCAAGTTATTGAGTTTTGAATATTCCAATACAGACCAATTTTTATATAATTAACTGTAATTTGACTAGTCACTGTATTTGGCTAAGCCAATGCGATTTTGCCAGTGCTCTGGGTGACAATCACCACCTTCAAAGACGTGCAGGCATCCGAGTCCAATTGAACTCCAACTGAATTTGCCACCCCTAAACAATCGTCAAGCCGATGGTTGGCCAAACATCTTTTTCTTTGTAAATTTGGTCGTATACCTCCTATGTTATGGATCATTGGGGAAAGTTATAAATTTCAAGAACTACACAATAAAGAATGAAAAACACAAAAAAATCATAGAACATAAAAAAATTAGACAAATTTATAGATTAAATTTCTAAAAAAATTAAAAATTATGAGAATTTTCGGAAATAATGATTAAAAGATTGAAAAACTTTAAAGAATATAGTAAATAAGATAAAAATAAATTTAGAAACATTTTTTTAAAAATAACAAAATTGAAAAGAGAGAGAGAGAGAGAGAGAGAGAGAGAGAGAGAGAGAGAGAGAGAGAGAGAGAGAGAGAGAGAGAGAGAGAGAGAGAGAAGATTTTAAAAGGAAATTTAAATTTAAGTTTAAATCTAATTAAAGAAAAGTGTGGCTAGTGCAACATCTGAGTAAGCAAGCACCTCGTGGGAAACTGACTGACATATCCTAGAGTGAGTTAGAAATTAGCAACTTGGCCATGACAAACGAGCTGGAAAAGTCGCCTTCCATGAGGATGAGAACAAGTAACTGAAGGGACTGATGAGCTCGGACAAGTTACAAGCTACCTGCCCAAGACGAGAAAGGATGAATTGCCATAGAGAAGCTATGGACAATGACGAACACAAGCAAACATGGAAACTTTCTAGGATAACACGAAAGAGTTCAAAGAAGTGTCTGTAATGTACATAGAAGCTCACACTCCATCCGAAAGGTCGCATCAGAAGTAGCTTTACAATCAAAGATGAAGGCATGACAAGTCATGTCGTTAGGTCTCAAAAGTATATGTCCTGATGCCACGTGAAGGACCCTAGTTTAAAGAAGAAATCAGGAGTTGGTAGATAGTAGGGTGTGTAGACCATGCATTGGTCACCAGTCTTTGTCATCCTGTATTATGACAAGATAATGATGAAACACTCATATCTAAGCATATCAAGAGATAGTTAGTGATATGTCAGAGAAGGCCTCTGACATTCCCACTTTCTTTAAAAGAATTGAACGTGGAATAAGATATCATTTTTTAGACCTTACTTGCTAGAAAGCTCAAGAATCCGACTGCTACAGAAAGCAAGGACCAGAGAGGTAACAAGTTGACTTCCAACATAGGAATTTAGATTAGCTTCTAAGATAGTACTAGGTAATGTGGGGGGAATGTTGTGTACGAGAGGCATTGCGTTACTTCTATAATCTCTTTCCCTATTTCTACAAGTATAAATAAATATTTCAAACACTAGGTTTCTAACTATATTTACTCACTGATTTCTTATGCTTTCAATATTTTTATGCTTTTAACTGTTTTATGCAACTAATGAGAGACTTTTTATGGGAACCCTAAATACCGGTGTGTGTGGGTGTGTGCATGTAAGTGTCTGCAGAGTCAGCGAGACTCTATATTCATGGTATAGGACAGAGAATTCCCCGAGACCTTTCCACAAAGCGTTGCCATGTACATCATACCAGAAGGATAATGCTCTGTGAGGAGTAGGGTAGAACAATCATACTTGGTCTCACCTGATAGTCGGGATGTGGGATCCCCCAATGTATCACGTCACGTTCTAGTGTGTTCAAGTTGGCTGCAGTCGGGTGGAGTAGCATCCCTGGGACAATAAGTCTCAATGTGTACCTATGAGCATATATGTGCCTATGAGCAACTGTGTGCCTATTAGCAATTGTGAAAATGAATGCATATGAGCAAAAAACAATACTTGGCCCAATATTGATTTTTACAAGTTTTCTATTATATGGAAATGGGTAACTCCTCGCCATAATAGTATCATCGAGTTTTTATCTATTTTGTATGAAAAAAAAGGCTACTTCCCGAGAAGGTGATTCCTCACCATGCCTATATATGTACCTACGTACATATGTATGTATGTGTATGTATATGTAAATGTTTTCACTAAAAGGTCATTCCTCGCCAGGTTTTGAGGATATACATAATTGCAAGAACGAGGGTGATATCTCCCCGTGCACATGCATGTTCTTCAAGTATTTACATGAAATGTTTACATTGCATCTTCGATATCATTATCTTTCATTAATAGTCTTGTCACAACTACCTAACCTACTTATGATTTCGTTCTTGAGACCATAGACTTTGATGGAAGTTTAGACCCTAGCATGATGCCTGAGGAAGAGGAGTCATTCTTGCTCGAGTCCTGACTATGGAGACTAGGATCCGTCTTAGCACCAGTACCTATCATAGTTACCATGTGCCTTTCGTAGGATGTACATTAATGAGCTGAGTGCTCTTTTGTAATTTAGTCGGCCGCCTATGATGAGTAATTCCATGTATCCTAGTTGATGTAATGTTTTGAGATTATGAAGGGCGAGAAACCCCTTTTGTATGAAGTCTAGTTTATAGTTTATACATGTTTACGTTGTTACTACATCGTGTTCCATTTATATTGCCGTTGCATTATCATAAATCAAATTTTATATGCATGTACTTCCCTCGGGACTAATACACGCCTGTAACAACCATCTAGAAATTTAATAGTGAAATTTCTATAGGTTTTAGGAATCACGTGAAAATCTCATTAATTTTCACAAATCAACCAATCACATAAGTTTTAGTTTGTCAACATAGTCCATGATAATACTCACTATGGTGCCAAAAAAACGATTTTAGCTAGTAGAAGTGTCAGAATGCGATCTGGTCTACGTTATTAGAATTAGTTGATTATTTAAGATTTTATAGCGTAATCTTATTTTTATTTTTCGAATGAAACACTTGTTCAAAAATGCATTTTTGTTTATTTTGAGGACTTAGAGGTTGAATTTCGATAAACGAATTATACAATTAGGTTAGTATGAATATTTAGAACTTTTTAATGTAAAGTTTATTTTTCACTTTTCCAGAATAAACAGTAACCTCAATAGTAGCACCAAGTGTAGTGTTTTCAAAATTACAATATGAAATATGTAAATTAGTTTAAAGACGTTTTGTTTGGACATTTGGCAAGACCACTTTTGAACACTTGTCACCAAGAGAAACCATGAGATAGAATATATGAAGGAAATCAAGATTTAAGACCATGTCACCTAAGCAAAACCCTACTCTATTCAACCATAAATCAATGTTTTATGGAGTGTTTTCAACATGTTTATATTAATATTTTTTGAAGATTAGTTGCATGATTAAATTTTTTTTATAAAAGATTTTCTTAGATCTAAAAGGTTAGAAAGTGGAAGAAGAAAAATAATTTTTGTTTTAAGAAAATTTGGATCTTTTGTGGTTTAATCTTACTCTAATGACTTTGATAATTTTATTTGATGATACTAAACCTTTTATATACATGTTAGGATGTTATTTTTAATATTTTTTTATGTTATTTTCAAATATATAAATTTTTATGCAAAAGAATACTCGGTTAAGTCAAAAGTTTGATGTTTTCGGCTAGATCCATGTTGTTTATTTTTAGCTATGTAATTTCAAGTTTAATGCTTGGATCTACTTTAGGACATATTTTTTAAACCATAAGATGTTTTGGTTTGAAGATATCATCATTGTATGCCCTCAGATCAAGTATTTGATCAAAACAAGTTGAGGAAAACAAATCTATTTTTGACCAAGTGTTGGAGCCGAGTATTTCAAGTGATATTTTGTAATTTTTAGTGGCTTTTATGTGATGATTCAAAGCATTTTAGCTCTTAATACTGTGCTATGAACATGTTAGAAGAAGGATTTGGACTTTTGAACTTCTTGGAGATATTTTGAAATAGGTCGATATTCAAGAGTTTGTATTTTAGTTAAAATGTTTTGATCTTTTTACTAAAACGTTTTGTATTTATTAGAAGTATATTTTTTTTGGATTTTTTAAGCTCATTTTTAAACTTAGGATATGAGGATCTACATTGTAATATTTCAATTTGATCATGAGTTTTGAAATTGGAAGAAATTGCAACAAAAATCAAAAGATATGGCCTTTGGAAGTTTTAGCCCTATGGTGTTTTTCATAGTTGTGTTGGTTTAAATTTTTTTTAAGTGGATATTTGAGTTTAGAACAAAATTTATATGAAGAATATAATTTGGTCATTTTAGTCCTTAAGTTAGGATGTGAAATTCTTAAATTTTAAGTGAAATTGTCATTTTCCCACATGTAGAAGGTAAAGTGGTCATTTTACTACAAGTTAACATTTTTTATGTTTCTAATTATTAGTGATAAATTTTTTAACTTTTAGAATCCTTACTTACAGTTTTTCATATTTCATACTTAATTTAAGTAACACAATGATCACTATAAGTTAGCTCTTAACTTATTATCAAATTGTTGTATATGTGTAATTGGTAAGGAAACTACAATTTATGTATGTATGTTATCAAATATGCCATGCCTTTCTAATCCCCCTCGAGTTGAAATGACTCAGAGTAATGCTCGGTTTCCATAAAACATTATGTACTCACAATGTATCATTACTCAGTAGAAACAACACAACTTGCCGGTAGTGAGTACACACCATTATCGACGTGTTACTAAATAGTCTTCTCACCACCCTCATGTTATTCAGTTTTAGTTTAGTCAATTTCCAAGCAATGCCTCTTTAGACCATTCCATTCATGACCATAAATAACATGTCAAAGTAGCATACACTAAAACATCAACCTCATAACATAGTCAAAGGTCTCCTAAAGGCATAAATAAATTAAAGTCATCAATTATAACCTACATGACTCATACTGTGAGGAAGCAGAGATCCATTCACATACCTCTACTGTTGGTCATAAAAGCATGTGTAGTATGAAATACATGTCATGGTGAAGTTCTTTTTCCAATAAATAAAAAACGGATATCTAATCTTAATACACTGTACAGATCTTAGTCTAGTCACTATCTCAACACCTAACCTAAGTCCCTCCATTTGCTCGCTATCCGAATCGCTAAAGAGGATCTTGCATCTGGCTAAACCACAGGTTACATGGATTGTGAGTAACCAAGCACGGTCCTTAAATATGATGGACCTCATCTTAGCTCTAACTAAGGTGGCATATCTCTTGTTTGTTATAACCTATCCCTTTATGGACAAGTATCGAGTGACACAAGTGTCATGTGCACGATCAGCAAAACCATGGTGGAGATAAATCACATGGTCAACTAAAAAGTAATCAAACCAAAACTCTCAAGTGGTATTTAATGACCATTTCCCTCCATGTGCAATCCCATATGTACTAACTTTCAAAAACATGCTCTTACTAAGAGACTCTGTTTTTATGTATAAAAGTTCTTTGCACAACCATGAAGTTGAGACTCATTGCGAATCTTATTTATGGTCAAACTCACAATATAAATTTTAGATTCTAGTTAGCAAGTACAACTGCGATTTTTAAGAATCTATAAGGTGACCACAGATGTCATTCTACAAACTTAATTGCGAGTTTCATATAAATCTCTTGTACTCAACAAAAGAATGTAAGATAAGCCTAATTTATTTTTTATTAAGGGTAAAGCGATTAGGGTCTTTGCCCTTAAAGACAATCATAATAGTCTAATCATTACTTTTATCGACAATTGCATTACAAACTTACTTAATCAAATAAGCCGTATTTACCCTCTAACAAAATCTCAACCTCTAACTCCCATGAGCAAAAATAATGGAAATACCAAATATTGTATGTAAAACTATTCTTTGGTATTTTCCATCTCATTAATTGTTTATGGATTTTGAATAAGAGCTCCTAAAAATTGTTTTTCTTATATACAGTCTCACAAGATGTGAAGTCTTAGCTACCTTTTACAAACCCATATCTATCACTTTATAGTATGGAAAACCTCTCATTAGGTAACAATTAATAATCTAAACCAACCATATCGCTATATTTCTTAGGAGGAAACTTTTCTAAAACTGTCAATAGCGTTCAAAGAATCTCATTTTATTCAATAGCTCATTAATAAAAAATGACTAGGTACATTAGGTATCTTTTAATAGATAATTGGTTTAGTTCGCAAGAAAACGATACTAGCAATATTCATTCGCTTTTTGTAGCAAAATAGTACAAGCAATAATTTAATTCTGTATTAAAGTACTTTGCACCTAAACATCATAAAAAAAATAAATAAATAAAAAAAAAAAAAAAAAAAACTAACCATCTAATTCTCCTGTGAGAATCAACTATTTGACAATATCAACAAAAGTTTCAATAAATGTGCGGTCAATGATTATTTAAATGCAACTCAATTTGTGCTAAGATATGGATCTATATCTATATCAACTCTACTTTTCATATGTCAATTAGATCAAGAACCCAATTTGGGTCATATAAGTAAAGTAAATCTAATATACTATGTTGGGATTCCTACTACGAAGAGCCACATTATAAATATTCTCTTTTAGTCTCTAAACAACGAGATAATATTGATATATAACTTTCACGCTATTTGTTTGGATTTTTATATTATATAACTTTTGGGAGTCACTATTACTAGTGGTATACCATCACTCAAAAATATACTAACACTAGTTATTGAATTACTCTCATTATTTTTCAGTGATATTTTATAAAAAAAAGAAAAAGAAAAAAAGAAAAAAAATTGAAAATTTTAATATTAAGGTAGGTGGAATGAATTTAAATGAAACGTTCTTTCCAAAATACAAGTGTTACAAAAACCCACAATACCTCACTCTCGCTAAAAATAAGAGTAATTTTCTTAACTCAACCAAAAAATGATTAAGCTTAGATCCTCTAAATTTCTAAAAGAATTCATGTTTGCACAAAATAATCACTCGACCTTTCTTAGTGGCAAATGAACTTGATCTAAGAACGATAAGTTAGAATTAAGGCTGCAATCCCATGTTACATCAAACCAAGTGTGATGTAACTATTGTGTTATGCCATAATTCACTTATAACTTTATTCTCAACAAGTCATTAAACTGCGAGATAATTATTCTTATCATATAATTCAAACGATTATGACTTTGAAAAAAATATTTTAACTGAAAAATATATTTTCCTTCAAAAAAATTTGAAATTGCATTTATATGACGAAACAATATTTTTATTTTCCATGTCCTTAGGGTGAATTTATAGGAACTTAGAAAATGTTCATATTCCCTTTTCTCTTTGACTCTTCTAAATAAAAGAGAGGGATTTCATTAGCGTGAAAACCTTCAATTTTCCAAGCTTCACATCTATCATTCTATGTCTTCTTTGCACATTTTTAGTATACCATATCTCCACCCAAGAAATTATATCACTGAGTCAATGAGTGACCATCTAACTTCTAAACCTCTAGAAATTCTCATTACCACCACTATTTGCAATGAATTTTAAATAAAATTAGGTATAGACTTCGGTAATATCACATTAAAAGTACCAAAAATATCTCATTATGCAATAAATGCAGTATATGACATTTTAGTAGCTAACTGGTGATATCCCTATTTCTCGCTTACTCAATATTTTTTGTATTCTCCAATTCACTATAGGAGAGAAAAGAAAACTTTGTCAGAAATTATTCTAGCCTAAAATCTATCTTACATCAGTGCAATCATGAGCAATATTTTTAACTTTAATTAAGTCATACCTAATTATTCAGACTTTTTTCCACAGTTACCATGCAAACCTCCAAGGTGGTTGGTATTACTCTCAAGGGATGCTTCTAAGTTCATATATTTGCAAGATCCTATTTGTTCTCACTAGAAAGAGAAAACTTGAGCAAGATTAGCAGTGCTAATACCACAGAGAGGTGAACTAATAAAATCTTTAAAATGAATTCGCTAATAAAAAAATGTCATCAACATTTTTTCACATTCAAATTTTAATGTCTTTACTTGCTAGAAATACTCTCAAGTTTTAAAGAGCATATGCTTATCTGTGAGTTAATCTAATTTGATTTAAGATTATAATGCACAACCTCAAATATAGGAGAAATTAATCTTTGTATTACAAAAATAACACGCAACTTCTGTTATTACCCACAAATTCTATAAGGAAAAATAATGGTTTAGCTCTATCTAATAGTTGATTCCTTCAAATTCTATAAAAATTGTAGTGCATGAGTCCCACGCGCACTTCTAATTTTAATCTAGAGTTTTCAGAGATTTTTTCACTCATACTATTCTTCATTCATTTCCAACTATTATTCATGGAAGGGATTAATGAGACAATTAAGTTGCATACATAATCTTTAGGCTTTCTTCTCAGTTATCTTAAAGTTACTAACTTATACACATCTAATTGCACACACATATAAGGAATTTGCCACATTAATATAAGTCAGAACAAAAATAATTAATATACATTGCAAGATCGAAAATTCGTTACGCTTCCCAATTATCTCTTGTGCTACAATGTCTAATTATTAATCTCTAACTTAATTTTCACAAATTTATATTGTATATGAGATTAATTCCAAATCAATCTCATAAATGATGAGGATATAAAAAAAACAAAAAAAAAAAAAAAAAAAATTCCAAATCAATCTCAAGCATACTCACATAGGATAAGCAATCTACCGAGTTAGTCACATGCAAAAAATAAATTTTTCTCAAATTGAAAAAATTCATTTGGACTAATCATAAGCATAGACTATTCATACTCAAGTTATTTAATCCTCTATTTTATCACACTCTAACAATTTGAAGACTAATTCCCAAAATTAGCCTAACAATACAAGTGATTAAATAAGCACATGTAATCACAGTACACCTACCAAAAAAAATTTATCACATTTCGTCCAAATAATTATTATTTACAAAAGAATAATAATCTAAACAATTTATAACATAAAATAAAATTCCTAAAAAATGTGACAAAACAATTGACATCATAAAATCATGGCATGCATATATTCAATAACCATAATCACATGCAAGAATATTTTAGAAAAATAATATTTATGTGGTATACATGACATGCTAAATTAAGAAATAATTAGCAAAATCACTAACAATAAGCTTTAGTCCAATAGTTGAACTCACAAAATGAATGATTTTGAGCTTCCTTCAGCGCCATTGGGTCCGACCACAGTTAGTGGGCTGCACCGTCATGGGTGCCCAGTTGTGGGTATCTATCTTTGCCTACTGGGCTCACGAACCCAGTTCACTAGAGGTCTTCTTTTTTAAAGAGCAATGCTATATACAGTCGTGGAATTGCAAACGCCGTGCAATCGCTTTGAAAAAAAATAGGATTCACAATTAAAAAGTTAATTTTTTTTTTTCACGTGGGTCCCATATTAATTCATTTTTTTCAAAGCGACTGCACGCTGCTTGCACAACCACGACTGCAAATATCATTTCTCTTATCCAAATTGGTTTTGAAGCCACAACCCAAATCCATTAACACAAAAAAAAAAAAAAAAAAAAAAAAAAGAAAAAAAAAATTCATCTTCCACCTTTCTACGTCAACAGTTATAGTTTAACAGAACAAAAACTTCATGTAACTACCGCCAGTTGCAGCATATGGCCATTAATAGCGACTTTGAAGCTCCTGGCAAAGCCACCGAGCCTTGGAAACACCACCCCACCCAGCACAGTGTACAACGCTGCATGGGAGAGTTATTGAGGGGCTGCTTCTACACAGAAGCATTAGGTGGCACGTACGTTGTATCATGCTGCTACAACTAACACTAGGGCGACGATCTAGTTGATGTGCGCAACACCTTGCGCAGTGCAACATCCATCTGGTGTCCTGAAGCTTCTGTGCTCGTTGACACTACTTTTCAGTGCCTAAGGAAGAGGTTGCATGCCACCAGCAGTAGAGTGGGCAGTTCTGTGTGAGATAGAAACTGCCGCAATCCCCTTGTGTGCAGCTCTAAGTGGAGCTGAACTCATCATGCTTAAGTGGACAGCTTTGCATGCAGTAGGACCAGCCTTGTCGCTACTTCTTATTTTGTGCATGCAGCCCTACATGCGGATCTACCCGCAGCAGATTAGCCTTCAGCACCACCATGGTGCATGACTCCACGCGACACAAATCTTTTCATGCCTTGGTGATCAGTGCTTGCTATTGCACAACACCATATGTGGTGCTGCTCACCATGCATCACCCAATGCAACGCTGCTGCCTCATATGGTGCAGTGTCTAGATCTATAGCGCATCCTTGTTTTCGCATCCGTTCTTCTTTGCGCGGCTACAATCGCTACCTGTGCAGTGGCGCTACCACCACAACAACCAACCTCGACAGCAATGGTTACATATCATCATGCATGAAAAAAAGAATCCTCATAAATGAAATACTACATGTATGTTAAGAACAAATCAGGAACAACCGTTTGTGCTTTGATGCCAATGTTAGGAATATTAGATCAAATTACACAGTAGAAGTGATATTACCTCATCAGTAATATCTTGAATCTAGTGCAGTTGTTCTACGGATTCTCCATCATCGTCGTTGTTCATCCAACATCCTCCCAATAATGGTGGAGTGTGTTACGTAGTTATATACCAGAGCAATACTCATATATTCTACAATCTAAAAGTCGGGACTAAAAATAACTATACTTTGGAGATTTTCTATATATGCCACACACGTCATCCAAAGGGGTAAGGGGCTATGTAAATAGCCCTTCTAAGTGTAACTCCCAATTGGCCATAACTGGCCAGCCATCAAGGCTCATGAAATGACTGAATAGCCACTTCATAACTCTCAAGAGAAGAGGAATGGGTGCCCCTTTCTTAGATTAATCATTAAGAAACGTAGAGTTTCTTAGGAGTTGCTTAAAAGTTGCTCTTCTTCTTTAGAAATGTGGAATGAAACATACACTCAAAGAGTGCATATGTTAATTTTTTTGAGAAGGCAAAAGTAAGCACACTTTGTTTATTACTAGTTGATGTTTAAAAAATCTTGCCTCCAGTCGCATGCACATTCCCATCGTACATCGTACATATATATAAAGCATTAACTTAACATAGATGAGCATTCTCAAAACTAGCTTGAAATTTAACTATAGGTTCCACAATACAAATATACAACAACATTTGAAATAGTCCCCTACATACAGGGTATAAAGAATGATCGACTTAGATTTTTTGAGATATTTGATGTTCTAAGTGAAGCTTTATTATGACCGCATATGCACATTGGATCGTTCTCCTCGATTGATCAAGAAGAGAGGATAAAAAAAAAAATATGATTATGCCATTCTAAACCTATCACTTAATTAAGAAAAATAAATTTGTTAAGAAAAATCGTTCCATTTAATCAAGAAAAGACCCAAATAAACCCCCAACCTTATCATGGAAAGACCTGAAAAAACCCCCCAACAAGTTGCACATTTAAGTCAATCAAATATGTCTCAGGAGACAAAAAGCAACTTCTTTACCAAAGTAAGAAAAAATATAAGACGGTATAGCTGACAACTATACCATACTAGCTGTTGACAGGCATGTGCAAAGAACGCAACCATCTATGGGTCACTGAAAACTCTCTCTCTCTCTCTCTCTCTCTCTCACACACACACACACATACATAGATATATAGAAAACACGTACAACTCAATGAGTCGTTAACCAGAATGAACTCAGGTTTTTTCGGGGTTTAAACTTGACGAGTCCTCTCCTGCTGGGTGAGGTGTTTTCTCTCTATAGGAGAGTGGGGTCCCTTAAACTAGCTCAGCTGGTTTGGAGTGGTTTCAATGGAGGAAGATTTAGCAAAGCAATGGGAAGGCCTTAGCCTCACTGAGAAGGAAAAAGGAGTAATGATCCTGCCACCCAACTCAACTGCTAAAGCTAGGCAGCATGAAAAGTTCTGCTTATTGGCCATGCTCATAGCTGAGAGACCAGTTAATCAAGAAGCTTTCAAAACAACTATGTCCAAAGTTTGGAGATGTGAGAGTTGGTTTCATTTCTCTGAAGTTGGAACCAACAAATATCTTATCGAGTTCAACCAAGAAAAGGACCTTTAGCATGTCATGAGTGGCAGGCCATGGTCTTTTGACAGATGGCTGCTGTGCTTGCAAGTTTTTGAAGGTAACTGTTCCATTAACGAAGTTCTTTTCAATAAAGAAGAATTCTGGGTGCAAGCTTATAACATGCCCCTAGCAAGTATGACACAAGAGGTGGGGTTTCAGATTGGTGAAAGCCTAGGGAGAGTAATCACAGTCCAAGCAAATGAGAGGGGGATAGGATGGGGGAAGTTCCTAAGGATAAGGGTTGAAGTGAACATTTCAGAAGCTCTACTCAGAGGTGTGTTTCTAATTCTAGAAGGCAAGAAAACCTGGGTTCCCCTTAAGTATGAAAGGCTGCCTAACTTGTGTTTTAAATGTGGAGTGATTAAGCATGCTCAACAAAAGTGTGTTGTTGGATCTTCGAGCAGTAGCAAGATGCAGTATGGAGTGTGGATGCGAGCACCAACAACCAGGGAGAGTGATAATACAAGGAAGAAATATGGTGAAGGACTGTGTAACAACCTTGTAGAGGAACAGTCATGGAGGAAGGGAGGGGAGGACAGGGATGAACTTCCAAACCAGAGCCCTGAGTCAAAGATGGACTGTCAGGAAACGGTTCAGACTGAAGTTGACATTGCAGAACCAAAGAGGAAACCAGACAATATGCTTTATCCCATGCAACCTGCAGAGGCAATATAGAGGCCTTTTAAGGAATGTGAGAGTGAGGCCATTTTGGGTAAGTCTGAGGCTTCCTTTACTGCAGTAGGGGCATGTTCCATGCAAAATACCACGAAGTCAGAATGCCCCATCTTGGTACCTGTCACAGCCTGTAAAGGCAATGACCAAAAATCACTGGGCCTTGGAAACAACCATGACCTGAGGGCCCAAGCCTCATCCTTGGCCCACTTTGTGTCAAACCAGGTCCAAGCCCTGGAGAAACTCAAGAAGAAAGCTGGTTGGAAGAGGCAGGCTAGGGACAAGGGTAGTACCAACCCCTCAGCAGGCTTAAGGGAAGATAAGGTAAGCCATTCAAGGGGCACTAAAAGGGTTGGTGTGCAGACAAATGGTGCGGTAGCAATACAGCTCACTAAAAAAATTAAAATTGAAGGGGAGATAGAGGAGCTTTCAAACAGGAATGATGTGGTGGTGGCTGGTGTACAGCCCCACCCTAAGCAATGAATTGCTTGAGCTGGAACTGCCGAGGGCTTGGGAACCCTCGGACAGTGAATAATCTGCACCTTATGGTGCAAACCAAGTCCCCAACTTTTGTTTTCTTGATGGAAACAAAATGAAAAAGACTAAAAGTGGAGTTAATTAAAAGGAGGCTGAATTTTGAGCATAGTTTTGTTGTTGATTCAAAAGGTCCTAGTGGAGGCCTAGCCATCTTGTGGAAAGCAGAAATAGAGGCAGAGATTGTGTCATTTACTCATTCCCATATCTCCCTGCTGGTCAAAGGTACGAGGGAAGACCTCTCCTGGCACTTAACAGGGTTCTATGGCAACCCAAACACAGCAAAAAGGTGTGAAAGTTGGCAGCTACTACAAGCATTGACACCTGCAGCACCAATGGGATGGCTGTGTGTAGGCGATTTTAATGAAATTTTAAACTATGGAGAGAAGTGTGGTGGACCTTTGAGACCCTATAACCAAGTGGAGGCTTTTAGAGATGCAGTTCACAGCTGTGGCCTCAGTGACATGGGTTACTATGGTAACAAATTCACTTGGTCCAATGGTAGGCAAGGGGGAGCTTTCACCAAAGAAAGGCTAGACAGGGCCTTCTGTAACACTGCCTGGCTAGACAAGCATTTTGACTCGAAAGTTTTTGTTCTTCCTGCTCTTACCTCAGACCATAACCCCATATGGATTGCCATGGAACAGCAGCAACCTGCTGCAAACAGCTTCCCAAAGCCTTTCAGGTTTGAGGCTAGCTGGACACTAAGGGATGAATGTTCAGAGACAATACAAGAAGCATGGAGAATTCCCAGGTTGGCTGGAAATAAAATGCAGTTCATTTCTGAGGGGCTTAAAAACTGCAAAAAGAAGCTATTACAGTGGAGCAAGAAGACTTTCAACAACTCAAAACAAGAAATCAGTAAACAGATGGCCCAGCTATCTAACTTGCTGGAAAGAAACACAGGCCTTTTAACTGAGGAGATAAAGCAAGTGCAAAGAGGGGTTGATAGACTTCTTGAAGCTGAGAATACCAAGTGGAAGCAAAGGGCCAAGCAAAGATGGTTGAATGAGGGAGACAGGAATACCAAATACTTTCACCAGTGTGCCTCTCAAAGGAGGAAAACCAATGCCATTAAAAAACTGTTTGATAGCCATGGACAAGAAATAAGCTCGAGAGAGGGGATTAGCAATCTTTTCCAGGATCACTTTGAGGATTTGTTCACTACCTCGAATCCCTCCAACCCCTTAGAATGTATAGCATCCTTGGAGGCACGTGTGACTGGATTTCATAATGAAATGTTGACCAAACCTTATTCAAAACTAGAAGTTGAAGAAGCTCTTTTTCACATGAATGGCCTTAGTGCACCAGAACCAGATGGTTTTCCTGCAACCTTTTATCAGAAGCATTGGACAGTGGTGGGAATCCAGGTGTGTGAGGCAGTGCTGAATGTTCTCAATTCAAATGGCAGCTTGGGGGATATTAATAGCACGTTCATTGCACTCATCCCAAAGAAGAAAGCTCCTACTAAGGTGACAGATTTTAGACCCATTTCCCTTTGCAATGTTCTTTATAAGCTTATCTCTAAAGTAATAGCTAATAGACTAAAGAAGGTGCTCCCCTGTATTATCTCACCCTCCCAATCAGCCTTTGTCCCCGATAGGCTAATCTCTGATAATATAATTGTTGCCTTTGAGGCTTTGCATACTATGAAATGTAAATTGGCAGGAAAAGAAGGATACATGGCTTTAAAGTTAGACATGAGTAAGGCCTATGACAGAGTGGAGTGGAGTTTCTTAAGGGCTGTCCTTTACAAACTGGGATTTTTCAGTCAATGGGTGGAACTAGTGATGAAGTGTATTGAAACTGTCTCATATGCTCTCCTTGTGAATGGTGAACCCCAACCAGAATTTACCCCTTCTCGAGGCATCAGACAAGGTGACCCTTTGTCACCCTACCTCTTCATATTGTGTGCAGAAGCTCTAAGTAACTTGATATACAAAGCTGAGGCAAGCAGACTACTTCATGGCATCCCAGTTGCAAGAGGTCAATTAAGGGTCTCTCACATCTTCTTTGCAGATGACAGCCTTTTGTTTTGCAAGGCAACAGTAGTGGAGTGGGGAAGATTGATAAGCCTTTTAAACACCTATGAGTTAGCATCAGGCCAGAGACTTAATCTTGAAAAAACCTCAATTATCTTCAGCAAAAACACTGCCAGACCCACTCAAGAATACATTCTGTCTATTGCTGGTATAAGGACATCTATGCCCTATGAAAAGTACCTAGGATTGCCCTCTGTGGTGGGGCGAGACAGATTCAAATCTTTCAAAGGTATTTTGGATAATATAAGGATGAGGCTCAGTAATCATAGAGTTAAAAATTTATCTCAGGCAGGGAAAGAGGTCTACCTAAAAGCAGTGATCCAAGCCATCCCAACCTATACAATGAGTGTCTTCAAGCTGCCTATCACCCTCCTACACTCTATAAACAGAGCCATCCAAAATTTCTGGTGGGGGCAGCAAGAAAAGGTGCATAAGATCCATTGGATTCCTTGGAAAAGGATGGGGCAAGCCAAGTCAATTGGAGGTTTGGGTTTTAGGGACCTTGAATGCTTCAACAAGGCAATGTTGTCCAAGCAATGTTGGAGATTAATTCAGGACCCCAATTCTCTTGCTGCTAAGATTTTAGAGGCTAAATATTTCCCTAACTCAAACTTTCAGGTAGCTAAACTGGGCTCCAAACTCTCTTATATCTGGAGGAGCTTACTTGCAGCCAGACATGTAGTAGAGGCTGGCTCTTTTTGGAGGGTGGGTACTGGCTCCAACATTTTAATTTGGAGAGACAAATGGCTAAACCCCTCAAATCCCAGTAGAGTCACAAGTCCAACCCGAGTTTTAGGAAGCACTGCAACTGTTGCAGAACTGATTAATCTTGAGACTAAAATGTGGAAGATAGACTTCGTGCAAGAAATTTTTGAGGAAGGGGAAGCAAGCTTAATCCTCAAAACTCCTATAAGCACTATGAATACTATGGACAAAATCATATGGCATGGAACCACCAATGGCTCTTTCTCAGTAAGGAGTGCATACCACATGGAGAAATCGAGGGAGGTGGCAGCTCAAGGACAAGCCTCTTCCAGCAATGACTTTAAAGAGGTTTGGAACAAAATATGGCAACTTAGTGTCACACCTGGGGATAAAGTTTTTATTTGGAGAGCCTGCCTGGAGGCCCTCCCTACTCAATCCAACCTTTTCAAAAAGAGGGTGGTGAATGACCCACTATGCCCCATCTGCTGCAGAGAAGTTGAAAGTGTCACTCATGCACTGTGGAGCTGTGAGGCAGCCATGGATGTATGGAGCCAATGCTCCAAAAGGCTTCAAAAGTGTGCTCTACCTCAAGCCCCTATGCTACTGGTCTTCGAGTCACTATCTAAAGCTTTAAACTCAGAAGAATTGCATGAGTTTGTGGTGGTAGCAAGGAAATTGTGTTGGAGAAGAAACACCTTTGTTTTTAACAAGGAGTTCACTCATCCTAACTCCATAGTGAGAGAGGCCAGAGTTCTTTTAGACATGATGGCTGAAGGGGAACCTAATCATCAAAGCAACAACAGAGCCTGTCAAGGCTGTTCCTCAGAGGCAGTTTGGAAGGCCCCTCCATCACCCTGGTATAAAATCAATTGGGATGGGGCAGTGGATAAAGCCAATGGACAGATTGGAATTGGAGTTGTTATAAGGGATTGTGCTGGCCAGATTATTGCCACAATGAGGCAAAGAAAACAATTTTTCCCTGACCCTTTGTTAGCTGAAGCATATGGAGCTCTACAAGTTGTGAAATTGGGTTTGGAACTTGGTTTGCATCAGGCTATTATAGAAGGTGACTCACTGCGAGTGACAAAGGCACTATGTGAAGATAAGGAAATTTGGAGTAGCTCAAGCATGTTTATGAGTGAAACAAGGTCGTGTCTTAATTGTTTTGCAAAGTGGGATGTTTCTCATGTTAGGAGAATGGCAATGTTGTAGCCCACTTACTTGCAAAAGATGCTCTTACCATCTTGGATTCAATTGTAACCATGGAGGAATCCCCTCCTTGTATCTCATCTCTTTTATAATGGAATGGCATAAGAGTTTTTTCTTCAAAAAAAAAAAAAAAAAAAAAAAAAAGAACTCAGGTTTTTTCTTGTTTGAAACAGGGAAACAAATAAAGAACTCAATTTTATTAATCTGACTTGAAGGAAGCCTTTGTATGCTACTTTGGGCCAACCATTTGACTCACGGATTTAGGAGGAGAAACGATTGGTCATCAAGATTGTGGCACTTCAACTAACTAATATGTCACTAGTTGAATTTGGCATCTGGTTTTTAAACCACAATTAATTGGATATTTAAAGATATTTCCCCTTTTACAATAGGACCCATGATTACCCACTAAGTATAATAAAATAACAACTAATAGAAAAGATAACAACCCATTACAAACAAACCCAATATAACTCGAGCACTAAGCCTATCCTAAGGGCATGTTAGGAATTACGGTGGGAGGTCTAAAATATGCTATAGAAAGGTCTAAATTTATTAAGTGAGAAAATTTATCATTTTGATAGTTTTATATTAAAGTATTTCTAAATCAAGAAAATTAGAAAATTACATTACAACAAAAGCATCAAAGTAATCCATATTTTACTTTGCTATATACATTACAAAATGACCATTAGAAGTACTAAAAGTCATACGTAAAAAATAAAATAAAAAAATAAAAAACAAATTGAAGATTCATAACTCTAGGCTTTGAAATAGAAGCACTAAAAGTTCATCTATATTTTTCATTCTAATCGCATTTTAATATTTGATTTATATCAAGAATATGTCCTTTTATGTCATTTCTATCTCAAAAAGTGATTTTTTAATTTGTTTCCAAACAAATTTTATATATTTGAAAGTGTTTTAGATATACAGATCTCAAATAGTAAATAAAGTTTTAATGATAAAACTTATTATGTTAAATTCTAAGCTATAAGCCTTAAGTTAAAAGAAATATTTTTACCACAATTCCAAACATTTACTAAATCTAAGGAAACAACTCATGATTAACACGATAAAACAACCCACTATGCTAAAACATTATCAGATTCAGACAAACACCATTCACATGCTGCTTAGGGATGTAACCGGTTCGGTTTTGGACAAAATCTAGGATTGAACCGGTAGGTACCAGTTTTATATTTTTCAAAACCGATTACGCACCTATTTTCCTTATAAATCGGTATTCCGATTTTACTGGTTTTAGGTCCGGTTTGGTCCAGTTTTCCGATTTTAATAGAATATAAATTTTTCATTAAAAAATTCTGTTTTTTTTTTTTTTAAATTGATTTAAAAATTCTGTTTTAAAATTTGCTATGTAAAAAAAATCTGCTATAAAAAATCTGCTTTATAATAAAAAAAATCTGTTACAAAAAATATGCCTTATAAATTGTTAATATGCTATCTAAACAAAATTCTACTATATAAAAAACTGTTACAACACAAAAACTGAAATAAGAAATCTAGTTTAAAAAAAATATGTTCTAAGCTTATAAGCTTTTAAATAAAACTGCTACAAAAAAAATAAAATCTACAATAAAAAAAAAAAAAAATCTGCTATGAAATAAAATAAGTCCAAAAGTCTAAATTACAAGTCCAAAAGTCCAATAAATTACAAATCCAAATTCCAAATGTCTAAATTACAAGTCCAAAAGTCTAACAAATTACAAATCCAAATACCAAAAGTCTAAAATATAAATCAAAAAGTCTATTAAAATAAATCAAGCAGTTAATTTTAATAAAAAGTTAGTAATTAAATTAAATAAAGAAATAAAAACTTTAAGAAATATGTTATACAAGTTATCCTACCTTAAATTTAATCATCTCCAACTAAAGAAGTGGGTCTTGAAGAACTCTCTAAGTCTTCTATAAGCTCTACACAAAAAGGAAAAAATAAAGCATAATAATTAAAACAAATTACTAATATGATATACATTTTAAAAACACTTAAAGAAAAGGTGAATGATGCTACATACCTGTATCAAATTTCTCAAACTCTTCAACATCATCTATTAAAATGCGAATGTTTAACGGGGTAAAAGATGAGCGAAGCCAATTTTGTGTACAGATAAGGGCTTCAACCATAAGTGGAGATAGGCTACTGCAGAAAGGATCAAGTATTCGACCTGCTGTGCTAAAAGCCAACTCAGAAGCCACTGTAGATATCGAAACTACAAGAACATCCCGCATAACTTTTGAGAGCACGGGGTATCTAATGCTGTTAACCTTCCACCAATTCAACAAGTTAAATTTTGGATCACTCTTTTCACATTTTTCAATTAAATACCTCTCCAATTCAGATTTACTCTCCAAAGAGTTCTCCGACTCCAACCACATCTGAACTTTTAAACGGATATATGATCCCATTGATCCAAAATCACCTTCACCTACCCCAGGATTTGAACTTGTAGTAGTAGTCCATCCCTCACTTGATTGGCTCATAGTTTGATCTTGTACCCCAACATTACTTTCCTCATTTACACAGTAACTATCATATAAACGAGTCAAAGTATCTTTAACCAAATCCAACAACATAAGAACTTTTGAAGTGTTATCCTCATAGAATCTTTCAAAAAGAATATCTAAACATCGCATTTTATATCGAGGATCAAGAATCAATGCAATATACAACAAAAAATTCATTTTTTCAATATTTCCCCAATACTTCTCAAATTTAGATTTCATATAAATGTCATTGTCCTCAATTTATGAGGCCCTTCCGTACACTTCAAATTAATTGCAGCATGAATTGTCGCAAGCTCAAATGTAAAACAGTTGCAAGTGACATAATTGGTCCCAGAGAAACGCAAGGTTGCATCATAAAAAAGTTTTAGAAATTTTACAAATAACCTACTCTTATCCCAATCATCCATGGTTGGAGGCCCTAACTTGAATGCCCCTCCTTTACCCAACTCACTAACACCATCATCATCCTCACTGTCATCCTCCCCAAGGCTCTTAACATATCCTGAATCTTCATCCTTTAGCCGTTGAAATGATTTTTGAAACTTTTCAACCCTATTTAACATCATAAAAGTGGAGTTCCAACGAGTTGGTACATCTAAGCATACACTACTTTTACAAGTAATATCCTTACTATCACAACATTACTTAAATGTGTTCTACCTTTGTGGAGATGATTTCACATACTTCACAGCTGCTCGAATTCGTGCAATTGATTGATCATATTCTTTCAACCCATCCTGAACAATTAAGTTCAAGATATAAGCATAACATCTCATATGCAAGAACTCATGTTCCAAAATCGTATCTTTTTTATTCTTTATCTTTCTTTTGATATACGAAACTATCCCATTATTTGAACTTCTATTATCAAGTGTAATTGTAAATATTTTGGGCCTCCCCCATTCAAGCAAACACATTTTAATTTTTTTCCCAGTGTCTCACCCTTATGGTTTTCTACCTTACAAAAGCTGATAATTCTTTGTTCATTTTCCAATCTTCATTAATAAAATGTGCGGTGAAACACATGTAGTTAAAATTTTGCACGGATGTCCATGTATCCGTGGTTAGACAAATGCGCTGCCCCTAAAGAGCACTTTTCAGCTTGTCTTTTTCTCTCAAATAAAGTTTAAAAATATCTTTTGCAATCGTTACACGTGATGGAATCTCATTCCATTTAGGTTGCACAACAAGCATAAATTTTTTAAACCCTTCCCCTTCCACAAATTTAAAAGGAAGCTCATCAATAACCAACATTTCAGCTAAGGCTGCTCTGCAAGTCTCAACACTAAAAGCAATAGATACAAGCCCCCCACTGCTTTCTCCAGACTGGAAACCTAATACAGATTGGTTTCTATCCACTTTCCTAAGTGGAGACTTCTTACAGATTTTTTCCAAGTGCTGTAACATTGATTTTGTGCTATTTATATTAGGATCACAAGCATAAGTAGTCCCGCAAAAATTACATGCAGCTCTAGGTCTTGAAGTATCTTCAGTTTTAATATTTTTAAAATAATCCCAAACTACAGATCTTTTCCTACCACTCCCAGGACCACTAGATGACTTACTTACATTGGAGGGTGGAGAAAGTGGATCATTAGTCATCGTTGATTCCATGGTCTTTTGACTCATTTCATTTGAAGGTCTTACATTGCCGGGTGTTTCATTTGATTGATCTATCTATAGTAACAACAATAAATAGCATTAATATTAGATTACAATCACACACTTTATAAAATAATAGACTAAGCAATTTAGCTATCACACGCTTTATAAAATAATAGACTAAGTAATTTTAAAAAACATATTAATATTATTTAAGCCACACGCACGTACAAGTAGTAATTTAGCAAATTAGCAAAATAATGTTCATCAAATAAATAAACTAACAAAGAAAAAATATATCACATTGCCGGATCGTGTTAAACTACAATAGATTTCTTTTTTCACTAACCAAGAATATATTACGGTTACTACCAAAATAATATTCATCAAATAAATAAACTAAAAAAAAATATTAGTGAACTAGCAGTTAACATACACGGCCATAAATGATAAATATACAAAACTACAAATAATAAATTAAATAAATGTACAAAACTAAAAACTTTCTGATTAATTTAACTACAAGCCCCTCAACGTAATTATGTACAAAAGTTGATTAGTTTAACTACAGCGAATGAAGTGCTCTAAGCTTCTAACTACCTATTTTGGTTAAACAGAAAATTTAAAAATCAATAGAGGGGCTTCTTAGGCGTCCCTGTGTAACCATTTCCCAAGGCTTCAATTTGCATCAAAGTAACAAAACTACAAATAATTGATGCAATAAATGATAAACGTACCAACGACAACTATCAAGAAAGAGCCTTGTAGCGTGCTTGGTCCAGCCACCAGCGTCGAAGAAGAAGAAGAAGAAGAAGAAGAAGAAGAAGAAGAGTAGGAGTCAGCGCAGTAGAAAACTGGAAGCAGAAAAAAAAAAGTCTACTTTAGTTTTTACTCTTTAGTTTAACCTAATTTGAACTGGGCTGCTGGCTGGGCCAGGCCGGGTTGCTGGTCTGTGGTGGCAGTATAATCACTGCAATGGGCTGGGCTTAAAATAGAGAAAAAATACACTTAAATGGTTAAAATAAGTGTCCAATAAAATAAAAATAGTACAATAAAATAAATATAAGACAATTAAAAACACTATAACAATTATATTATTAAATACAAAACAATGACTAAAACTATTATAGTATTAGTGTTACTACTACATATAATGATATTACTACTATAAGTCTATATATAAGCTATATAGTTATACATTAAATAATATAATTATTAATGACTATTAATATTAGTATATATATAATAAACTATTAGTATTAATACTATAAGTCTATATTAAACTATTAGTATTAGTATATATATATTAGTATTAGTTATAGTTATATAATATATTAGACAATATAATAGTATTATTGGTAAACTATTAGTATAGTTATATCTTAGTATTAGTTATGGACCTTATGGTGAATTGGTGATTTAGTATAACTATATAGTATGAGTATAACTATAGTCTATATTAGACTATTAGTATCATTATAAATATTAGTATTCATTATAGTGATTATAACTACCATATAATGATATTAATATTTGTTAATTGTTATAGTGAGTTTGTTTTGTTATAACTATATTACTGATAGACTGTATTGATAGTATTAGTATATTAATTTAGTATTAGTGTTACTATATCATTATTTTATATATGATTATTTAGTATAATGATTTATATACTAATTTATAGTATTATACAGACTTAAAGTATAAGACTAATAGTAATATAGTTTTAGATTATTAGTCTTTAGTATTAGGTCATACAATTTAAATTGTATTAATATAATAGACTATATATATATATATAATAGACTACATAGTTATACATAATAAATTAAAGAATATATCAATGCAATATAGTATTAATACTATAAGTCTATATTAGACTATTAGTATTAGTATATATATTAGTATTAGTTATAGCTATATAACTAATATTAGACTATATTAGATTATATAATAGTAATAGACTATATAATAGTAATAGCTAGTATTAATATTAGACTATTAGTATAGCTATATATTAGTATTAGTTTTGGTGATTTAGTATAACTATATTAGTATGAGTATAACTATAGCTTATATTAGAATATTAGTATTAGACTATTAGTATATATTTGATTATTTTTTATGTAATTAATGATTATAGACTTAAAGTATATTACGAATAGTACTATAGTATTAGACTATTAGTATCATTATAAATATTATTATTAATTATAGTGATTATAAATATTAGTGATTATTATAACTATATTATTAATAGACTATAGTGATTATTTTATATGTGATTATTTAGTGTAGTGATTTGGCTACTAAAATTAGTATAGTAGTTTAAACTTTGGACACCCCTAATGCTGCTCATACGGACCAGGTCAGACTTTGGACAGCTCAAATGCATGCTCCTTCTTAAAGCTCATGACACACTCCTGCTCATGAAGCTGCGTACGTCCCTCTTCAATGAAACATCTATTTCAGTTTTGACGTGTTTTGCTAGTTGTGAATCATCCGCATTTCAACCGCGAAACCGAAATGGCCGCATTTCGTCTGCAAAAGCGAAATGGAATTATGGACCGACTATAGAGTTTTGGGAAAGAAAAATTCTACATGTCATATTACCATCCCACTTGCATCTCACTAAGTAAGATGTGTCACATTTACTACTATTGAATTGTCATTTATTATATACTTCTTTATTATTAAATGATGATAAATACGCCACATTATATATAGTGAGATACAAATAAAATAATGATGTGGTGTATAGCATTATTGTTTAAAAAAAGCTCAAGGCAGGATGGGTGCTTTTCCAATTTTTACACTGGTCAATGTTGCTCTGCCACATAGGAGGTGCAGAAAACTCTATTTCTACACGCATTTATGATAAAAATATTTTCATTACACCGGTCGATTTCCTCTCCCCTTCTCAATTTCTTCCTCTCCCTAGCACCGTTACAATACGATTTGAAACATTTTTATAGAAATTGTTATGATACTTCTTGTTAGCAGAAAATTATGAGAAGAGATTTAAACAACCAGCACTCACTCTCTCTCATTCAAAGGTCTTGCTTCACCTTTTGTCAAATGAGTTCATTTCAAAATATTAGACTGTCAATTTGTAGTCTAGGCAAATAGGATAGAGCTAAAAGCCAAAAAAATCAAAAGATGGGCTTGATTCTCTTTGGTTTTATCATGCTGTCTTCCACTTGTGAATAGAAAACGAGCGCATGGGCAGGGCCAGCTGATCCATAAGACAAGTTGGGTGGTTATCTAAGGTCCTACAGTGAAAAAGGGCCTTAAAAAAGATACTAAAAAGTTGATTATTAAAAAAATCCAAAAAAAAAAAAAATCTAAACTAAACGAGGTTAACCTTAAAAATTGATAAAAAAAAAAAAAATCAATTCTCAACTCCAAGGTTTAAAAAAAAAAAAAAAATAGATGTTAACAGATTTTAGATAAACTCTGCAATTTCACTTGGGAAAGCCAAAAGTCACAATAATTTTTTTTTTTTTAAATATTGCAATCTATGTGCCAAAAAAATTTTAGAACATCTAAGAACTCTATTTTTATATTTGAAATTTACAAATTTTATTTCATCTTTCTCTTATACTCTAGACTCCAGTCTTTAATCTCGAACTCTCTTACATCCATCTTGCTCATATTTGACAGTGGCATCCTATCCCATCGCTTCATCGCACTTGCAAATGTGGAGCAGCATCTCTGTTGTGCTATGGTCGACGAAGGTAAACTAAAGTTCAAAATTTTGTTTTATATATACACTATATAATAAAAGTTTATGGTAATAAAACAACCACGTTTGTCTTCTTCTTCAACACTTCAACCCAAGGTTTCATTCCTTGACTTTTTTAAAATTTTGTTTTTTTTTTTCAATTTCATAATTTATTTCTTTGATTTTGAATATTAATATTAATATATTCTATTTTATTATTCAGATTAATGGTTTTATATAAAAGTGGAGCTCATTTGTTATATTAAAGTAAAACCTATTTGCTAATCAGGTGCAATTATTTTATCTTAATATTTATTTTATTTTAGAATATTCATAAGCATAGTTGAATTTCTATAATAAATATTGTTCTTTTTTACTATAATATATGTCTAATAGAAAATATACATCTGGATATGAAAAACTTAAAAAATGAGAAGAATAGAATAATTTTTAAATAAAAATATAATTAGATATAACCTAATTTAGTTTGATACGAGAAAAATGATCCATTTTAACTTCTTGCCTTAGGCCTCAAAATTTATTGAGCCGGCCTGTGCATGGGCATGCGAGTTAAAACGACAACCTAGATCCAACTTCGAAATTTGCCTAAATGGGTTCCAAATCTATTGATAGAGATGTGTTCATAGCGATGCTCTATGGTTTGATAGATTGAGACAATTTCTTAAGAATCTCAAGTACTCCAATGGATTATAATTGGTTATCGCTACAAAAAGATTATCATTATTCATGAAGAATTGAGAGAAATCTTGCTTCCTCCCGTTTACGATCTCAAGTTTGAAATCGTCAAACCATCAACAGGCTTTGAAGATCTATTAGATCTTTTTTCTTCCTTTTTTCCCTAATCTAGCTTAATATATATAGTATAATAGACTGAAACAAAGTTCAAAGGGGATCAAAAAGAAAGAAACTAAAATAACTATCTAAGGATATACTTCTAAAAATTAGATTGGTAGCTGCTCATTGCGCCACAGAGTGCACGCATCGATTTTTTGATCGATGTATTTTGACTAGTCTCCAATGCCAATGGAGTGGGAACAGGTGTTGAATGTCTTGAATGATGGGGGAAATACTCTAGTTTGGTACAAAGGATGGGTTTTTCCATAGCTGCTATGACTAGTTGAGAATCGACTTTGAACAGTACTTGAATGTGTTGAGAAGATGTAGCCAATTTGGTGGCTAGAAGAGTTGCCGAAGCTTCAGCCACTAGACGATTCTGGGAATGGATTTTTTCAGTCTGAATTTTCAAAATGTTACATGTGTGGTCTTTGCAAATTACAAAACTAATAGAGAAATTGTCCCTAACTGTTGCATCAAAAGAGTAGCTTAGGAAATTAAGGGGTGGAGGCTACCATTTTTCTATCTTGTTTTTTTGCTTTCCTTTCCAAGCTTCTTTATAATTGTGATAGATGCGACTAAGTTGATTTTTGGCTTCTTCCAATGAGAAAATGAGTTGATTGTGCACAATATCATTTCTTTGCTTCTAGATAAAATCTAAGGTTATGACTACAAAGAGTTGAAAATGATGAATCTCTGCTTCTTGAAGGCCTAATTCTTCCTTTGGAGAAATAATCATTATGATCCAGTCCGAAATTGAGTAGATTGGCAAGTTTCCCAAATTTAGAAGCCAAGAGCTTTAACTCCAATGTATTCTCACTACAGGGCATTTGACAAAGAGATGGAGTGAGGATTCTTTAGCTTGATTGTAGAGCGAGCATTCTTCTAAAGTTAAGCTTGAGATGACTTCATTCACTCTTACTTTTATTGGGAGAATACTCCATAGCAGCTTCCATAGTAATAGTTTGTGTCTCTCATGAATTTTCAGCTTCCATATTGACTTGAAAATTTTGGGTTGCATTTTGATGTGTCGTTTCGTGTCCATTTACTACCACTTGGTATGCTGATTTAACTGAGATTTTTTCATTCTGAGATGGGATCCAAATCTTTCTGTCTTAATTTTGAGATAAGATCAGTAGAGAAATTTTCAGAATTTCCTTGGTGCTCTCTTGTTCAAATAGATTTTACATTTTCTCTATATTCTAATGTTTTGGATTGCCTATGATGATGTCCGAAACCTTCAATTATGGGTGGGCTTGATCCATTCCTTGCAGTGGTCTTGGTTTAAAGTTTTCTATAGTGGGTATCCATGGTGCTTCCCATATATTTGTTGTGAGGCCATTATTAATCTGAATGCATTTCCCTTATTTGTAGAATCCATTTCAAAAAATATGAGTCTAATTGCCTCTGTGATACTTGCCAAAAATCCAAAGTTATAAGATATTTTACTTTTAAAATTTCATACCAAAGTCCATTTGGGCTTTCACTCATTTCCCATCCCATTTTTGTAATGAGTGCTTGGTTCATGCTTATCATTTGCTTTATTCCAAAACCCCCTGAGATTTTTGGTTGACAAATAGATTTCCATGATTTAAGGGTCAAGTTGTGGTCTTATCTTTTGGGAAGCCCCACCAAAAATTTTTGAAGCTCGTATCTAAGATCTTGCACACTGTTTTCGGAAGCTGAAAGGTTGACATACTATAAGTTGGAATAGTACTAGCTATAGATCTAATTAGCATTGTTCGGCCCGCTTGGGAAAGTAATTTTAATTTCTATCCTTCTAATTTTTTCTCCACTCTACATAGAAGCTCTTGGAAGTTTTATTTCTTGTTTCTACCGAAAGATGTTGGGGGGCCCAGATATTTCATTTTTTCTAAAGAAACTTTGTATGGAAGCCAATGGTGCATTGCTAACTTTACAATAGGGTTTACATTCCTTGTGATAAAGATGGTGGATTTGTGCATGTTGATCTTTTGCCCTAACCACTGTTGAAATTTTGATAAGCTTTCAGAGATAACTTGATTGATGTCTGTGGTTGCTTTTGCAAAAATGATCGTGTCATCTACAAACAACATATGTGAGACTAGTGGGCTAAGTCTACTTAATTTTATCCCTTCCAACTTTCCTCTTGCTTCATCTTTTAACAAAATCCTAGATAGTACCTCTGTCACTAGAACAAAGAGGAAATGGGAGAATGAATCTCCTTGTCTTAATCCCATTTGAGAATTGAAGAAACCCCGAGGCGACCCATTGATAACAATAGAAAAGGTAGCTGTGGTGATACATTCTTTAATCAAGTTTATCTAGCCTAGACTATAGCCCACTAATTTCATTACCTTGAATAAGAAATCTCATTCAACCAGATCAAAAGCTTTTTCCATATCAAGCTTATAGCCGTCAGTCTTTTGTTCCATTTTTCCTCTTGAGATGGTGAAACAATTCGTGTGCAATTATAGTATTTTCCTTAATATTGCGTCCTGGGACAAAGGCTGTTTGCAGAGGGGATATAATGGCATCTAATGTTTCTTTGAAGTGATTGGCCATGATCTTGGTTATGATTATATAAATGACAATTGTGAGGCTGATTGAACGATAGTGGCTTGGATTGTTTGGGTTTTGAATTTTGGGAATAAGAGCTATGTTGGTGTGGTTGATTTATTTTAACAGTTTACCACTCCTAAAGAAATTCTGCACTGCTTCCACCACCTCTTTTTTTTTTATAATATTTCAATAATGCCTGTAGAACAGCGCTGCCATACCATCTAGGCTTAGCGCTTTATGATTCAAGATTTGTTTTAGGGCACCGAAAATTTCTTCCTCATTTGGCACTGCTTGAAGATTCACATTGTCTTGATCTGTAATTTGCTTTCAAATAAATTCTCTAGATTTTTCGAGAAGCTTGGATTTGATGAAGTATATATGGATCAAAAATAATTTATGAATGTATTTTCAATATGAGTGTGATCCATAGACCAATTACCTGGGCCCAGCTTGATGGCGTCGGTTGAGTTTCTCCTTCTTTTGATCGTTGTTGATAAGTGAAAGAATTTGGTGTTGAGGTCAGTTGAAGTGAGCCATGCTATTCTTGACTTTTGACGCCACAAAGATTCCTCGTATTCTCTTTGTTTATGGAGGCTATGCTGAAGATCTTTTTCTCTTTCTTGGATAAATTCCCTCATTGGCTTACTTTGAACCTTTAGCAGCTCTATTTCCAGATTTTGAATTTTATTTTGAATGCACCCAAAGTGATTCCTGTTCCAGAGTTTGAGGGCTTCTTTTTTGAATTTTTCGACTAAGTATATAAGCCAAATTGCCCTGGAAATATTTGTTCCATGCTTCTCGGATGATATTCTGATTGAGTGGTTCGTGAATCCATAATTCTTCAAATTTGAACGATGAGATAGGTTTCTGGTTGTTGGTCATGTGTAGTAATAGCGGGTGATGATCTGAAGTTGACGACTCTAAATGTTGTAGTGAGGCTTCATGAAAAAGTAGTCTCCAGTCTTGATTTGCTATTGCTCTATCAAGTCTTTCTTTGATAAGTGTCATTCAACTTCTATTGTTCAACCAAGTGTATTGTAGACCTGAATAACCAATATCTAGAAGACCATGTCTATCCATTATGGCTTTGAGTCATCGGTTGTGATTGTTAAGAAATGGGCACCCCCCGTGTTTCTCTTTTTGGTTTATCACATCGTTGAAATCCCACACACATATCCAATGGCATTGAAAGGCTTGGTGTATTGAGTCTAGATGACTCCAAAAGTTTGCTTTGAGATTATGTTACACTGGAACGTAGACATAGGTAATTAGCCAAGGGTGGAGAAGAATCCGAATACACCAAAGCGGAAATAGCATTCATATTAATATTGACTGGTTCAATATCCATACCCGATCTCCACATAAGTAGTAGTCCCCATTTTTTACATATAGTTGGAAAGCTCACAAAATGATAGAAACCTATGCTATTTTCAATAGATACGGTGTGATCATTCGATACCAAGGTTTCCGACAAAAAAACTATTTTCGAGTTATATTTTCTAATATTAGCCCTTAAGTTTCTGATTACTTTGGGTTGGGCTAGTCTCTTGCAATTCCAAGTCAATGTTCTTATTTGGCTTGTGGAGGCATTTTGAAGCTTGCCTAGTTAGCTGATTTGGACTTTCCTTGAGAGTGTGAAGTTGGCCTATTATAAGGATTTAATCTTGCTTTCCCTTTTAATTTTTTTTCCTTGCCCATTATGCCTGAATGCATTTCCAGAAGAATGAGAGCCGTTGTGGATTCCTTTGAATGTGGTTTTTTGATTGTGCCATCCATGGACTCTATTTTAATGAGACATTGAGATTTTCTTTTGGGAATTTCAAGAAACTCTACATCCTGTTGTCTTTTGGAAGGGAGAAGAGCTTAGGTCTTGTGATGCATTCGAGTATTGTAAGCCTCAGGAGGATGATGTGCTTGAGTGGGGCTAGTTACTCTTGGGTCACATTCTATATCTTTTGATGTTTCCAATGATGCAATTGATAAATCAACATACAAAAGGCTTGAGTCTTTAATCAGTTGGATGGTAAGTTGAGGTTGACTCTACTCTGCATTTTTGAGAGATGATGGACTTGGAGCACTCACTACAGAGGAGCTAGTTGAGTCAATTGGCGTTGAAGGTTTATATTTCTAAACCTTTGAAGGGCTGGACTCAGTTGGGGAATAAAAGAACATAGGGCCCATGTTGGTTTGCTGAGAATTTTTAATGACTTATGTTTGGCTTTCAGGTGTGTATTAAGATGGGCTCATGTTATCTAGCCTATTTGCATAATAGTCTTGTGGCATCATGAAGAGAGGTCTTGTCTTGGTGGGTGAAGAAGGGTTGATGATGGGCTCACCTTGATGGGCCTGGTGGAGTCCAAGATTGTGTGGTTGCTGCTAAGTCTTGTATCCCTTCATTGCCAAGTATATCTGTTGCCACTGAGAATTCCATGGCAGCTGTCTTGCTTCTATCGATGGATTAAGTCCTTGAGTACTCTGTATAGTTGCTACTATCCCCCCTGCTACCTGCTTTTCTGAACTTGGAGTTGAAGTGAAAAGAGAGATTTGGCTATAGAATGAGGTGAGGTTTTAGGATTAGTTAGTGGTTCAACAGTGAATATATTAACTCTTCTTGGTGGGGAAGTTAATGAGCTTGGTTCATTGTAGTAGAACAGTGTTCGGGAGTTTTCTAGAGTCGTTCACATGGAATTTCCATTTGCCCGAAGAAGAAGGGGTGAGGTTTATCAATTCCGATTTGTTAGTCGTGACTTTCTCGGATTGCCCTCTAGCAAGGTTGTGTTGACCTCTCATTGCGAAATAGTTGATTTCTTGTTGTCTACTTGCAAAACTTGCTTGCTTCTCTTTGTTAGGATTTACATAGAACATTGTGGTTCGGTTGATTTTTTCCATTGATTCAGTTTCTTCATGTTGCCCTTTATCTGTTTGCTGAAATGCTTGAGAAGTGCCTTGGCTACTATTGTATTCAGCTATGATCCATGGGCCATATATGAGTCTTATGGGGGTTGAGCTTAGATAACTATAGAACACTTGAGAGTACCGAGTCTTCTACAGGCATAACAGAAGTTTGGCAATTTATAGGAGTGCTACCCGCACCATACGGTGTGGGGTAGACCTCCCCCCGCCCCTGCATGGGGTGGATGGGGAATTCCTTCCCCGTCCCTCGCCCGCGGTGTGCGGGGGTGAGGTACCCCATCCCGCATAACGGGGTGCAGATTGGGAAGCAATCAATCCGCCCCCCCTCCCCCCCAAACACCCCTACTAGACCTTGGGCCCAAAAACCGCTGAAATGGGCCTGAAATGGCCCACAAACTTTTCTTTTAGGCACAAAAAAGCTTCTAGGCCATTTTCAGCCCATAAAATTATAAATAGAAAGGAAAAAAAATTAAAAACCAGATTAAAAAAACAAAGTTTGCACTATAGTAATTGATTTTATGGCTAATAAAAGTTACCTATCTAATATCTAATAAACTAATAATAATAACTAAGCTATTACAAAATTGAAAGGCTAAACAATTATAAAATTACAAATATAGAAGTGTCAAAGAGATATTGTATCAATATTACAAATCATTGAATACAAAATATGAACAAATAATTCAAATTTTGAATATTCTAAAGAGAGAACTATTAGCTGTGGCTTATCTTTGACTGTGACACTTGGGAGGCCCGAGCTTAAGCACATATTTACATTGCAGTGGAGCTCGACGTCGTCTCATGTGTTACTACAAGAATTAATACTAAAATTAATAACGATGATATCAAATCACTTCTTATTTTAAAAAAATTCCACGTAAAATTGTAAATTTAATCCTAAATTTAATCCTTTAATTCACATTTTAACATGTTGCGTCAATTTCAATTCCAACCTCATTTACTTGGCAACTTCAAAGAGCGCTACAGTACATCCAAGGAAATGCCTTAAAATCATAATTATTTGGAAAGAAAAAGTGGCTCTCAAATTCTCAATAACACAAACTAAGAGGATCGTATGTGATAAATTTTGTAAATTTGAGCATGGCAACAAATGTTCGGAGCATTATAAAGAAATAGGAACATATTAGGTTTCATCAAATTTGTTGCACTTCAATTATCCTGTTTTAATGGTGTTAACATGATTTTTTAACATTTTTTAATGTAACTATTTTCATCTATGAACATGTAACACCATGATGAAACCCCTAAATGCAATTTAGGGTTTCCAATCCTAAAAAAATTAGAGTTTCGGATTGGAATCCTAAACTAATTTAGGATTCCAATCCGAAACCCTAAATTGATTTAGGGGTTTTCAATTTTAGGTTTAGGATTTCCAAACCCTAAATCAGTTTAGGGTTTCCAATCCTACAAAAAATTTCGGCTTAAATTAATTTAAGGTTTCCAATCATTGAAACCCCTAAAAAAAAATTAAGGTTTCAGATTGGAACCCTAAATCGAAATCTTAAATTGATTTAGGATTTCTGAAACAATAAAAATTACAAAAAAAAACAAATTCATAGAATTAATCACAATCACAGCTACAATACAGTGAATCAACATGCACAATCCATGAATCCACAACATACAAGTCACAAATTTCCATCCTCCATCTCTGATTCAACCCATTTTCCCTCCAATCTCCAATCAAAACTCAAAAAAAAAAAAAAAAATTGAGAAAATGTAAATACAGTTGCGGAGTGACTTACCTCTACGACGATGAGAGTGGAACTATGGAAGTTCGAGTACCGTGCATATGGCATCGTGCGAGAGAGAGAGAGAGAGAGAGAGAGAGAGAGAGAGAGAGGAGTGTGAGAGAAACCTGAAGGGGCAGGGGCAACCCTCGGGGGGGTTAAGGGAATTAAGCCACTTAATGAAACGGTGTCGTTTTGTCCATGACATGTCTTATTGAAATGACGTCGCTTTGTTATATATAAAACGATGTCGTTTGATTAAGTAACTTAATTCAGCCATACATTATTAAAACAACGTCGTTTTATCATGTACAAAACGGTGTCGTTTCATTTTTAAAAAATATATATATATATATATATTATATTATTAAATAATATATTATATATATAACATACGAAGCGGGAGCACAACCCCTCAGTCCCTCGCCTATACTAGGAGACTCACATACTGGTGGGGGCCCCCGCCCTTGCGGTGCAGATACCTCACCCCGCGTATGCGGAGGAGGGCAAACAAGGTGGAGTAGCGGGGTGCGAGGCCTCGCTGCCCACCCCTAGCAATTTGTTATGGTTGATGGCTATCCAAATTTTGGGGTTATCCAACCTTGGCATCAAGAATCCTTGTTGAAGGGGCTTAGTGACATTTATTTCAACTTTGATTCTAATAAATTTTCTTAAGGCTAAACGCTAAAGAGGATCTTCTTTCACCTTGTTCAAATTTCCAAGTTCATTTCCAATTTCAACAACGTTATCAAGAGTAATATAGTCTAAAGGTAGATCATGGATTTGCACATAGAAAGATGCATGATTTAGGTCGATTTCTTGAAGGGTGGTCCCAGTAGAGCAAGATTTTAGAATTAACAGATGTCCTTTGAAATTTCATGATTGCGTACTCTAAGCTTATCTTACATAGATCTAAAGGTGAAAATGAAACTATTTGTCTCTATATCTTCAATAAGAAAGTTTTGAATGAAGTTCCATGATGCTTGTTTAAAGGCCTATCTGCTACTAATCTTTCAATCAGGATTTTGTTTGAAATGATTTGTGCCGACTCTGTGCAGGATGAAGGTTGAGGTCGCCATGATAAAGCTGCAGTTTGGGAAATAAGAGAATCCAAATTCATCGGAACTTTGCTGATACAGAGATGGTAGAAGCTCAAAGATGAAGTGAATCTTGTAATCTAGATACTAGCTTTGTGACTTAGAGCGTAAATTAGCAATAATAAGTGCAGAAGCAAGAAATCCACCTCCTAGATAGAGAAGTTATGACTTCTCACTAGCTGGTCGAGGATCTATTAGATTAGTTGTTGAGGACATGGCACCCAAAGATCCTATCAATAGTGTTGCCTTCCAACGGCAAGAAAGACGGGGGAAGAGTGGTCGTCAGGATGGGGGAAGGGAGGGCGAGAAAAAGGGGGAATATGATGTGTATTTTTTCTCATGCATACACGTGTAGAATAGAATTTCTTGCACCTCTTACGTGGCAGTGCTTCATTGATGGATGAAAAGTAGGCACCCAACCGACGTGTAGCTTCTCCCAGAGTTTTTTAATGGAAAATATTATTGTCTCTTGGTCGAACCAAAACAAAACGAAATAGGAAGGTTGAAGACTCGTCCGGCTGTAAACGTCTTTCCAACTTGCACGACTGTTAAAACTCATAAAGTCAAGCAGAAAATTGAGGAATAAGAAAGAAGCACAGAGTTTGGTGGAAATTAGCACTCAATCATGGCCACTTACCCGGCACCCGTCCTGTCCCATATCGGTACTCGACGCCACCCTATGATCTCTGGTCGGAGCCCAGAACCCAAGAGGACAGCCGTCGTCTGTACTGCCCAAAACTACGACAGAGCGAAAGAGGTGAAGCGATTCGACGATTCCAAGCTCGGAGTCAAAGGTCTCGTCGACTCCGGCATAACCACCATCCCCCGCTTCTTTGTTCACCCACCCGAGACCCTTTCCGACCTCAAACCCAGCTCTCAAGCCGTACCAGAAACCGAACTCGTCCCCGCCATCGACCTCGCCGGGGTCGCATCTGGTCCCCGCCGCCCTGTTATTATCGACCGAATCAGACGCGCCGCCTCCACCTCCGGATTCTTCCAGATCATCAACCACGGCGTCCCGTTGGATGTTCTGGACCGTACGATGGCCTCCATCAGGAGTTTCCACGAGCAACCAACGGAGACAAAGGCGCGGTTCTATCGTAGAGATGTAGGCACCGGCGTTTCCTACTTGTCCAACGTCGACTTGTATCATTCCAAAGCGGCCAGTTGGAGGTAAGGCTGTCGGCATCTGAGTCCTCTTTAAGTTACTTTTTCTTTTTACAGTTAAGCAATCAAATATTATTCCTAGAATTTGATGGGCAATTTTCTGAGAAAAGAAAGCGATAATGATACCCCAGGGACACTATCCAGATAAGATTGGGTCCAAAAATGGCGGATGAGGAAGAAGTACCAGAGATATGCAGGAGCGAGGTGATGGAGTGGGACCGAGAGATTAAACGGCTGGGAGAGCTTTTAGCGGGTCTGCTGTGTGAAGGGCTGGGAGTAGACAGTGGGAGGTTGAAAAACATGTCGTGTTTGGAAGGGAGAGTGATGGTGGGCCACTACTACCCCTACTGCCCACAGCCAGATCTGACGGTTGGGCTTGCTTATCACACGGATCCTGGGATTTTGACGGTGGTGCAGCAGGATCATATTGGGGGATTGCAGGTCAGGTATGGTGGAGGATGGGTGGATGTTAACCCCATCCCTGGGGCTCTTGTTATCAACATAGGGGATTTGCTTCAGGTAATTCAATTTTACCCATTCCAGCCATTAATATAATCTATTATATTAAGAATGCTTTTGGATGGATTCTTGGTGTTCTGATCAATTTTCTCAAAATCAAGATTTTTTGGGTAAATATTTGTTTGAACTTTGAACCGTAAAATGAGATAAGAAACATGTAAATAATAATAAAATTATTTGTAAGAATATTTGTATCAGATTTTTTATAATATATATTTTTTTAAAATTTTAATTATAAATCACATTTCTTAGAATTTTTTTAAAAATTTATATATTTTTAAAATTCTTCTCATCTCATTTCTTTATTTTATTAAAATAATAATTTTTTTTTAATTTTTTTCTTACTTTTCTATATATTCTATTAAAATGTAAGTTTAAAATAAAAAAAAAATCAAAAGAATGATTTGGAAAACTGCAGTACACATTTTTAAATCAAAAGCTATTACAGGAACCGTACGTAGATCTCCTTTCTTTCCTTTTTTATTTTATCTCTATAATTTAATTAAGAATTAAGTAAATGAAGAATCGGATAAGAATATTCTAAATAGCAGTAAAATAATTTAATTTAAGATTTTTTTTTTTAATTTTGAAAAAGAACATATGAATAAAAATATTTTTTATTAAATAATGTGAATAAAAATATTATAAAATTAAAATCTTATTAAAATATAATTTTTATTTTGAAACGAAAAAATTTAGTTGTTTATTTTTTGTTTTATAGGAAAGTTAAAAAAAAATTATAACAATTAATAATGATTAAATGAAAAAATATAAATAAAAAAATTAAAAATATTTACATTTGATAATTTGAATAATGAGATTAGATAACATCATTATCCAAACGGACCTTAAACTTACAGTTACAATAGTTGGCGTTTCCAGATAAAGATTTCTGGACTTCCGAGTTGAATCTTCCAATTTGGAACGACAAACCTTGTGAGAGTTATGAAACTGAAGGGTTGGAAAGTATTATCTCGTCTTCATCTGTAATTTTTTATCTGGATTTTAATTTGGTTTCAGGTTATGTCCAATGAAGAGTACAAAAGTGCTGAGCACCGAGTGTTGGCCAACTCGAACGGTGAAGCACGTGTTTCATTGGCGGTTTTCTTCAACCCAAGCAATAGAGATGACCTGTATGGACCCTTGCCGGAGTTGATATCACCGGAGAAACCAGCAATTTACCGGCAGTTCACGTTGACGGACTACATGACGAGGTTCTTCAAAAAGGAGCTGGATGGAAAATCTTTGACAAATTACTATAAACTGTAATTAGTTTCTAGAAAAAAAAGAAGCCAATCGAAATGCAGATTTCAAATTGTTGTGATCATTGATGTTTTGAAAATTAGCAGCATCTCTAATTTCATCGTCATTTGCTTGTCTCTCGCGTGGTGTCCATTGGAGTTTTATTGGTAGGAAATGAAAAATGATAGATTGATTTTATAAAAGTAAGTTTGCATATATTATATTGTTTTATTATATTGTAAAATTAATTTTAAAGTAAATATAATAGATTATATGAAAGGAGAAACTAAAGTCATCTTAAAAAAAATGGAAAAATTTGAAATCTAAATGAAAAAAATTTTCATTTCAAATTAATAATTTATGAGTTATTTTTTCAACTTTTCATAAAAAGTAAAATTCATCTCAATCTATTTTATAATATTTAAATATGTTTTAATGAAATTCACAAAATATTATTATTTATAAATTAATTCAAATTATTTGAAATGATCCCCGTAACCAAACATAATATTAATGGTAAAATATATATTTTTTTCAATGTAATGCGCAGAACTTACCTCCTGTTATTATATTTAGTATTTTTCTATTTTTAATATATCAATAAATTTATTATTAATATATATATTTTTTTTTTTGATAAGAAAACGCTCTTAATTTCATTCATTCAATGACTCGAAAACTAGAGTCCGAATACATAACGGGACAGAACCAAAAGTTGTGGTATAACCACTGATGCCAAGGGCATCCTTACTTAAAGCATGAGCAACACAGTTGTTAGCTCTTACAGTATGCCCTGCAGACCACGCAGTGAAAGAACTGAGAGTGGTTTTAGTGTCAGCTATTAGTTGACCTGCATAGGTGTGTGAGTCTGAGGCTGAGTTTAGGCCCTTAACCACTTGTAGAGAGTCCCCTTCCATTATGATCCCCTTATAGCCTGAGGATTTGCAGAAGATGGAAGCTTGAAGTGCTGCATAGGCTTCTGCCAAGAAAGGGTCGGGGAAGAGATCATGTTGCATCCTTAGAGTAGCTAACACCTGCCCCTCATGATCTCTGATAACAGCACCCACTCCCACCCTGCACCTGATTTTGTCAAGCGAGGCATCCCAGTTCAGTTTAAGTCTGCCCCTAGGGGGTGTAACCCAGGCTGCTTGTCGCTGAACCTTGCCCGTGAGTTTCTTATTCTGCTGTTTGGCCAGCTGCAATTCCTCCACAAGGTGTTTTGAGTTTTGAGCAACGATGCGTGGGTGAAGGAAACACTTCCTGAAGATCATCTCATTTCTCCTCTTCCAGATTAACCAAGAGGTAGTCGCAAAGGATACCATGTCATCCTGCTCCAGGAGGTCCATCATGACTTCCACCAGATCCTTAAAGCTGTTGAAAAGAGGACTAGCCTTTTGTAGTTTTCTTGTGCTTTGTCCTCAGACGTCCCTAGCCGATGGGCATGTCCAAATAATGTGTTCTATAGTTTCTGGATTCTGCTTGCAGATTAGACAGGTAGAGTCTTCAAATACCTTCCTTTTAATATAGAATACATAAACAATTGCGTAAAATATAATGCTTGGCTTGATAATAGATATTTTTCTAAAGGAAAAAATCTCTTTACCGCCTAGGATGATCGTTGGGAAATTTATTTTTATTTTTATTTAATAATTAAGAGAGTAATTTTAAATATATTAATATAATTTTTTTATTTAATAATTAAAAAAATATAACAAATTAAAAATTAAAAAAAAACGGCCCAACACTATGAATGGCGGCATGGTAGCCGCACCCTCTTCTAAATGCAAGATGATTGATTCGTGTACGCAATAAGAACAGTTAGTAAGCGTGCTCTCTCTCTTCTGCTGCTGCTTTGTTTACGTGGCCATTAATAAGTCATAAATACAAACGGGGGAAGAGAGATTTTGATCAATAAATTGGACTACTAGCAAGAGGCCAAAAAAATGGTTTCAGACGACCGAAAAACATTTATTTGAACAAGGAACCCAATCAATTCTAGGGGTAAGTACGTTACGGTCCGGTCGGTCTGATCCAATTTAGAGATAAAAGATCGATTTATAATTTTTTCTTAGATCAGACTATATTGGACATCTCTAAGACCGGATTGGACCGATGGACTTGTAACCATCGGTCCAATTTGGTCCCTTCAGTCTAAGTTTTTTTTTTTTTTTTTTTTTTTTTTTTTTTTAAATTGATTAATAAAAAATTTATTTAAAATATTAAATTAAAATTAAGTAACTTATTAAATAAAAATTACATAATAAATTATATAATTATTAATATATACTAATATTATATATTATAATTATATATTAAAGAATATAATAATACATTAATCTAAATATATAATTATAGACTTAGTACCAATACTATAACTAAGAACTATATATATATATATATTTGATAAGTGAATAATTAATAACTATATTAGTAGTATTACTAATATATTATTTGTTAGTGATAAATTGATAATACTATAATTAACAATACTCAATGTGATGTATTTTGACATCCTCTCTCTCTCTCTCTAGAGAACAAAGCCGATAGTCCTCCCTAGAGGGAGGTGGGAGCTCCCATCTCTCCGGTTACTCGTCTTTGTTTAGGTTGTTAAAGTACTAATAATAAGGCTTGAGGTGGTTGTTTTAACGGTGGCTTAAGGGCTATTTTGGTGTGTCTCTCGCACAGTGCCTCTAGTAATCACCTATGCTCTGGGTGGTGGTTTTGTGTTGATGTTTGTTTGGCCTTTGAAGCTGGGTTTCGGCATGAGCTCTTGAGCTTTGTTTTCATCTAGAAAAATAGAGGCTGCTCATGTATGGGACGGATGAGAATGACGGCATGAGCAGATCAACCCAGCCAAACCAAAGCATGCTACCAACCATTCCGCATGCTACCAGTCAATTCGAAGTCGCCTGTGAGTGGACCAAGAAGCATGTATGCCGAACTGTTTTTAGATGATTTTCTACGTAGCGATCTGAGACTTCGTCTGGGGCAAGGCTGGGCAATAGCAGTGGCATGAGGGCGAGGGCCAGGGCAAAACTTCAATGAACTTTGTGAGAAGGCCTATACTTGTGTGTTGGTGCAGAGGAACTTTGCGGCGGAAGATGCAAAGGTAAAAAAGAGAAGAAGATGGGTGGCGGTGACAGAAGGAAGATCTGGAATCCTAACGGGTTGGGCCCCCACGTGCACACAAGCTAGCTTAGGATGGGCCATTTTGTTTTTACAGCCCATTGCCAGTTTTTATTGTTTTTCTGTATTTGCAGTTGTTGGTTGTTTTAGTTTTTATAAATAAAAAAGAAATAGGCCAGTGTCCCACTCCTCTTTTGGAGGAAGGTGGGTGATAGTAGTCTTTCTCATTGGGAGAAGAGAGTGTGGTTATACTCCTCTTCATTGGGAGGATGGAGCATGGGTGTATCTCTCTTCTTTGGAAGAAATGTCGTTTTAACTCTGTTTTATCATAACGCTTTCTCTATTGATTGCTGTCAGGAGAAAAGATATAGAAGTTTAGACAATGTCTGTCAAAAAGAAATTTGTTGGCGGGGGAGTCCCTAACAGATGAGTAGTTTGGCTGATAATCTAGATTTTCCTGTATTGATTAGTCACAGATCTAACTTCGGTTTCAATGAATGAAATTACGTCTATTTAAAAAAAAAACAATACTCTATATAGCTATAGTGATTTAATACTAACATATTAAGTTAACCATACTAATACTATTATAAATTTATACATATACTATAATCTATACTATAACTCTTATAATATGTTAATATATTAATATATACTAGTACTATATATTATATCATACTTATGTAATATTGTGATGTATTAATAATTAATTATATAAAATTATTTATATAAATAATATAAATAAATAAAAGATTTTTTTTTTCATTTAGTTCAGTCCAGGTGAAAAACCCTTGGACTAGGACCGAATTGAATTCATTCGATCCTATAAAAATTGGACCGGACTGGACTGGACCAAATTGGATCTGGTTTGGTCCAGTCAGTTTCTTCGGTCTAGACTAGTTAAATCTCACTCCTAATCAATTCAATGGAACCTCATAAAAGAGTATCGACAGGTGATAGATTGTGAAAGTGAATAGCAACATGTGGAGGCACTAGCATGACTAGTAGAGACTTTGTCAGAGGAAAACATATGCTAAATGAATTATTCCACATGACTAGTTAGGATCAAGCTTAGTATCAACTAAGGACTCTCATATCGTGATAGAATTTAAAATGCAATAGAAATTAAAATGAAAAAGAAAAGAAAAGAAAAAGACAAATTACAAGATGATAAATATAAAATAAAATCTTTTGAATAAGTTAAGATTACTAATCCAATGAACTCATATGATACAACCATCATTGCATAGTATCAGTGGCAACGAGTCACCTTTGAGCTTGCTCTGTAGAGGAAGTTTGGGTGGAGGGAGAGTCTCAGCTTACTCGTAAAGTGAGGGAGGGAAAGTTTGTCTAGAGTAGTAATGGTAGAAGTGATGGAGGATCTGGAGGGGAGGTGGGAAATCTAAAACTCCCTAAAGAAGAGAATTTTTTAATTGAATTTGATGCGGAGCACATGGGGAATATAGCAGTAGAAGGAGAAAGAAGCTTAGTGGGGAAGTTGCTATCTGATCAAAAGATGAATAAGGAAGTTATTAGAGCTACTACAAGTAAGATTTGGAAGTTCAGATGAACTTTTACATTTCATGAGATCATCTCAAATCTATTTGTGGTGACCTTTTGTAATCAAAGGGATAGAGAGAGAGAGTGCTGAAGGGGAAGTCACGGCTCTTTGATAACCAACTATTAGTTCTGAAACCATTCAATGGATTCACACCCCCTTAGAAGATAAGCTTTGACTTTGTAGTGTTCTAGATTCATATGAACAACTTACCATTGGCATGTATGACTTATGAGTTGGGGAACTAGACTGGAGCATCTATTGGGTGTGTTAAGGAGGTAGATGTACGTGAAGATGGAATCAGATGGAATTGGATCTAAGAAAGGCAGTTGCTAGAGGAAGAACTACCAATTTGATGGGGAACAAATTATGGGTGCCATTAACATATGAAAAACTTCCAAAGTTGTGCTTCAAATGTGGAAGAATTAAACATGGTATGGAGGGTTGGAAGGGGGTGGTAGGGAAGGGTGACAGATTGCAGTATGGTAGTTGGCTCTGAGCTCAGTATAAATCCAAAGGAAAAAGTGTTAAGAAATAGGGGAGTCATGGGCATGTACATCGGGAGGATAAGGATGGAGAGATTAATAAAGAGAGTATGGCAAGGGAGGGGGTTCCAAAAGAAAATGTTGGTACTAGGGAAGAGGAGGAGTTGATGGTGCTGGGGTCCTATGAGTTCACAGCCTGAAGGGGAGTAGAGAAGGATGTCAAAGGGTCGAGGATTCTGAAAACAAAGCGTATGATGAAAAGTTTGATAGAAATAAGATGAGTGACAACATGGTGAATGACACTAATAACATATAGTGTGAAGTAGGGATCGGAAAGGGGAGTAACAAATGTACTGAAACATTGGTGTTGATCTTAGCCTCAAGAGTAATAAAGGGAAAAAAAAAGGGCGCGATGGAAGATGAGGGCACGTGATGCAGGTAATCAAATGTATTGTAAGGTGCCATCTAGGGCTAAAAGAAAACTGGTTGATGAGGACGTTATGGGTATAGTGAGAAGGGACTAGTGAAGAATGGTAGAAAGAGTGGGAGGGAAGTGAGGATTGAATGCAACAAGTAAATGGTAGAGACTGTGAGGCAGCCCCGCCAATCATTATGAAAATATTGAGTTTGAATTGTCTGAGGGTTCCTGAATTGTTGGAGGCTTGAAAACCTTCGGACAGTTCAGAACCTTTACTTATTGGTGAAGGATAAGAAGTCCAACATGGTCTTCCTCATGGAGACCAAATCAGCAGCATGAAACTTTAATGGCTTAAAAAGGAAAATGGATTGGGATTTATGCTTGTTGTAGAACCAATTGGTAGAAAAGAGGGGGTTCGCTTTGTTATGGAGCAGAAAGGTAGTGAAAGAGATTATTAATTACTCCCAACACCATATTTATGCAAATATGAGGTGTGAGGAGCAAAATCTGTCTTGGCTGTTTACTGGCTTTTATGGCCACCCTGAAGTTAGTAAGAGGAAAGCTAAATGGAATCTGTTGTCAATGCTAAATCCCTCGTTAGAGATACCATGGTGCATAATTGGGGCATTTAATGAGATAATTAGTCAATATGAGAAGGTGGGTGGGAGGCCTAGACCAGAAGTACAAATTGAGGATTTTAGGAAAGCATTAGAAGTAAATGGTGTATACAACTTAGGGTGGAAAGCAAACAGATACACATGGAGAATAAGCACTCAGATGTCACTTTTACAAAGGAAAGGTTGGACAGAGCAGTGGCTAATGTTAATGGGTTGAAATGTTTCATGATAATGCAGTAGAAACTGTGACAGCATGCCAATTTGACCATAAGGCCATCCTGCTTGATTTGACACAAAAGATCTCAAGGAGAAGAAAGAAAAGAAGAGTTTTCAGATTTGAAACTAAGTGGACTATGGATGAGGAAGGTAAGCTAATCGTTGAAAGGGTGTCGGATAGAAGAATGGTGGAAGTAGATCCACTACAAAAGCTGCAAAAGAAATTGTGCATTTGTAAGAATGAGTTGATCAGATGGAGACTTATGAAAAAAAGGAGACTGAGATAGTACTGAAGTAGAAAACTAACAGACTAAAGGTGGAGTAAGAGAATGAAGGCCCCCATAAGGCTATGTTGATTAAGCAACTACAAGGAGAGTTGGGTCTGATGTTTGAGTAACAAGATATTAAATAAAGATAGAGAACAAAGAGAAGCTGGTATAGGCTGAGAGACAAAAATACTAAGTTTTTCCACTCTTGTACAAGCCATAGAAGAAGAAAGAATCGATCATGACTATAAATGATTTTTAGGGTAGATTGATGACTAAGCATGAAGAGATTGAAGCAGTCTTCCATGAATACTTTAGTAATATCTTCAGCACTTCACAACCTAAAATGGATGCCATAGAAGTTTTTCTCAATGATATGGATTTGAGAGTTACAAGTCAAATGAATATAGAGTTTCAAAAAAGTTTACTATAGATGAGGTGGAGGGAGCTTTCAGATAGATGGCACCTTTAAAATCCCCAGTGCCCGATGGGTATGAGAAGCTATTTTGAGTTTCTTAAATGGGGAAGACAGTTTGAAAATTGTGTCAACTATAATTATATAGCTTTAATTCTCAAAGTTTCTAACCCATCTGTTGCTAGTGAATACATGCCTATTAGTTTATGAGACATAAAGGATGGATTGGAAACATGACCCTCAAATTGGATATGTCCAAAGCCTATGATAGGAGAGTGACAGTACTTGGAGGCTATAATGAGGAAGATGGGGTTTGGGAAAAAATGGATAACCTTGGTAATAAAGGGTGTATCCACAGTGTTGTATTCAGTTTTGGTAAATGGTGAACTAGAGAAGATTATTAAACCTACCCGAGGGGATAGACAAGGGGACCCTATCTCCCCTTATCCATTCATACTTTGTGCAGGGGGCCTTATATCCTTAATTAACTCAGCTGAGAGGAAGGGGAACTTAAAAGGAGTAGCTGTCTCTAGATGGGGAACTAGAGTAAGTCATTTACTCTTTTCTGATGACTCTGTGTTATCTTTGGGAGGAAAAAGATGACTGAATGGTAGCAAATACAAGCTTTGTTAAAGATATATGAGGAAGCCTCAAACCAAAGTTTGAATCTGCAAAAAGCCACCATTTTTTTCAGTTCAAATACTAATGTAACTACCAAACTCAAATTAAGACTCAGTAGCGGTGTCAATATGTGGGAACTATAAAAGATACCTTGGCTTACCAGACATGATAGGAAGATCAAAGTACATCACTTTTAGAAATTTGAAGGAAAGGGTTTGGTCCAAGATCTACAACTAGAAAAACACTTGGCTGTCATAGGCTGGGAAGGAAGTTCTAATCAAGGTTGTAGTTCAAGTTGTTCCAACTTTTGCCATGAGTGTTTTCAGACTACCTAAAAAGCTTTGTAAAAAAATTACCTCACTTATGGCTAGATTATGGTAGGGACATATGCAAGATGATAGAAAGATTCAATGGAGGTGCTGATTTAAAACGAGTACAACTAAGAGGAATGGAGATTTGGGATTTAAGGACCTAGAGTGCTTCAACAAAGTAATGTTTGCTAAGCAATGTTGAAATTTACTAGAGAACCCTTCATCATTGGTGGCTGTTATAATGAAAGAGAAGTATTTTCAAAAGGAAGGCTTATTAGAGGCAAAACTGGGTGTAGGTCCTACCTTTATTTGGAAGAGTCTTTGGTCCTCTGTTGATTTAATTAAAGAAGGCATGGTATGGAGAGTGTGAGATGAGAGTAGGGCTTAGATATGGGTGGATAAATGGTTGCCTAGTCTCACATCCTCTCGGGTGCAATCACCTGTTAAAAATTTGGTTAGTGACTCGAAGGTGATGCAACTTATCAATAGTGAAGATGGGTCATGGAAGAGAAGCCTGATTTATGAGATCTTTTAGAAAAGGAAGGGGAACGAATACTGAGTATCCCTAGATGCATGTGGGGAGCTATGGATAGATAGTTTGGGCCATGGGGGCCCTTTAACAATGGTAAGTTTGTTAAGGGTGCCTATCATCTCAAGCACAAAAGATTGATTAGAGAAACTGGAGAATCCTCAAAAGGGGATAAGGCAATGGATGATTGGAAACTAGTGTGGGGCTTAAAGGTCTAGGGGATGGTTAAGCATTTTCTATGGAAGGCCAGCCATGACCTTCTTCCAACAAAGCAGAACTTGTTGAAGAGAAATGTGACAGATTCAAGTTTGTGTCCAATATGCAAGCTAGAAGCTGAAACTACTTTGCATGCTCTCTGGAGCTGCCCAACAACCTCATATGTTTGGGCTAAGGGTGAAAGTCTAGTGTAGAAATGGAGCATCATAGACCAAGACTTTGTGCAACTATGGAAAAGACTCAAAGTTTGATGTGGAAGAAGTGGAAATGGTTACTTGCATAATGGGGAGAATTTGGCTAAGAAAAAACTCATGGGTGTTTAATGAAAATTTTGAAGACTCGGGAAGTGTGATAAGAGCAGCTAAGGATGGTTTATGTGAATTTATCTTAGCAGCTTAGAACTGTCATCAGAAGTTGCAGATGGACATGGACATAGATAGAAGAGAAGTGAAGTGGGAAAAGCTAGTGGAATGGTCTGTTAAAGCCAAATGGGATGTTGCAGTGAATACTTAGCTCAAGAAGGTAGGTGTGATAGTAGTTATTAGAGATCATGAAGGTGAGGTGTTGGCTTGTTTGAGTGCAATTGTGGACCACATAAAGAATGCAATAGTTGTTGAGGCCTTGGCTTTAAGAAAGCTGCAACCTTGTGTGTTCAACTAGGGCTCTTGAATGTTGGAGGGAGATTCTCATGTGGTAGTGAAGGCTATTAATAGTGAATAAGAGACATGGGCATAGTATGGGAACATCATTGAAGATATGAGGGTGCTGAAGGCTGGAAGATTGAATTGGGGAGTTAAGTTTGTGCATAGAGAAGCAAATAACATAGCTCATAAGTTAGCAAAATTAGCTTTTGCTTTGCTAGCTGAAAAGGTGTGGATAGAAGAGGTTTTTATATAAATACTCATTGATATACAAAAAGAGAGATATTATAATAACTGATATGTTTTCTTTGATTAATCATCAATAAAGGAAGTATATTTGATTTGAAAAAAAAAATAAAAAATTAACTCGTATGATATTATTTGTGACAAGTCCCATAGACATAGAACTCTCTCCTTTTTTTTTTTTTTTTTTGACTTCTCTTCATTCCAACTCTAAACTTGGATTTGAGTTGGGACAATCCTTGATTTAATCAATGTAGTCAAGTGAAATCAAACTATATTGGTTTATTGAACAGGGTCTATGGTCAAGCTGATTAATGCACTAAAATCAGTTTAATTTTCTGACCGAACCAAATTAAATCGACAACTTCGATTCCAATTGAGGAACTTTCTAAACAACGTTTTGAGTTGGGATTTTCGTAGTGACCCCAACTCAAAATAGATTAAAAGACTGCAATCTAAACAACTCATTTTAAGCCCAAATATGAATCTAGGCCACATTGATCAACTAGTAATCTTATTCACATTAATGACCCCAACTCAAAATAGATTAAAAGACTGCAATCTAAACAACTCATTTTAAGCCCAAATATGAATCTAGGCCACATTGATCAACTAGTAATCTTATTCACATTAATGGTAATCTCCTCAATTGAAGGACAAGGGAGATTTGCATGAAATTGAGTAAAAAGGTTGTTTGGTAATCTCCTCAATTAAAACACATCGTTGCTATCCAAGCCTCCTTATGTCAAGACCAGCTCGTCGTTCTATCTCATTTCATTTATTAGCCGCATCTGGATTTTTTTGCTAGTTCTAGGGACAAAGATGAATCCTACTGAATGCTATAAAATTTATTGATATGTTATATGTGGGCAGTTGGAATTTATGTTTACGAAGTAATTGCCATTAGCCACAAGGGCGTGTATGCGTGTATGCATTGTGTTGATTCAACGTGGAAACGTTGAATTCTCTTCAGCTGTGTAAAAGCAAACATATAACAATTGACTTATTGTAACTACCATTTTCGTTGTTATTATTACAATGGCTGCTACTATTATTAAATATCTTGTTTCAAGAGGCCGTACTTTTACTATTTCCTTTTTTTTAATATATATATATATATATATATATATTATTTTTATAGTATTATCCTCTCATTTCATGATATCCTTTTAAAAAAGAGAATTCCGTAACTATATTTTGCAACCTATATAGAACAATCTTTAAGGCAATTTTGAGGCATCCATAGAACAAAATGTAAGTTATTTTCTAGTCCCTATCTAACTTATAATTCCCTCATTTATTAGCCAAACAAAAAATTACAAGAAAAGTTAAATTATGTCATTGCTCAAACTAAACTTAGTAAAATACAAACTGGTCCCCCCAACGATGTGTTTTACTTACTTTTAACCCATCCGTGCCTTGTATCACCCGAATTTCTTGTGATCATTTCTTTGGACGGTTGCCAGCCTTTCCTCACCCGTAGCGCACACTTATGTCTAACAGATACCTCTCAAACTCTTACTATACGTGTGATGGTGGGAATTTTCTTTTTCAAGTTTTTCCGCTATGAACTCGCCACATGTCGCCCTGGATACGCGCCATTTTTCCTCAAGATGTCCATGATTCTCACGACACATCTTGTTCGACATTTCGTTTGACACCTTCTTCATCCATCATGTGGTGTTCCTTACCTATCTAAAAAATGTGGCATTTTCCCTTTGACCCAGTATTCCCACGTCTTGTCGTTCTATCTTCTCCTAACCATCAACCCCTTTTTTTTTTTTTTTTTTAAATTTCCTTCTCCTTTTCTCTATCAGTTCTCCATCTTAATCTACTCTTCCCATTACTTTTCCTCTCCATATATTCCCAATCTTTAGATTCCTCTAACCTTATGCTCCTCATGGCACCTCCATATATTGTTAGAAATACTTCCTAGCGTTCTTGCTCACGTTGGTATCCAGATGGCCCTAGCGGGAACTTGTATATAGCTAGCTTTAGAACCACGACTGAAGCAAACTCCTCTCATCTGAAAGTAGTTGCTAGAATGCAAGCACAACTCAAGTGGAGTTAGACTCTACAAGGGATGTTTTTGGGATTGGCGACTTGGTCTGGCTGATTCTTCTCGACTCCAGCAGCGGCATCATCAATTTTGATGGGATTGACACTTCCTTTCTATAGCCCCACTTGAGACGTTCTTGATTATTTGGGTTGGGATCCTGCTCAGCTGCTACCCAACCCTTGAATTGAAGCTGCTAGGGTTAAGAACCAAGACTTAACTGCCTGTGAATTTCTTCAAGTTTACGATGTGAAAAGGCATGACGGGAACCAATATAGTTTTCGTTTAGTACCAATTATTGAGTCATCCACATCATGGAATCTTGATGCTCTCATGTTAAAAATTGGGTCCTAAAATGTTGTGCCTGGAGATTGTTGGGAGTTTTTTGCTGGTGACACATCTTGTCCCAAGTTTCCATTTAGGTCCATCCACCTAGGTCTTGTTCCTGACGAGTGCTATTTCGAGGTGGTCTCTACTGGAGGGAGTTTGTTGGAGGAGAAAAACTTATATTCTATTCTAAAGGGAAGAGAGGAGAGACTATTTCTGAAATTTCTCTAACTGAATTATATTTCAAGTGGCTTACTTTGTGTCAATACATACATGGGTATTTATAGGCTTGTAGATTCATCTAGCATTTACTCTAATACATGAACTTCCCTAGTACACGAACACCCAAGTACATGAATATCCCAAATACATGAATCTTCAAATACATGAATTACTTCTTTCAAGATGAACCTTCAGTCTAGTTCATGAATCTACCAGAAGATACAATTAAATTAAGTATATTTTTCAACAGAGTTGCCACATTTGAGTACCATATATCTGTGCCTAGGTGATTGAGAACCAAGATTCAGTCTGAAGTGTTTCTCACCAAGGAGAACATCGATTATTTCCTAGTCATGCTAGATTGCTCTTGTATTTTCAATTGCAATGTCTCTATTCTACTAACCTAGGTCTGTTTGCCCATGAAAGAGGGCGGCCCCTGCTCCTTCGTACCCCAAGGGAAAGAGATCTTGCACCGAGGGCATGGGAGGTGTTCCTCACCTTCTTTTGCCGCTAGCATCCCTAAGTGCCAAAGGAAACTTGCTTGCCACATCCTTTGCTAAATTTTGTTCACCTAGCAGACGTGATTGTGTAGGGCACCCAAGACTTGGATTTGCTTTTGGATCCAACCTTTTTTTACTCTATTTCTGACTAGCTCTCCAATTCCTTGTTTAAGAGATTTCTCCATTGGCCTTCTCATTTTGGCATGTAGTGATTTTGTCAAGGTGATAAAGGTGGACGGGGAAGGGAATGCCCAGATGTTCTCGAGGGGAGTGTGTCTAAATATTTTTTTGTGCAAATTGTGATGCCTCATTTATTGATAAAGGACTTGGAGAGGATTTGTGGTACTAAGAGTGCCAGATGGTCGACAACATCCATGGTTTAGATCGAGATTAGGCATGCAATGATCGCAAGAAAGTGCAGATGTAAGTGGATGGTCATTTAAATGTCAACAGAACAAGTAAAGGTTAAGTGCTAATTTTACTTGAGTTTAAATCGAAAATAGGTTCATTCAATAAACATCCAAATATCCATATATTACTTCATTTCCCAAAATAATATATAGAACCATTTATTTGTCCCTTACATCCAAATATGGCGGAACAAACATGATTGGCTACCAAACTATGTAATACAACTTCAAAGAAACAATGTTGTGACTAATAATAGAGACATGAATCCATATCTGTTGCTCGGACGCGTTAGTCCTTCTTTCGTAGGTACCTCTCCTGAGTCTATCATTACATCAAAGTTTACGATTCCGACAAACAAAACCATAGATAGGTTTAATAGCTATGACAAGACTGCTAATGTGAGACAATGTAGGTGATGATGTAATGCACAATTTCATGTAAAAGGAACTATGAACATTTCTTTTACATGAAAGTGTACATTTCTTTTACATGAAATTGTGCATGGCCATAAATCATCCTCTAAGCAAAACACTAGCATTCAAAGTTATGGCGAGGAATCGCTTTTTAAGTATATAAGCATAACGAAAAATCAACCTTTAAGAAATTACCCTTTGTGCAAAACTCAAGTTTACACATGCACACACGCACATCATCGAGATGAAGAATTACCCTCTTCACAAGCACGTAAAACTCATCATAATACATTATATAGAATCATATAAAATCTCACACATAGGTATTTTAAATTTTCCAATCTCACACAGAGATATTTCAAATCATCCAATCTCACATAGAGATATTTCAAATCATCAAATCTCATATAGAGATGTTTCAAACCATCCAATGTCACAAAGATATTTCAAATCACCCCATCTTACATAGAGATGTTTCATATCATCCAATTCTCACACAAAGATATGCATGTTATACCGAGGAACACATTAGCCTAGACAACCAAAATAAGGACACCACACATGATACGCTCGGGGCATTCTCCTTCCCAACTATCAAGTAAGACCAATATGAAAATGTCCCACCAAATCATCACTAGGCATTCTCCTTTCCGTACAATATTAGAGTCAGCGGGTCGTAGGAATGGCCTGAGCAAACGTCTACCCATCCATGACGATTGTCACATGGAAAGACTCACACACGCTTGCACTCGAAATCACCAAATCAATAATACGAGCCATTGAAATGCCGAGATCTTAAAATCATGAAGTAAAGTGTGACATCTTCGACTCCCACGTGTGATTTGGCTAGGGTCTCATTGTTGGGGTGTTGGCAACTCGAGTCACACATCCCAAGCGATTTGTGAAAGCAAGTGTGTGCAAGCATGCATTCTATAATTGTCCAGTTATATACGTAACGAAAAGAAAAAAAAACAACGGGTAGTTGGAAAGGCTAAAAATACCATAAATTAAGATTACATCACCCAACAAAATTAAACCATAAGTCACCAAGACTCCCAAACACCGACATGAAGTTAATATAGTCATCTAACTAATAAGAAAGAAAAACACCAATCAAAACTACATAAGGGAAAAGGTCCCCAAATCTTCTCTTCTTAGGTAGAGCCGATCCTCCAACCTCATAACCGTCCTCTATATCAAAGTCTACCATAGTATGGGATACCAAAGTGAGATTTTGCAATCTCAACAAGTAAAGCCATAGAATAACACACAATACAAATAAGAAACAAATGTGGACACTTCACCACAATGGGAAAGTTGAGGTTTTCAGCATTACCAAAATTTTATAAAACCAATTTCCTTCTCAATAATTTCAAAAAGAAGCCACACACTCAAAAATCTGCATTCCCATTTTGAAAGCATCCATTTAATTACTTATGCTCCATGGTCTCCCCTAGGGACCATCTGCACACTCTAGCTCCATTGGTCACATCGTGGGTAACACCCGCTAGTGTGACTTCTTAACGAGTGATGCTTAGCTCCATGCCTGACATGTACGTGACTAGGCACACTTTAGCCTCCGCCAGCAGATAGTTCATGGAGTTGCAACAAGAACATTATCGTCTCGTCTGAGCCGGTTGTTGCTATGGGACGTCACTCAGTTTTACACGCTCTCAAGTAATCAGAGGAGCTCCACTAAGATAATGTCTCATCTTAGCTTGGGGTCGTGATACACACACACCCATTAAAAAAAAACACGTCTTTAGTAAATAACACCAAAACTGAAGTTTTTCAAGTTATAGCACAACAATGAACAAAGCACCATAATACAAATTTAATGACACACAATAATTTAAATGCAGTTATGCAATAGATACTTATTGGATGACATGGGGTCGTGTACACACACACACCCATTAAAAAAAAACACGTCTTTAGTAAATAACACCAAAACTGAAGTTTTTCAAGTTATAGCACAACAATGAACAAAGCACCATAATACAAATTTAATGACACACAATAATTTAAATGCAGTTATGCAATAGATAGTTATTGGATGACATGGCATAACAGAGTATAGCAACAAACACAATATAACACACAATTTCATAGTTTCACATTTTCACAAACTACAAGTGACTTTCCAACACTTCACTTGGCCCTCGGCCAACAATTCATCAACAACTATAGTTTTTATCCCAATGCTCCATAGGGCCCTTGACCATTTTACAATTGAAAACAAGACTGCAGCAAAAACATAGCTTAACGATTTCTCCAAGTTTAGTATACAAGGGTCAGTCTGAAGTTTTACTTACTACATGGAAGAGCTAATTTTTAAATGATCAAGCGTATTGACTTAAAGTATCTTGTCAGTATGCACGTGTGCGTGTCCTATGGTGGCATTTAGAGAGGCAGATCTAGATGAATTAAGGGGGATCTATGACTAGGAAGACTAAAGGATGGCAAGTTTGATGTAACAGAGTGTGGAGAAAGGAGATTTCATAGTAGAGGGTGGTGGTAGGCGGCACAGCCGAACCCTAAAGGAGGGATCTAGGCACGGGTTAGGTAGATTTGAGATGGGAAGAGGCCAAGTGGAGGGGAGAGGGGGTGGGAGTGGTTGGACGATCACTAGGGACCTGTTGGGAGTGGTTGTCCTATAGTGGCAGCACAAGGTTGAGCTCAAAAAGAAATTTTTCTATCTGACGAAAAAGTGAACTAGAGAGGAAGAGCTTGAGAGATCGGTGATTGAAGGGGAGAGTGGTTCAGGATGGCTTCGAAGAGTGGAGATTTGGCCTATTTATAGGTCATGGTGCTAGGGCTCAGTAGATGCAATCTCGGCTGCGATTGGTGGCTCGGGACTGTAGGGGACTGACGAGCATTGCACATGTGGCATGTAGCATGTGGTAGGCAGTAATGATGAACAGGCCTAAGGTTGAATGCCTCACGAGGTGGCAATGAAATGGAAGAAAAAGATGTGGCAGTCTAAAGATACCAGAGGAGAAAGAACGACGTTGCCACATAGAGCCAAAGTGGTGGCAGAACAGCTATTGGTTGCAATGGGGAGGAGAAAAAGAAAAGAAAAGATCGTGAGGGGGATTGGTGTGGCACTAGAGAGAGAGAGAGAGAGAGAGAGAGAGAGAGAGAGAGAGAGAAGATGATGGCTAAGGTTAAAACCCTAGCCCAAAAAGCTCTTGTTTTGCATAAAGGGATGGGGTAGGTTAACACCCAGAGGTGAGGCCCAAAATTTGCATCCACTCAAACAAAACAAAAACATAAAAAAATAAAAAATAAAATAAAAAACACTTAAACAACATGATGGGCTCCCCTTCACCAAAGAACACTTATACATAGGCAGACTTGGGCTTCACATAAAGATAATCAAATGCAATATAAAAATACTTGTAAAGATAATGAAAAAAAATATTTATTCATTCATGATTAGAAAACTCAGCTACTTCTAAAGAAAAAATTGCAAACCCGAATGAGAAAGTTCGATCAGGCACCCATCCCGTCATAGGAGAGAAAGCAACGTCCATGAAAGCAGTATTGTTACATACCGGCACCAAAGTGGAAGGGAGGGCAAAGCTGGTGGCTGTGATCTTGACTGACATTGGTGTTGACGTGCGCAAGGCCTAGGAAATGATGAAGGCAATGACGCTTCGACCAATGAGGCGGGTGAGGGCATATGTGGCTTGCCACATGGCACCCATGCAGCCATTGGGAGGCCAAATCAATGCCCCAAATTAATAAGGAAAAACACAAGTCTAGCCATAGTATTGTGACATGTGGCATAAGGATAGGTATAATTTACTTAACTCTTTTTTCTCTTCCTTTCTTCTCCCCTGCATACCACACTCTAGCTGTCCCCAAAAAGTTTTGATTTTCATCTCATTTTCTCACACTAAGCACTATTTTCTCGTACTTAAGCACTTCTAGTTAAAGTTCTATATCATTTTACACCAAGGAAATGTTAAGGTAGTGGGTGTTTAGCCTAAATTGAGTGTCATGGTCTAGGCTTGGGGTGAGCTCTTTTAACCAAAATCAATAAAAATAACAACCTAAAAATATAAAGCCTCCATTATCAAATGTCTAAAAAACTCTTCTAAGGGAAAATAAGTTGAACACAAATAAATTTTCTCTTCAATCTAATTAATCTGTTAACTCTAGAAAACTCATAATTTTCATTTGAAATCATTCAATAGCAAAGGAAGGTGAATTTATCACATTTAGGATCCCTAGACTTAGAAAAAAAAGTTGCATCACGTGTCACCGGTGTGGCAAATCCTAGTACGTGACTTGGTGACCCTAGAACATCATGAGAAAGTTTTGATTAGGATCCACTCCATTGGGTGCCTTGGACACATCATCTAGACGCATGATGGTAGGCATCCATTTGGACCTATGATAGGTTGCCATGTCACCAAGGCTTGCCACCTCACTTGGCTCTGTTACCTACATACCACATAACATGCCAAGTCAACTAATCATAAACAAATTAGACCAAACACGCAAAATTACATCATGGCATGTAACCCCCATGCTCTAGGTATTTCTTTGTTACATATCATCTCATGGATGAACTGAAAACTTTTGTCATGTACTAGTTATGGAGAAGAATAGATTTTATTAGAACTAGCTCAGGTTGGATAAGTCATTCTGTTTGAAATTTTATTGAGTTAAATTAGAGAAATCATTATGATTCTGTGGGGAGTGATGCTCAGGTTGTTGAGTATTGAGGTCTAAGATTAATGAAATCGGGAATTAGACCAAGTGAGTAAACCAAGACCAAAGAATTAGGCCTAAACCATGATCAACCCAAGGGAAGCCCAACCCGTTTTGGAAACCTTAGACCCAAGAACATCTTTGCAAACTCTCTTTCAATTTTTGAAGCAGGTTTTAAATTTCAAATATGAAGTCTTTTATATCTCGAGAAGGAATGAAATTTTTTTAAAAGGCTCAGTAATTCTCATCTCATTTTCTATAACTATTTCTTAAAATCTCACCACAAGAATGAGCATTATAACCTAAATGAATCTACATAGAACATCCTTTCCATCATTTTGCTTCGGAATTATCATAGAACTCAAAAATATCTATACATTAAGTCAACCTCATGAGGTGGATATGGTTAAGTCTTCAAAATGGAGTGAATTGAAGCCAAACATGAAGTAGTGAAATTTGGGACATATTTGTATTTTTCAATTTGGCGAGAGAAACAAATACAGTCACCTTCCAAAGAAGCCACCCTTGAGTAGCTTACCCTTTTTAAGTACCAAATATGCACTTTGCCAATTTACTAAGAAAGAAATGGTTTGCACTGGAAGTGATGGGGTCAAAATAGAGGAGTTAAGTTAGGGTTGGTCCTTCAATGAAGATTTTTAGAGAAAATGCACAAAGAGAGAACTTTATAAATCAGCCAAAATAGTTCCATATAATTACTCTTGCCAAAATTCTTAAAATATGCAGCTAACAGCACATTGAGTCACTTACAAGATTTTCTTAAGTTGGACAAGGCAATTTGATGGGCCCCAAGACGGACCAAGTTTTAAGAATCAATTACAATATTAAGAGCCACGAAAATCAAAGAAGCAATGCAAGAATTGGTGCAATCCAATTGGGATGAAGCTAGCAAGAGTCAGAACCAGTTTTGATTCACTTGATCCAAACTATGGAAGACACAACTTGGGCCTATTGTTATTGAAGGCCTTGGAATTATTTATTTCATTAAAAGAGCTTATTTTATTAGTTTAGAATAAGTGAGATTGAGGATGTCAGGCCACACATATGTCTTATTTCTAATGAACTAGGGTTTTTGGGAACGCCTTGTATTTTGACCAATGGCATATTTGGAAAATTATTATTTAAAGTGAACTAAGATTTTAGAAGTACTGTAGACTGTGCATTGTTCACGCTACAATACCCACGACTCACTTAGGGTTTTGGGGTCTGTTATTTAAACCACTTGTAGCCTTATTTAAGAAGGGAATATATTATTGAAATTGATAAATTTTATTCATTCTGAATTAAGTTTATCTCCTCTTGTTCTTGATTGAACGTTTGAACCTATCAAAAGTAAATAACAACTTTTATGGCATTCCTCCTTTGTAATCTGGGTTCTTGAGACGGGTTCTTCAACGGGTCTAGATTTTAATATAATCTAGATTCTTGACACGAGTTCTCAACAGGTCTAGATTTTCCATCCATAGACTTGATTTTGGCTTTCTTGGGTTGGTTTTCCAATATTTTTGTTGGGTCTCAAAGCGAGTCGATTGAGGTTCGCATCATTTGGTATTCAGAGCAAGGGAAAAAAATCAGGTCTGATTCTATCTCTTATTTATTGTATCGTTAATTCTAGGACTTCATTGTTCTAGGGTTACAAAAAACAAAAAAAAAAGTGCAAAAATTTGAATTTCCTAGGGCTGCCAAATTATTCTATCTTTTGGGTTTCATGTTCATCACCATAGGGTGGCTAAATTCCTTATTTGAGGGCTGTCAAAATTTGCACAATTTAGGGTCTGAAATTTCTAGGGTTTTATTTATTCCCTTCTATTTCCTTGTCAATTTTTTTGTGTTTGAATTCAATTGTTTAATTATCACAATTGAATATTTCTGTTTGTGGTTGAAAGGAAAAGAAAGGAAAAAAAATCGTCCAAACAAAAAAAAAGTATAGAAAAATCTAAAAAATTTTCTTGAGCCTTTCATCATAGGGGTTGTGCATCCTTCTTTATAGTTAGTATCTTGTGTTATAGTCACTCTTTCATTCGTATAATTTCCATGATTCCCGTGTCGTTTTTTTCTCTTCCCTCCATATTTCTCTTGTTCTTATTTTCTTGGACCTAATTACTAGTTTGAATAAAACAATGTTTTATTGTCTTGATTTAGTTCAATTAGTTCTTTGAAAACTTGAGTGGGAAAACTCTTGAGGTAAAATGCAAGAGAGTGTGAGATCATTATCAGGAAAAACCAATTAAGAGTAAAATACGAGTGGAGTGCCATTATTTGAGTGTAAACACGTAAGGGAGCGTGTAAGGTCTTTTTTCCTCTAACATTCTTTTTTGTGTAGAGCATATGATGTCTTATAAAAATGACTCATCACCACAGGGGATGATAGATAACTCATTCTTTGTGTTACAGTCCATGCAACAAAAGTTTGAAAGGTTAAATTTGAAATTGGGGAAAGTGAGGGATAAGATGGAACAATAAGGTGCATTGATTAGAAATTTGCAAAGTGGGAGAGATAGGAAGAGATGTGAGCCTAGTATTGAGAATATGTATGATAAGAATGAAGAGTATGGCGAGTCTCTTATTGTTAAACGTGCTCCCAATACAGAATTTAAGATGGATGATATAGAGCAACAAAGAGAGAACATTTTTCATACTAGATACCACATCAATAACAAGGTATGTAGTATGATCATTGATGAGGGAAGTTGTACTAATGTTGTTAGCACTACCTTAGTTGAGAAATTGAATTTACCTACTTTGAAACACCCTAGACCATACAAGTTGCAGTGGTTAAATGACTGTGGGGAGGTTAGGGTAAATAAACAAGTGTTAGTATCTTTTTCAATTGGGAAGTACAAGGATGAGGTACTTTGTGATGTAGTGCCCATTCATACTGGTCATATTTTGTTGGGGAGGCCGTGGCAGTGTGATAGGAGAGGAATCTATGATGGGTTTAGGAACATGTAAAGTTTTAAAAAGGATGGAAAAATAATCAAACTTACTCCTTTAACTCCAACATAGGTCCATGAGGACCAACTGAAATTGAAAAGTGAGGTTGATCAAAAGAGAAAGAGAGAAACTAAGATTGATAAAAAAAAAAAGAGTAAAAGTGACGTTGAGCGAAAAAGAAAGAGTGTGAGTGAGATTGAGGAAGAAAGAAATCGTGAAATCTCAAGAAAAAAAAAGAAAGAATGAGGCCAAAACATCAAGTGAAAGAAAAGAGAGTGAAAAGGAGAAAGAGAGTGAAAGAAAAATAGAGAGTAAAAAGAAAAAGGAGATTGAAAAGAATGAAGAGAGTGAAGAAAAAACAGAGAGTGAAAAGAAAATAGAGAGTGAAAAGGAAAAAGAAAGTGAAAAGAAAAAGGAGAGTGAAAAGAATAAAGAGTATAAAGAAAAAAGAGAGAGTGAAAGGAAAAGAGAGAGTAAAAAGAGAAAAGATAGTGCAGAAAATGAGAGGAAAATAAAAAGAAAAGTGAGTTTTATGCTAAGGCAAATTTTAATACTAACAAACTTGACGTACCTTTGCCTAGTATTGTTGTTTCTTTGTTGCAGGGATACGAGATCATGATTTCTAGCGGCGTGTTTAGTGGATTGCCACTTATTAGAGAGATAGAGCATTACATTAATTTTGTGCCGGGTGCGACAATTACTAGCCGACCTCTCTTTGAAAAATACGAGTCCTTGACACACTTGAAGGAATAAGGTAAGTTGGTGACTAGAATGCATGTTAAGTAGGAGGAATGTATTGAGACTTTTCCTCATGTAATCAAATACAAGCATAGTAAGGAAAATCTTGTAATTGATGCATTATCAAGAAGGTATGTTATTGTCTTCATTTTAGATGCAAAGCTATTGAGATTTGAATATGATAAGAAATTGCATGCTAATGATGATGACTTTGCTAGTGTGTATGGAGTATGTTAGAAAGCATCGTTTGGTAAGTGCTAGAGACTAGATTGATATTTATTTAAAGAGAATATATTTTATGAGCCTACTAGTCTTATTCATGATTTGGTTGTGCATAGATGTGTTTTGATGGATAATTTTGATATAAAGAGAATTTTAGATGTGTTGGATGACCATTGGTGGGAGTACTACTTACCATTCATTGAGTTTACATATAATTGAAATGGTCATTTTGGTACAAAGAAAACTTTAGATGTGTCTCATGAACATTTGTGGGAGTATCATTTGTCATTCATTGAATTGTTGGGTGAACATTTCTTTTGGCCTAAGATGAAAAGAGACATCAATCGCATTTGTGGCATGTGCATTACATGTAGGAAGGCCAAGTTTAAGGTTTTGCCACATTGATTGTATACACCCTTACCCATTCCTAGTAAACCATTGGTAGGCATATCTATGGACTTTGTTTTGAGTCTGCCTATGACTAAAAGGGGTAGAGATTATATTTTTGTGATTGTGGATAGATTTAGTGAAATGTCTCATTTCATTCCATATCATAAAATTAATGATACCACAAATATAGCTAACTTATTTTTCAGGGGGATAGTGTGATTTCATGGTGTACCTAGGAGTATTGTTTCTAATACTCAGCTCTTATGCACTGTTTTTCATAAGAATTTAAAAACTTGGGAGGATTGTTTGTCATTTAAACAGTTTGCATATAACAGGACCTTGCATACTACTACTTCATATTCTCTTTTCGAAGTTGTTTATGATTTTAATCCACTTACTCATTTAACTCTGATACTTTTATTTGTGGATGACAAAAGTAGCTTAGATGGACATTTCCAAATTCTTGATAAAATTAGTGATATTTCATATCTAGTGAATCTTCCAGGTATGTATAATGTGTTTGTTATTTTCAATGTTACTGATCTTTTTCCCTTTGATCCAGGTGGAGATTCAAGGTCGAATCCTTTTGAGGAGAGGAGGAATGATGGGCCCCAAGGTGGACCAAGTCTTAAGGATCAATTACAAGATTAAGAGTTACGAAGATCAAAAAAGCAATGCAAGGATTGGTGCAATCCAATTGGGATGAAGCTAGCAAAAGTCAGAACCAGTTTTGATCCACTTGATCCAAACTATGGAAGACACAACTTGGACCTATTATTATTGAAGGCCTTGGACTTATTTATTTCATTAAAAGAACTTATTTTATTAGTTTAGAATAAGTGGGATTGAGGATGTCAGCCTACACATATGTCTTATTTCTAATGAACTGGGGTTTTTGGGAAGGCCTTGTATTTTGGCCAAGGGCATATTTGAAAAGTTATTATTTAAAGTGAACTAGGGTTTTAGAAGTACTGTAGCCCGGGCACTGTTCAAACTACAGTACTGCGGCTCACTTAGATTTTTGGGGTTTGTTATTTAAACCACTTGTAGCCTCATTTGAGAAGGGAAGACATTATTGAAATTGATGGATTTTATTCATTTTGAGTTGAGTTTATCTCCTATTGTTCTTGATTGAATGTTTGAACTTATCAAAGGTAAATCACAACCTTTGTGATGTTCCTCATTTGTAATCTGGGTTCTTGAGACGGGTTCTTCAACGGGTCTAGATTTTAATATAATCTAGGTTTTTGAAACAAGTTCTCAACAGGTTTAAATTCTCCATCTATCGATTTGATTTTGGCTTTCTTGGGTTGGTTTTCCAATGTTATTGTTAGGTCTCAAAGTGAGTCGATTGTGGTTTACATCATTGACTTCCCAAAATAAAGAAATAAAAGTAAATGGACAAAAAAGTAAAATCTCCTCTTTTGGGCTAGTCTAAGTTTGTAGCTATAATAATTGGAACAATAAACACCTTCCCTTTTTTTTTTTTTCTAAGTAAGCTTGCATACTATATATAAAAAGAGAAATATTACAAACCTCGAAGGAGAGTCTTTCCTACTATCAATATACAAAATACTATCAGGAATAATATCTAATGGAATACTATCGAATAAAAAGTTTGTAACTATCCATTACGCTACTGAGTGAAAATTGATTTTGAGATCAATCAATTTTGTTGAAGCTACAATCTCTGTGGGCTTTCAGAAAGTTTGCAATAAATGCCTACTTTATAGTTTAAGTAGTATTCCTTATACAAAGATTTATATTTAAATATAATAGATCAATATCCGATAATAGTTAGTTATAGTTTGTTGTAGATAGGACCAAAAAATATAGAACATGACTATTAATTAAAGACAAGACGGAGAAAAAAGAGACTGGAAGGATAAACATAATAAAATGAAAAATTGCATAGGACAGACAAATGTATATAGGACATACAAATGCATAGGAACGGAAAAATAAGGATAGGATAAAAAATTTCATAGGACAAACAAAATAAGATAGGATAAACAAAGGCTATTAAATGGAAAAATGACAAATGAAGATAGGAATAAAATATACAATAGTATGGGGGGGTGCGAGCAGCTTGCCTTGAGGTGCTCCTCTAGGTTGCAAACACTTGGCTCATGAGATGCTTGCATCATTTGGGAGCACTTTCACCCTCGCTTGAAGAACAATAAATTTTCCTTCCTCGATGCTCATGTGGCATATGAGTACTTTTCCTCCCGTGATGCTCGCTTGGGGTATTACACTTTTTACCCTTGTTTGTTGCTAAGGTAGCAAGTCTCATCCTCCATCATGCTTGCAATACCCAAAGAATTAATCACTCATTTTATGATTAAGCAATATTCTCAAGGGTGATTACTTACAGTTTCTCGTGTTTTGTGCTTAACTCCCATAAGTTAGCTCTTAACTTACTATCAGATTACTATATATGTGTAATGGGTAAGGAAATTACAATTTATGTACATATTTGATCATATATATCATACTACGCCATGTCACTTCATGATTATCCATTACACATAATACTTTGTCACGAAATATTTATCTGTTATACAAATTATTGTGTCACACCTACTGCTATATGTTACAAGTATATCATGTAATTGACACCCCCCCTCCCTATTTTGAATTAAATGGTGATTGAAGTGTCGGTACATGTAACTCAAGGCTATATACTCCCCATATATGATAGATAAGATACAATACACCGTATGCAATAAATCACAGGAGAAAAACTTTCCTTACTGCAAAAGATTGGTAGTAATGTAATAACATGGTACCGAAGTGTAAGCATCCCAAAAGTTTTAAACTTCATCAAAATACTACAAAATAGATATAGTTCTCAAAAGTCTCCCAAAACAAGGAACAATTAAAAGTTGATTCACAAAATCTTAAGAAATTCATTTTTCCTTTATACCACTATTTCCAAGGTCCCTTTCCAAAATATAATCTTACAAGCCCATCCCTACTAAGCCTTATCCTTCTTCAAAATTCGTCTCAACTCCTCGAATAGCTGTAGCACTTCAATAATGAAGTGGTCAACGGCTTCCAATCTATCTACTAAGGATGGCTCCAATGAGCTCTTAGATCTCTTCGAGGTCTCCTTGACTATCCTAGGAGCCGGCCTTTGCGTTTTTCTTTAGTCATTCTCTTGTTGTCTTATAACAACTTCTACCATTCTGGGTAATGAATGATAGTGAAAACTACCACAATGAGATTTCGAGAAATCTTAGTAAGTAAATAAGCAACATACAGCAAATAACATAAGCATATAAGAGCAAACCATGATGAATGCATGGACATGTACTTTGACATAAATCTCGACTTGTGCAACATTGACTTTTTCAAAATAACATGTAACGAAAACCTTTCGACATTTTCAAGAAAACATATTTTCCATCTTTTCATCTTTGGTTCTTAAACACATAACATATCATTTTAGCTTAAATTCTTGGCCATTCACATATCATGTCTTGGAGCTCATGACCTTATTCATTTCACATAATGTATGGTTGGATACCTCATGGCTCCCCTATGCACTATGTGTTCCCCGCTAGTTACCGCATCCTGCAAAGACCCACTTGACCGTGCTGACTACGTCATATTCTTTTACATCTTATTGCGGCAGTTTGCATAGTTCACTTTCACCGTATGACACCCACTAGCTTTAGGTGCAACTTCGCTCTGGTATCCTTTTCACAATAATTCATTTGAGATCCATTGACTGTACTTCTTTGACTCAGGGGCTACCACTTCATTTTAAACACTCTAGAGTGAACAAAGGAGTTCCGATAGGGCATTCCTCCATCGTCACATTTGGGGTTGTGACAAAACGTTTACTAAATCTTTTCTTAAAAATAGTGCACAAACCCAATACATGTGACATGGACTTATGGTACTTTGCTCTTTCCATGAATCATGTAATCATGTATGCTGAGACTTATGTAATCATATATCATGTAAATCATATACAAACAATGTACATCCTGTATTATGGCTTGAAAATATTAAAACATGTGAATACCTAACTTATTCATACGAACAATGGCATTCAACGATTTTTAAATGGTTAAAAAAAATTCATAACATCATGCACTATGCTTGGCCGAAACATATAAGCACTTGCAAAATGATTTTTCAACAATAACATGAGCTTAGGTCTTCTAACATATTCAATAATACCTCATTAAACAACATGGTAACATGATCATATAGATCCGAACACAAGACATGGTATTACAAGAGATTTTATGATAAAACCAAATAACAATCAACATGATAATATACAACAAGTAACATAGCAGTAGATATTTGGGTAAAACTAAAGATACAACATGTTAAGAGATTTCATCTAATCAAATATCAAGCAATCCAAGTTCACACATTATATACACATATTATCCAATAGTAAGTTGAAGGTCTACTTACAAAAGTCCAAAGAGACGTAGTACAATAGAGTAAACTATAAATGATTCGTTTAACTAATTAGAATCATGACAGTATACCCTAATCCGATGTGTGTGTGTGTGAAATTGCTAGGGTTTCTAGCTCATGATGGCATGCTAAGTATTCGGCCTAGAGTCCCCTGATCGTGTTTTTCCTTGACCTAGATAGGTCTTGAGTGTGTGGGTAAGTGCATGTCATAGGGGTCATGTATGTCATGGCCGAGATTCATAAGAATGAGATGAAAACTAGTCTTCTAGTTTTTGGCCTCCCCTCGGAAAAACCCTAGCTTCTTTTCAAGAAACTCTTTATAAACAATATCAAATGTTGTTAAGTGTGTGGTGGAGGGTTTTTCTTGAATCTGAGCCTTTGAGATTCAACAACCTTGTGTTTTGAACACGTGCATGGGTGTGTGTATAGTGGGAGTTGTACCGTGTGGCTCCGCTCTTGGTATCCTGCCTCCTCTCTTTGCTCATGACTTAGAGAAATGAGTGGTAGGAATGGTGTTTGGTTGGATAGAAAGTGAAGAGGCAAGTTTTCCTTAAGTGGTCATGTGAAAGAAAGAGAGATAGCACATGCAAAAATTGAAAGAGCCAAAAGAAAAGACCTTTGCGCGTTGGACTCCTTTTTTATAAGCATCTCTCCTTCCTTGGAAAACCAAAGGTCTTGGTGCATGGATGCCACTGGGCATCTTGGCCAGGTGCCTCTCCCTCTCCCTCATGATGGGATTGTGTTGGGAAACCCAAAGGTTTCTTGGACAAGTGGCATGTGGCTTTGTTTCTATGGTTTGACAAGTAACTGACAAGTGGCATTGTGTAAAGGATTATGGGTTGGTTGAAACCTAGGGACAAGGTTTACGCCTCTTCCCAATGCAACCCTCCTACTTAATCATTTCATGCTTCTAGAAAGTCATGCATAAAGGACACAAGGCATACCCCCTTGAAACTGAAAACTCGATCGTCTAAAAGCCCTTTAAGTTAGTGACAAGTGTCAAGTCAGGTGTGTCTCTCAAATCAGATCTTTTGCATGCGTGACGAGTGTAAAAAAGGTGGATGGCTTTTTTATGTGGGGTGTGCAAACCCTATGGCCAAAGCCCTAGAAATCTCTTAGAGTATTGTGCCTCTGATTTGTATTGTCCCTGTGTGTCTCTTCATTCTCAAATAATTGCATAAAATTCTTGGAACTTGCCAAAATCCTATGGGTGGCTTGTGAGTCTTTTGGGGTTCTTGAAACCTCAATTTCTCTCACTCTCCTTGCCCACTTTCACTTCCAAATGCAAAGTAATCTAGAGGCTAGTTGTGCATGTGAGACACATGGAAAGTGGCTGGTGAGAATGGCATGTGCCCTACATGTGGCCGAGCCTCCTCTCTTCTCCCAGCCTCTCTTCTTCTTCCAGAATCTTTGGTGCATGTTGGCCAAGTGTCATGTGTGCTACTCAAGGTGTGACTTCCTTGGGTTTTCAAATGATGAGCTTTTAGGAAATTTTAAAGGTCTTCCCTTGCCATGTGGTGTCTCCATTCTCAACCCTAGGACCTAATTAGGGTTTCAAACCCTAATCCTTCTCTAGTGGTCAAAAATCTTATGGGCCTCTTGGGCCCTTTCCTGGGCTTAGATGCCTAATGTATCAAGCCTAATTTTCAAATTATCCTCTACCATCTTGCCTAGTCTAACAACCATGCATAGCCTGACAACAAAATATAAATGAAGACTAGGCTAAGTCTGTGTTACCACATGTTAAATAATTCTATTTGTTACACGTATGCCATGTCACGTAATATCTTTTATTACATGTTATGCCATGTTACGAAATATTATATGTTACATATTATGCCATGTTACAAAATGTTGTATATTACAAGTTATGTCATGCTACGAAATGTTTTCTTTATCTCATAGTATGTCATGTCTTTCATCTTACTTTCATGTCATGTCATAGTATGTCAAGTTACGTTACATCAAAGCTTCTATCTTTCATTTCATGTCATATTTTGTCTCGAGTACAGTTTGTGTATCTCGAGAGTAGCTTTTCAAGTCATGTTAAGTCTGTTCACATCTATCACAGCCCTAAGTATTAGAATGAGGTAATATCCTAGTGGAACTCTTTTGTTCACACTGGAGTGTCTAAGCTAGTGTGAAATTTCCTAGGTTGACAAGGTAAAATCAACGAGCTGCAAATGGGATCTAATTAACTGATCACTAAAGCACAGCAGACACTTACATCGATGGTGCTGCCTATATTTTAATTTCTTGTTATACCTATTCATGCATCTGCAGATACCTGCAGTACGTGTGTCTACAGCATGTGCAGATACTTGTGAACTAACACATATAATATATGTGTCCACAGCAAGTGCAGATACTTGTAAACTAGCAAATATGTTAACACACTCACAGTTGGAGCAGATATATGTGTTGTGATGCAATAATCGATAGGGATACAGCTCAAGGGAACCGTGTACCACCTATATGGTCACTTTTATTTATCATGCTTATTGAACAAGATTTAATGTTCATGTATTTCATGCTCACATTCATGCTATGTTCAAGTTTATTCATGTTTCAAGTTCTTTTCTATTCATGTTTAGGTTCCAGTTCATGTTATTCAGATCAAGTTCATGTCATGACAAGTGTTAAGTTCAGTTCACATTTCAGTTCAAGTTCATGTTATTCAGATTAAGCTCATGACATGTCAAGTTTCAAGTTCAGTTAATGTTTCAATTCAAGTCATGTCAATTTATGCGATATTACATGTCAACTTATTTTATGATTACTTATGACTTTAATTATGTATTTATACATTTATTGTTATGCATGCATCATTAACCTGTGTAGAAGTTCTTTATTGACTTGCTAAAATTTGTATTGAAATCTTACCGTGGTATTCCCTACTACATTCCCTCTGAATGCTAGGAGATGTGTCAGAACCAAGAGAGGGAGCGGAGCCTTGCAGACTAGAGGAGGTTGATTAGGCGGCACCAACACGACGTGGAGCTTGTGGCCTCGTTAGTTAGATTTTTAGGCAGTATTATGACATCATTGGTCGAGTTATGCGAGTTGCTCGATGAACTAGCCCAACAATTATGTTTTTGGTGATGTAATTATGGAGTTCAGCCTCCCATGCTTTTGAGATTATAGTCGTCTGAGACCCATACTGTAATCATGGATATTTATCCTTTTAGTGTGTATGGATCATATTTTAGGTATTTGGAATTTTTTTAGTTTGGTATATAGTATTACTAAAAAAAAGTTATCTGCTGTGAATATTGCATACTGCTAGATGAAAGTTAGGAACATTACATCTTTATTTATCATCAACGGGGGTAGATAACCTTGTGTTGCATATTCTAAAACTTCAGATGTTCGTCCAATCCCAAGTGGAATCTGGGGGCGTCACACAGTTCATATTTATCATTAACCATACGTATGTGCATGTTGATTTTTTTTTTAACTTACTGAGATTGCAAGTAAATCTCACCCTTATGGACTCACTACTATTCTCCCAGAATGGTAGAAGTTGTATCAAGACCAACGTATAACGAGCAAGATGAACCGTTGACTGCAAAGGTTGAGGATGAGCCCAATATGGAGAAGAAGCTGGACTTGATATTGGCATTCATAGTGTTGACTCTATATACCACAGAGCGAATGCGCTAGTTGATATGACTATATAGTTCCTGTATTATGGAGATTCTATCTCCCACGTTATGGTTAATTTATGTGAACTTCTTATGTGAGCAAGTACCTATTTATGGTTTATTAATCATTGGAATGTTTAGTTCATTCTGGCATCAATTATTTTTGCCATCCTTATTTCATTGTGATTATTGCATATTGCTAGTTACATTCTAGGATGCATTGCATATTATCTATCCTAAAAGTATATAACATTGTGTTGCTATCTTGACGTTGCAGGTCTCCGTTCCATCCCAAGTGGAGGTTGAGAGCGTCCCAATGCGTACTTGGTTGAATATTTATAGGAATTGGTTGCCTTCATATGGTAAGGCTTGTCCTTCGATTTGGCTTCCTTTCTTCTTTACTAGAATGTAGGCCGTCGAGACTCTTATCTCACAAGTGTGGGGCGAGTATCTTGCTGAGAGTCATTAATTTTTCATGTTGTCTGTTTTATCACTAAACCCTCTTTAACTTCAACATGGTTTGAATTCTACTCCCATGGGACGGTACATTTTTTAAAACCACAGGCAATATTTTGAATACCGTATCGGATGCAGTACCAGTCAAGGTACTGGAATAAAATATTTCGGTACTAATACCATTTCGTGTACCATTTCGAAATAGTCGATATATGAATAAATTATATATATAAATATATATATTAATTATATTCCAAAATAATAGTCTATATATGAATAAATTATACATAAATACATATATATATATAAATTATAAATAGTCTGATCTGAATTGGGGATAAAAAAATGAGCTTGTAGTTTGAAAAAAATGAAAAAAAAAAAAGAAAGTAAAGGCTGAAATACCGACCGGTACAAGCCGAAATATTAGCTGGTATTTAGACTGGTACAAAACAAGTAAAATTTCTGTACTAGACCAGTGGCCGGTGCATCATGTACCGGTCGGTATGGTACAAAATTTAAAGCACTGAACACATGGCCAACCCATTGGCATGAGAGCCTATGGATATCCCACTCCCTTGAAGAGAATATTGGATCTAGCAGGAGCAGGTATATATATATATATATATATATATATCATCGAGTACAGGATCATTATTTTTGCCTATATAATTAACAAAGCTTTTCATTCCAAAACTAGATCTTTCTTATTTTGAAGCTGGCCAATTGTATCTTATGGTTATACTGGTAATGTCAGCTTGCTTACTGCTTTTACTTATACTTATGGAGCTCAATGGCTGAGGTACTCAATGGATTCTAACTAAATTTAGTTTTGCTTCCAACAAAATATAGAGTTCGTAATGAATTATCTAAGGTGCTCAATATATAGTTTTGCCGCTTCCTCTTAATTTTTGGTCTTCTATAGATATGTGGCAACTCAGGACTCTTTAAGTTTTGGTTGTCTAGAGAGTTTTAGTCATCTAGTACTATTTGAAAGCACTTATACCACACATCTTTCACATAACATAATTTGATTTATAATATTCAAATTTTAAAATTTATCTTTTAAATTAAATTATGACACATGTATGATATGTAGTGTAAAGGCTTTCAAATTAAATTATTACTTAATTAAAATGGATCACTCGCATGATGTGGATTTGCTTGTTAGGGTACTTTTAACTCAGGTCTTGGATAAAGGCATCTTATTTAAGGATAATGATAGACTGACTATCACCTACCACACATTTACTACTCCCTTTCTTTTTTTAAGTTTATTTCTTCTCAGTCTGGACGCTCAAAAGCATCTCCGCTTCAGTCCTTTACTCCTCTACACTCATCCGTCAAAAACTTGCCTGTCAGAAACTTTGCTCTGCACTCCTTTACTCCTATTTAAGATTTGACATAAGGACAACATGATACTAGGAGGCCATCCAGTTTGTACCGTTGAGTGTGTCCATAGTGTATTTGGAACTTTTATTTATTTTGTCATTTTTTTATGTATTTTTTAACATTCTTAATCATTAAAAAAAATATGAAAAAAATATATACAATTTTATTAATAGTCACTTCTTTAAATAATTTATGTTACTAATCATCTCACACCACACATCTTATATATTTTAATTTTTTTAATTTTTAATTTTTAATTTATTCATGTTAAACTAATTGAGTTATTCTACTCATCATCTATATACTACATATTTATTATGGAAAAAAGAAAAAAAATTAAAAGATATATGGAATGCTAAGTAGAATTATTCTATTCCTTAACATAAAGTAGAGTTTCTGACAAGTGAGTTTCTGATTGAAGAGTATAGAGGAATAGAGAAGTGATGCAGAGAATTTTATCAGCATGTAGACTGAAAAGGAAGAAATATAAAAAATAATAATAATAATAATAATAATAAATAATAAATTGGTAGGAGATAATAAACTTATTATTATCCCTTATTTAATACCAAGCACTACGGTAGAGGATTCTAGAGGCTTCCTCGAGAATGAGAGTCCTCAAATGGATTCTTTCTTCTTCAGTACTAGATGCTACAAGCCTCAATTTTCTGTTCTTTTTTCCTTTTTTAAAACCGTTACATGCAGTAGGGTACATTGGAGGAAAATGCATGTATTACTTTCTGATCCTAAACAGTACTTCAAACAGTCTTAGGCTGTTGTTTGCCGAAGATATCATAAAGTCCCTTACAGTACTTGACCAATTGCCTCTTCCAGTAGATATTGCATTCATGTCGTTAGATTATATATAATTGTTTTCTTACATTTTCTCTATATTGAGTTCTCTATAACCAAAACATAAATGTTGTCCACAAAAGGACTTTAAAAACTGATTTATAGATGAATGTGACTTAATTCGATATATAAGACATTAAAAACCCATTTGAAACTTAGACTAAACTATCATCTCAATTCAATCTAATTTTAAACTAATTCTAATATTCATGTACCAAATTTCCAAATCATTAAATATTACTCAACTCGAAACCTCTTTATACATGGGACCTACAACCTTTTTCAAATTCCTATAAATACATTAAACTCATTTTAACATCTAAACTCATAGCCTTACAAAATTCATTCCATCATCTCAACTCACTACTATTTATAAAGAACTTAACTTATCTCAACTCAACATCCAAACAGGATTTAAAACTGCTTGTATTGTAAAGTGAATCTAACAAATTCCATCAATACACTTAGAAATTAGGAGATGATTGCCCATGTTTGGATGTTTGTGAAAGTCATATACTAGTAGACTCGTCTTCAATAGCCACTGAAGAGTTTGATCATCATGAGTGTTCATTAGAAAGTTAAAAATAAGTCATATTTTAGGAAATCGGCTAGGGAGAGCTCCGAGCTTCTCTTACTAGGAGGTGTCGTATCTGTTTCTTCTTCATCGTTTTTCATCGTTTTCACTGCACCCTGTGCTGCATTTCTCTGGCTCCTGTGTTTCTTTCATTTCAAGAGTGGCAAGAGGTAGCTTATAACCTGTGAAAGCTTGCCCCAAAAACGTTTTCTAAAAATGGATATAGAATCTCTCATCAACCAGACGGAAGCTCTAATGTGGAAGGACCTTCATCTTCGAACAACTCCAGAAGTAGCAAAGTCAACATCAGATAAAGTTCTTATAGGAAGGTTAGTAGCTGATAGACCTTTAAACAAATTTGCTATTCACTCCTCCATCAAAGCTTCCTAGAAATTTATTCAAAATTTCTTGATAGATGACATGGATGTAAACAAATTCATCTTTACATTTAGAACTCCACAAGACAAACTTAGAGTTCTAAATCAAGTCCCCTGGAATTTTAAAGGCCACTTGATGATTTTAAAATAATGGTCACCTAGTGCAACCATAGAAGAAATTTGTTTAAATGAGGCTACTTTCAACGTCCAGCTGCATGGTCTACCTTTGGATCATTTTAATATGGAAAATGCAGTGGATATTGGGAAAATGATAGAAAAACTTATTAAAGTTGAAGTAGATCCTATTTATGGTTTGGCTTTTCGAAAATTTATTCGCATCAAAGTGGCAATAGATGTAACAAAACCTCTAAAAAAGGGTTTTCCCTTGACAAGAATGGGAAACAAAGTTGTTTGGATTGGTTTTAAATATGAAAAACTAGCAGACTTTTGTTATGCTTGTGGTAGACTTGGGCACTCCCAAATTTTCTGGGGTTTCCCCTCTACATCTCCTACAAAAATTAGATTTGGGCCTTCCTTAAGAGCTGAATTCAACCCTTCTCAAGATACTTCCAACTCGTATCAGCCAGCAAAAGAAATAGGGAATGAGGATGCAGCAAAGCATTTGTACCCTCAACGTAATAGACCATACACAGAAATGGAAATAGAGATGTGGAAAAAACCAAAGTAAGTAAACAGCAAAGCCAAGGAAAGTCATGGAGGTTCTTCATCAAAAACAACTCTGCAAGCATACAACAACGAGGAAGAAGATCATGGTTTGTCTAATGATTTCCTGGAACTAAAATTTTTTTTTCCATCCCCTCCAGAACACAGGAAAATCGACAACTTTAGAAAACTCACGGAAACTCCAACTAGAAAGAATGCACAGTCCAACTATAGTGAACAATCCTTATTCATTACCTCACCTACCAGAGTAATTCCTTTCACTGTTTTCTCAACCAACTCCTCTGAAAATCCCTACTCTTACAGAAGCAATCTTCCTTTGCTGACAAATGAAGTAATGCCGAAGACTGTGTTTGAATCTCAGTTATTGTACTCGGTTAAGCCAATCCCATCAGAGTCACTGTCAACTAGAAAGAATGCTCCCTGGAGAGCACAATGGAAACAAATATATTCAGGCATGCAGGGGTATAAAGAGGAACAAGTGAAGCACGGGCCTGAAGAGGTACAACAGGGAGATAACCCTGAGTTATTCTCGACTCAAGAAGAAGCAACCACTCAAACCCATTTAACTCCAATAGAAACTTGTCCACTGTTCATGACAAGGCCCGAAACCAACTTCAGTAATGTGTTCAAAACGACTCAGCTTTCTCAGTTTAATAACAGCAATTTACCAATGTCAATACAGCAGCAGAAGAAAGCTAAAAAAATGCCGTAAAAGTGTACAAACAGCCTTTTCATTCAGAGAATTCTTCAAGCCAAAATCAGAACAGAGCCAAAGTGAAGCAAAGTCAACCACTCCAAGAGCAAGCTAATGTTATTACCAGTGTCATCCTAAAATTTTCTGAACTAGGCCCTACTTTGACAAAGATCTCACCAACTTCGGTTTAGAACAGTATGGCTTTTAAAGAAATTCAAAAGTGTCAACTTCAGGACAACACTGAAATCAGCACAGAAGAGGTCATAATATTAGAGGCTAATCTATCAAAGCAACCGCCTCCACAGAATCAAACCAATCCCATCCACCCAACAAAAAGGCAACTTAGTTTGGAAGAAATTGAAGCTCCAAAGCGCAAGTCTCAGAGGCTGATTAAAATGGAGAAAATTGAGCTGAACAGACAAAAAGCACGTGAAACCCAGTATGAGGAGGCAAGTACAGCTCTTATGTTGATAGCCATGCAATCATGCTCGGGTGGGAAGGAAAAAAAGTCAAAAGGAAAAGAGAAAATGCACCCATACTCCAGACAAGTTATTCCCCCCCATAAAAAATCCAAAATAGCTTCTAAGGCAAGCTTAAACATGCCTCCAAAATTTCCATGAGAACATTGGCATGGAATTGCCGTGGGCTCGCCCAATCCAAGGGGATTAGAAACCTAAGGGCTAATATTAGGACTTATAATCCGGATGTCATCTTTTTATCGGAAACCTTGGTGTCGGAAGACCGAACCTCTTTTGTTGTTAATAGTCTGGGTTTCCAACATTTTGTGTATCAACCAGTTGCATGTAAAAAAGGGGGTCTTTTGTTCCTTTGGCGTCCGAGTGTTGACTTGGAACTTGTAAATATTAATACTAATGCAATTTCAGTTCTTGTTTATTCTAATCCTTCACATCATCCATGGCTGATTACATTCGTCTACAGTCTGGCTCAAAAGAACAAAAATGAAAATTTCTGGAGCCATCTCGAGTCCATTCACCAAGCATTCCCAGTTCCTTAGGTTTGTGTTGGGGATTTCAATGATTTGTTAGATCAGTCTGAGAAACATGGTGGTCGACCATTTTATAATAATCTGAATAGAGGTTTAAGAGCATTTATGGATCGAAATGGACTCATAGATATTGGATTTACGGGACCCAAATTCACATGGACAAACAAAAGACAAGGGGCTGCACAAATCAAAGAAAGGTTAGACAGAGCTATAACAAATAAAGAATGGAGACTTCTTTTTCCTGATGCATCACTTCAACATTTAGCTTCCTCAGCGTCAGATCATCACCCAATTCTACTCAGCACAGCAGCTATCTTTCAAAATGCCCCATCATTCAAGTTTGAAGAATTTTGGATACGAGAGCCTCTAAGCCATCTTATAATTCAAGAAGCTTGGAGCAAAAATTTTCTGGAAAATCCGGCTTTCATTCTATGCAAAAAAAATCAGCTCAACAAAAGAAGCTTTAAAAAGGTGGAACAAAGATCACTTCAGGCATATTCAGAACAACATCCAACAAACAGAAAAGGATTTTTTGGAAGTCCAAAACAGTGTGATAACACCAAGAAATCAAGAAAAAGAAATAGAGCTGCAGAAAAAAAAACTCCACAAATTGAGAGAAAATGAGGAAATTCTATGGAAGCAAAAATCTCGAATTACTTGGCTCACCTCAACTGATCTAAACACGAAGTTCTACCACTTGACAACCACAATCTGCTGAAGAAGGAATGATCGAATCAATCAAATTGGGACTAGGTAATTGGTCAATGAATCAGCTTTCATAAATCATTTCAAATCTGTTTATGCTTCTTCACAGCCCCAAATGCTGGATCATCTTGGCTTTCTTTTCGACAAGATAGTGACAGAAGAAGAAAATGACATGCTTAGTAAAATCCCGGATGAAATAGAAATCTTTGATGCGTTAAGGCAAATACCAAACGATAAAGGCCCAGGCTCGGATGGCATGATAGCCCTATTCTACAAGCATTACTGGAATATCATTAAAGTTGAGGTCATAAGAGCAATCCAAAATTTCTTTCTGAGTGGTAAACTTTTAAAGCAGATGAACCACACCAACATTGCTCTCATCCCAAAATCCCAAAGTCCAAACTCCCCAAGCCATTATCGTCCTATCAGCCTCACAAATGTCATTTATAAAATCATCACCAAGATTATGGTAAACTGACTCAAAAGGCTACTCCCCAAAATAATATCTCCACTACAGACAGCCTTTGTTCCTGGAAGGAATATAAAAGAAAATACAATGATAGCTCATGAACTCTTTCATCTCCTAAAAAAAATCGAGCAAAAAATGACTGATGGCTATAAAACTTGATATGGAGAAGGCTTTCAACAAAGTGGAATGGGATTTTCTTTTTGCAGTCACAAGCAGCTTGGGATTCAATTTAAATTAGATTAATTTGGTAAAGGAGTGCATTTCTATGGCAACTTTCTCAGTCACAATCAACGGCTCACCTAGAGGCTTCTTTAAAGCGGAAAGAGGGATTAGACAAGGAGATCCGATTTCACCTTTTCTGTTCATTTTAGTCCCAGAAGCCTTATCCCGTTTAATACTGCGAGCAAAAGCGCAACAAAAAATTGAAGGGATTAAACTAAGCAGAAGCAATCCACCAATATCTCATTTACTCTTTACAGACGACATAATCATTTTCGCTAAAGCTTCTGAGAAAAATGTACAAGCCATAGCAGAAAGTTTAGAAACTTATCAAAGCTGGTCGGGTTAAAAAATAAATCTCTCAAAGTCTTCAATCTTTATCACAAGAAATGCGCAAGACAAAGTAGCTATCTCAAACTGGCTTCCATACTATACATCCTCGGTAAAAATGAAATACTTGGGTCTTCCAACTTCTTTCAATAGAAGGAAAAAAGAAAATTATGCCGAATTGCTAAATAAAGTGAGGAAAAAATTAGAAGGATGGAAGGCAAAGTTATTAGCACAAGTAGGACGATCAATGTTGATTAAATCAATGACAAGCACCATTCATTCTTACTTCATGAACACCTTCCAGCTACCAAAATCAGTATGCAAGTCTCTCGACCAATGTCAAAAGAATTTCTAGTGGGGTTTCCCAAAAGACAAAACACGCAACCTTACTCTGAAATCATGGAAGTCGATCTGTCTATCTAAACAAATTGGAGGTCTGGGTATTAGGCTGATGGAGAACATGAATAAAGCCATTTTAGCAAAGACAGGATGGGATCTAAGCGGGCAAAAAGCTGGATTTTTGGCAGTCTATACTTTCATCCAAATATCTCAAAAATACTATATTCTAGGCGACAACACCAAGATATTCAGATTCTCCCATGTGGAAAGGTATTCTCAAGACCAAAGATCTATTATCCAAAGGAAGGTGCTTTCAAATCTTTAATGGTCAATCTGTTAATATTTGGTCAAACCCTTGGATACCAACTTTAAAGGGTTTCAAGCCTACACCTATTCGAAATATGGACTCCATTCACCCTCTCATAAAAGTCTCAGATCTCATCCAACATAATCCAAAGTCTTGGGACATCAGGCAAATGCAAAATCGCTTTGATCAACTCAGCATTCTAAAAATACCTCTACCTATAGCAGCACAAGGTATAGATAAAGAGATATGGGCACTAAATCACAGTGGGAAATACTCGGTAAAGACAACCTATCATGCACAGGTAGACTACCACGAACAAGCTCTTCTGAATCAAAATTCTCTCTTTAAACCATTGTGGAGCCTCAAAATCCACGATCGCCACAAGTTGTTGTCATGGAAGCTACTCTGGAATATCTTGCCAACAAAAGAGAAAATCAACGAAAGAATTTCCCAGCAAATCAACTCAGAATGTACCCTTTGCAACCAAGAAGAGGAGACAGTTCTTCATCTTTTTGTGGAATGTCCAATAGTCAAAATCCTATAGAAACAAGATTGCTGGCCTTTAAACATAGAGAGACTGCCCATCCATTCAATTTCAGATTGGATAGAAATGATTATCCATCCAGGTAAATTTTTAGGATTGCAGGAACAAGACTGTCATCAATTCCAACTCTATGTTGTCATTTTTCTGGATCTGTTATGGAGAAAGAGAAACGACATAGTTCACAACCATTCAAATTTCTCACTGGAAGATGCAAAGAAACAACTATATACAACTTATGAAAGCTACAAAAAAGCCTGGGCTGAAAGAAACTCAACTAAATCTTCTTCTCAAATGTGGACCCCTACTCCTATTGGATTTCAAAGTATCTCTTTCGACACAGCGGTAAGAGACAATTTTTCAGTAGCATCAGCCATTCGAAGAGATCACTCAGGTAAAATTCTGGAGATTTGCTCAGAAAAGATCCACTCCTCAATTCCTCTGGTAGCGGAAGCAAAAGCAGCCCTTCTGGTAGTATGTATGGCCAGTAATTCAAGAAATATATCAATAGAAGGCGATGTCCAGTCTGTTTTTTCAGCTTTAGAATGTAAAGACTCTACCCCCTTTTGGTCGATCTCCCCGATCATAGAAGACATTCGAATGCATGCTAAAGACCATCAGGATTGAAAATTTACCAAAATCCATCAATCTCATAATTGATGTGCACACTCAGTGGCGCAGTGGGTAGCAACAAACCATGTGTTTGGAAACCTACCCCTAGCTTGTTTCTATCCCTCAATGCTTTTCGTATCTGAATAGTAGAAAGGATCCACCTCTATCTTTGTAACAAACTCTTTTATTTATATATTAATTAAGCTTGATTAGAAAAAGAAAAAAAAAATTAAAAATATGTTTAAATATGATCTCTAGCTTGCGAGGGTTTGAACTCAAAAGACTTATAATAGCAGCAGGTGAGTTAGGTGCAAAATTCACACCATCTGAATTAAATACCCAACAATATGCCAGGAAAAAATGGAGAGTGGTCTATGATAGAATGCTTAAAGTTATTTTGGTATAGGGAGTAAATGAGAGCAGGCCTTTGTTTTAAATGTAAGCATGACAGTATTGGTACGGCTGGAACAAATATAAACATGCACGGCATTTTCACAGAAACAAAAAATGAATCCTTTCTACGGTTCTACCCTCGTTATTATTAATCACATTTAACTTTGGTGCATAATTTAGTTTAAAGAATCGATTCCTTTAGTTTTACGATAAATAAATAAATAAATAAAAGATAATTAAATTAATTAAAAATGTAGGGTCATATATACCCAATCTTGTACATCCGACATCGCAAGAATTTACTGTGAATTTATATATGGAACTTTAAACTGTAGCCTCTTAAACTAACCCAGCAAGCGCACACAAACAGTGACACACACACACACACACACACACACATATATATATATGAATAGATTTCTATACACAAACACAGACAAATAGGTTTTGAGCAGACATAATACCTTAGAGCCCTTCCAGTGCAGAACTATGAAAGAGTCCATATGCATCAAACGACACCATGCATCAAGAAATGACGTAAAAACACTCTCCTCCATTCTCATGTTCATCTATATCAAATCAAAAGATTTATGTCTAATTTAGTGTTGTTTACCAGTATATGAAGATCTTTTTAAATTCATGTTCCGCTGCTTTTTCTGTTGCTAGCTATAATACTACTTCTCTGCAGAGAAAGAAGAAAATTATTCATTAGATGGAAATCATTTTTGCAGAAGATCAGTTATGTAGGAGTACCACCATGGCTGATTATCATGCACGAGAGCATATTCTTTAGCAGCTGCATTATGCATCCAAATGCGAAGAAGAACGACTTGGACTACTTCTGCATAGATTGTCGTCGGTCTTTGTGCTCAAATTGTCTTCCCGCTCACATGCATCACAAGTACATTAAGGTCTGATCTATTTTCGTTCCCTTATCCTTCTTGATGTTAGCTCGGGAATGAGATTATTTTCTTAATAAAATCAATGTTTTCATATGCTGAGAATGTTTTATTCTTTTCTGGAACTAATTAAAGTGTGTATATATATATATTGGTACGTGGATTTATGATGATGAAGATTCGGAGATACATTTATAGTGATGTTATCAATCGGCAAGACTTGTGCAAGCTCTTCAACTGTTCCGGCATACAGGTTTGTAAAGAAGTCACATATTCTTTGCAGTTTATTGTTCCAACGTGCCAATTCGGTAGGGGAAAACAGTACTCAACGTCGTTTTCTATTAGTATTACAATTATAAAAGAAATCCAAGCCCTATGTTCTCTACATGTTAATCTCCAGAGTGGAGTAGTGGTTCTGAGACGAGCCGTACAAACCAGACATTTTGGGTTCGAAGCATGGAATTGACACTAGTCCTAGTTATCAACGAAGACAAAAACAGCAGAATGCTACTTCGTGTCTCCATGCGCTCATGATATATATTGCAGTAGCACTCTTTAGAATTAGAGCTGTCAATATTATAATTAGTATATGCAAAACTATATAATATGCATTATATGCAATGCATCTTGCAGCACTGACCCAAGACTATTTCAAGGGAATTTTTTTCCGAGAAAATGTTAATATAGGGTGGCAGGCCGTCCGGGTACATTTACGCGGCTTTTAATGTTGGTGTGTCATCCATTTCCTTTTCGTGGCCCACTTTGATTGTAAATAATAAAACCTGCCGTCATTAAGATCATGACGTAGAGATCGCTTTGAACGGTACTAGCAAGTAATTGCATCAGCCATTATGAGAGACAAAAATCTTTACTTGCATTGTAAAGGTGGGAGGAAAAATCAAACTAAAACAGCAATCGCGTAAAAGGGTACGTAGTGTCACTGATTGTATGAAATTTGTTTTTTCACAGACGTATCATACAAACAACGCCAAAGTTGTGTTCTTGAAACAAAGACCACACCGACACAACCAGCAGCAACAGCAGAACAATACCAGGGAGTACAGGTGTATCATCTGTAAAAGGAGTCTTCAAGATAACTCACTCTATTGCAGTATAGCTTGCAAGGTCAGTTTTTCGTCTTAATTCTCTTTGATATTGTTTTTGACCGTATAGAAATTGAAATTAAGTGAAAAGCTAGTTATAATTGTGGGTGTACTTCAAAGGATAACGGTGAAAAGGGTTTAAACAAATTTTTCACAGTCCAGTACTTCATCAAATAAACCTCAGTACAGAGTAATATATATATATATATATATAACTAAATGGAGTCCATTCTTAGACATATGATTGCTACAGTTTTTTGTTTGGAAAGAACTAAAGAGTGTCTTTGTTTGAAGAGAAATAATTGGGTTGGGATCCTAATAATAGGTCCCGACCATTTTTCCCGATACGTTTTTGGATCCGAGTCGGTGGATGTAGCTGGACTCTTGTTTAAAAATCTCTCTTCTGCTGATCTCTCTGACTTTGTCTGTCTTCCCCCCTTTTTACTGCCATGCATTTAATTAGTCATTACATTCAGTGTCAGATATTAATCATGCTGTACATGATCTGGTAAGCTGCTTGACTGGGGTGTAATTTTCAGCTTTTAAAGAGAAATACAATTGTTATGTCAAACCTTAAAATATTTAACAATATTGTATCTATTTCTGTGTGTATTGTACCAATCAATTTAATAAAAGAATCAGATAGGATGTCATTTGTTTTAGTCATACAGCTTTCAAAATACTAATTAAGACACGATTTGTGCAGGTTTTAGCCATATATAATTATCAGACAAGTCAGAAAGATGAAGATCACCTAGACAGTGTAACAATTGGAGACAAAAAAAACCATGCAGTACTATCTTTAACCAAGAAGAGGAAACTAAGGAGAAAAGGAGCCCCTTTAAGGGCCCCCATGTTTTGATTAGTCGTAAAAATCCAAAAACAAAAAAGAAGATTTTTCATGTATCATCAGCTCTAATATATATGTAATATAGAACGATGTAATGCGTACTGTTTAAAAAGTGCTTGTGATGTCTTAGTAAAGCTAATTTGCTATCTTATTATTCATGAAAATATGCAGTCCGTTATCAAGGATATTTTTCATACAACGTACCTACAAACTTTGTGATGTCTTAGCTATCAGCATGAAGTATGCTAATATATATGGCAATCTTAGGCGATATTGTTTCTTTCTGCAGGGCTTCATAAGTAGATTCTTATTTCTCTTAAAAATAAAAATCATAATGACAAAAAGCTGGAAATATTAACCGAGTAATTAAAACTAGGTCCTTGTCTTGAAAATGAAAATAGATAATAAAAAGATGTAATCTTGGATTAAATGTACCACCTTTCAACCCAAGAGCTCCAATTAGATGCCACACCATTGCAGGGATATTACAGGTACAAGGTAAATAAAGATTGCCATGAATTCTTGTTTCATCTTGTTTGCGCATGATGAAAACATTAATTTCCAACTTTATTTCATTTCCTTTTCACTTGCATGCTTAAAAAATATAATTATGATGACAAAAAATTAAAATGATGATGAAGCCTAGCTGAATGAAAATAAAAAACTTGAAAATACTTTCATCATGCTAGGTTTAGTTATTTTAGAGAACCAACATGTTGGAGATATGCAGATTTCCCAACAAGTTACATTCTAATCTCTCACACCTAGGCAGTTTTCGTAGTAGAACAAGTCTTCAAGTGTACATCCTCAATGGGCAGCCTATCCTTAGGAAAGGCACAATCAACTTTTTCCTTTTTGGGCAACAAATGGCAGGGTTCAGGAGTCACATTGCTCGTCACTCCAGCAATATTAGTGCAATTCCACTGCAATTCCTTTGGCGTCTTACTCAATGAGATAGTCACATTAGAAATGCATATTCCTGTAAAAGGATCTTGGGCAATCCCCTCAAGTCTTGCTGCACCAGTAACATTCGTCGCCACAATATCTCTGTAATTGATTCCTTTAATCTCCGGAATAGCTTTCGGGTCAAAATTAGTGTCAGGGTGTTGATTATAAGAGCCTGACATCAAGAAAACCCACTTCATAGTTGTGAGGGTCATTCTTCTTACATAGATATCCTTCACGTAAGCTCCTCTACCGATAGCAGTCTTGATTCTAATACCCGATTGAGTGTTAATGGCTATGATGTCTTCAGCCCTAACATCTTGAATTCCACCAGACATTTCACTGCCTAGAGCAATGGTGGCACTATCGGGGGATATGCAGGTTAACCTTCTGATGATTAGGTGCTTTGTGGGCATTCCAAATTTAACGCCATATTGATCCCAACCACTTTTTACGGCAATGCAGTCATCCCCTGAGACTACGAAGCAGTCCTCAATACGAGTATTTGTGCATGAATCTGGAAAGGAAGAAACAACATTGACTTAGATTATATGGTCATCATTATTAAGTACCTATAATATAATTTCCTCTCGTGCAAAGGAATGGCAAGCAATGCAAGTGACTCGAAAGTGGCAAACAAACCTGGGTCTATCCCGTCAGTGTTAGGAGAGTCAATAGGGGCAAGGATTGTTAGCCCATGGATTAGCACATCACTACAAATCAGAAACAAAAGATGAAGACGAGTAAGAAATGCAAAGATCAAGTTTGTGCATTAAGAAATATATATATATACACATATAAAGTTAAGGAGGTAGAGGATCAGGAGCATGCTGATCATGATCAAACCTGCTATAAGTCGGATGGACAAACCACGAGGGAGAGTTGATTAGAGTAAGATTAGATATCTGGATTTTGTTAGAGTACTGAATTTCAATCATGTATGGTCGGGTGACATTGAATTGGCCCTGGTGAAACTTGTCCCACCAATATTGACCCTGGCCATCAATCGTGCCATTGTTACCTGATAGTAATAAGAATGCATCCCTCAGACATGGTCAGGCCAAAACGATACTAATTTGACATGTAATAATCATAATTAATTGGAGAATTGGGAATTTGAGGGGCGGGGGGGTGTAATTAGTCGATAATTACCGGTGATTATGATGTCGGTGAGGTTGGTACCAAATATGAGGCTGCTGAACCGTCCATCTCCATTTCCATCCCTTCCTCTCCCATAAGAAGGCAAAGCAGGAACAAGTGGCCATTCTGCCTCATCCTGTCCATTTTACAATATATAACATGCAAGGTTTTGGCAATTAAGTAGTATTGATAGTATGGGAATGGTATAATTAAATAGAAAAAGAGGGAGTTGTACCAAGGTATCAAATTTATTTATTTATAATGAATTTAATTGCTTAAATTGGTTCCAAGTGTTAGCCAAGATAGTTATAATTAATTTCATGGTGTTGTTGATCATGATGCGTGTTAAAAGTATACCTGAGATGCAAGAATAACCGCATCCTTGTGAAGAAATAGGGTGAAATGGCTGCTAGTGAGATTAAAGCTCCCAGTTAACCATTTTCCAGGAGGAACAATAAGCTGTGCCCCACCTTGTGATGCAAACTTGCTGAGGCTATCAATTGCAGCCTTAAAAGCCTTAGTATTCAGTGTTTTTCCATCACCAACTGCTCCAAAATCCGTCAAAAGTGCACTGTGCTTTCGACAATTTATCGCCCTGTAGTGTAAGGCGTCCGGAACACTAGAATTTACTTTGCACTCTACGACCCTTAAACTTACCGTTCCCAACACAAGAATAGCTAAGATTGTCTGAATAAGCTGTAAACAGAGGAAAAATTAATGAAGAAAGTCACTTTTCCAATCGACTAATTATTTAAATTCTTTTGTATAAGTCAATCATTGAAGTACGTATGTAAGATATTTTACAAACATATATATATATATATATTAAAATAACCAAAAACGGTTGTTTTATATGAAAATAACTGTCACGTAGGTGAGACAATGGGTGTTTAATAATTTGTACACAAAAATAGTTATCTTCAATACAAATTATAACTTGCTGGTGTCCTGAGCCTATATGTCCAGTTTTCAACACTGCTCTCAACAGAGTGAGATCGCAATGGTGGAATATAGGCGTAATTCCTAACATTACCTTTTTTTTCAGTAATATTCCATCTCAAATGGAAAAGGAAATTAGAACAAACTTATAAATGAAACCAAGAAAATATTGCATTAAAACCAAGAGAACCATATATATATATATATATATATCACAGAAGCGCAAAAATAGTCTGTATGTCCGTTGAGATTCAACCAAATTAGATCAATCTAGCCCTAAAAAAAGTTGATACTACAGATGAAGAACATATACATGATATACATATAGAGATACACATAATATAGAAAATACAACAATATTTATTCATGATGAAAAAAAGGGGAGGAATAAGAAGAGATAGAGCGTGTTACATCGGATGCTCTGAATCCTTGAGACTGCTCCATGTTCTGTGAATTAGAAAAATTGTAGGTAAGACTGTTTTGGAGTGCAGGACGGGGAGGGTATTAATAGGGAGGGTGTGGGAGAGCAAATTTGGAAGGTTAACAAGCTTTCTCTTCCTGTTCATTGACCATTAACAAACTTACTGCTTTAATTTCTAAATATTTCACTAATAACCTGCCTATATATAGATATATATAATCTTGAAGATGCAGAATCTTCTTTTTTAGCTATTTAGTGTTTGTAGTACTATTTTTATCTTTGTATATATCTATTTCTGTATCATAATTTTAATTATTCATCTTTTTATTCTTTTGACTTGGTATAGGATCCAATGTTTAATCTATAAATAATATTTACAGTTATAGAGAGCGCAATTGTACTACTTTTGAAAAAAAATGAATAAATATAAGACTTACAAAAAAAATAAAAAAAAATTAATTTTGTAACTGTGGACCCCACTCTTATCAAAAGAAATGAGCGACACTTGCATAACCAATAACAAACATGACAGCATTGTACTAGTATGTCACATGATCATGGTTTCTGAACAATTATTAATTAAGGATAGTGTTAACATATATGATTCTGTCTAATCTCAGTGCATACAAATGGCAAGTTAGCTCAATCTTAACATGACCAAGACGAGAAGAATGATAGCACATATCAAGACTCTAGAAGGATAGTTGTTTGCAATTGATCTTTAGGATATAATGGTGTAAATATGTTGTAAATCTGTAATTTATATTTTGCAAATTCTTACGTTTAATTCATGTATATTTCCTTAACAGTGTACATAGCTATAGCTATAATGGAATACAATTCTGGTTGTGGTGGAAAACCAAATCATTTTTACCATATACCTTTTTTTTTTTTTTCTTTTTCCAGTTGGGTAGGTCATGTTTATATGAAATCAAATGCATGGGCTGGTCAATTAATTTATAGACATCATGAGTATATTCCTTAATTATTAAGTTTTCAATTGCCACTACAAGGAATTCGGCCTTTTGTAGCGCTCAAAATCGCTACAAATACTAGTGTAAAATGCTGCAATATCTCAATTACAACGTTTTTTAGTTCCTTGCACGTTCGACATCGTAATCATTTCATTTTTGATCAATTGCAGCAATATAAAGTTACAAATAGAGTCAATTGCAGCGATATATTTTCGTTGCAAATTATAAAATAGCACGCTGGGAATGGGTTATGAAATTCCCATTAGCATTGCTGCTTTTGAGCAATTCAACCGAGTTTAATCCTTGCTAAAGCTCTCAATAGCGTTGCAAATACCCCATATCAGAAGCAGCGCTTGCTTCTTTTGTTGCATTTAACATTTTTTTCCAAGGACTAAAAGCACTGCAAATACCGATATCAGAAACAGTGTTTGCTTGCTTTGTTGCTTTTAAAATTTTTTTCAAGGACTAAAATCGTTGCAAAAAATCAAAAAGCGTTGCAAATACCTCATATCAGAAGTAACGCTTGCTTCCTTTGTTGCTTTTAACATTTTTTTCAAGGACTAAAATCATTGCAAAAAGTCTAAAAGCACTACAAATACCCTATATCATAATCAACGCTTGCTACCTTTGTTGCATTTAACATATTTTTCAAAGATTAAAATCGTTGAAACAGATCAATTGCGACGAGTTTTGACTTGTTTGCAGTAATTTTGAGTAGTTGGAAATACTCAATTACAAAAATAAAATATAAATTACTACTGAAACGTACAGTTTCAGTAATTTTATTTCACTTGTATTAGAAGCAGAGTTAGTAGATCAGTTAGGATTTAATTTCCTTTACGCAATAATACAAAGTGTACATAGAAAATAACAACAAAGTACTCAAGGATCCTTACCCAAGTCAAATTATAAATTCATTTACATTATAATTTATATAGATGGAGGGGTAGTTTGATACATTTCAAAGTGCTGCTAAAATTTCTCTAATAATCCAACACATACCATTATTACATCTATTATTTGTGAAAATGAATAAGATGTTCCGGCCAAAGCCACCTCTAACTATAGCATGCTTGCTGTCCAATAAAGGCCATTGAGTTTTCTACATGAAAAATATATGAAGATCGTGGGTTAAGAATGTACAAATTATATGAATTTACTTAGAAATGGAAGAGAATAAGGAAGTACAAAAAATCTAGAATTTTCACCAAAAATGACATTTGACAGCTTTTTAGTAACTTGTTGGAACCAAATTAAATGAAGAGCTGAAGCTCACAAGATGGCTGATTTTTGTCCCTTGTTTTCAATAGCTTTTCATACGAACAAATAACTTTGGTTGAGCAAAAGATAAGCTAGCAGCTTTAGTACACTCATTCTCTTAAACATCCCTCATTTATGTACAATATCAACTAAATAAACTAAGCATACTAGAGTTGAAAGTTTATGAAATCGAAACAAAGAAAAAAGTTATACACAAGACTTAGTGGAAGGATAATCTAGAACACAAAAAACTAAATAGAAAAGGGTAAAATGATGTTTAAATAATGGAAAGCTTTGTTGAACATATTTAGGGTGGTAGAAAGAAAGATGAATCAAAATAAAATGAAGAAATAAAAATTATCTTCTATTTTGTAGGCAGATAAAATAAAAAAAAAATGCAAATGGGAAGCAGCAACAGTTAATGTTTGTATCTATGGGGCAACTTCAAAGTTCATATGGTCCATGATATTACGAAAGTAACAAGGAATTGATAACATAAATTTGTTTCTTCATAGGACTGAAACATTTAGCTATTCCCTTGAGGTCAAACACCCATAAGAAAGTTCATGACAAAGGACCAAGAGAGTTTGTTGGTCTAAGGTTCGTTACCACCCACTACATATGGGGAAAAAAAAAAAAAAAGGCAAGATATTCTTTAGTCAGGCATTACAAGTACACCCAAAAAAATAAAAAATAAAACTAGAACACACATGAGGAACTAAATAAGTGCATGAACATATTTGAGCAAATATATTATAGAAGTTGGTTTGGTCTTATTTATAGTCCACTTACCAACACAATGACCCCACTTAAACTAAACATGCTAACCCAACACAAGCATCTCAAAAATACCTTGCTCTCCATCTCAAACTTTTGAAATTCATTCACATTTTACCTCAAGTCAGAAAATAAAATCACCCCCCATCACTTACACATAGAGCAGCTGAAATATATTTAATAAATTACTTTAATCTTCGAAAATGTGGCATGTATTAAGAGGAAATAGGAAAACCTAGATTAATAACGTATATTTCTGAGATTTCAACACTACACTCCTGAAAGAAATGTTTGCACCATCTAGTTAAGCATTTTAATGGGCATGAATAAACAAATTCCTGGTGATCCTGAAGTTATTAAAGGTATTTTGTGTGTATATATATAACTTGTAAGGCATCAATATTATGCTTTAAAAATATACTATAATGGTTCATTCCTCCCTGCTCCCTCCTTTATTTTCTTTTGTCTACTATTTATTGAAGATCTTACCCTATTATTCTAAAAAGATCCTAGCTAGCACAATCCTTATAACTCACCCAATTCTGAAGCAACTAGGGTTAATACAAGAGCATGATCCTTATTACTTGCAAGCATGCTCAAGAATTTCTTGGCCTAAAAAGTTTTAGATGTTATATTCTTGTCTGATCATGATGATTTATGTGCAAGGTAAAAATGCAGGATGAGTTCTTTATTTAAACATTTGTTTTATTTTTCCAACCCAACAAAGATAATTTGAAAGTAAGATATGTTCTTCATCAATGACCGCATGACCATCAATTTTTAACATCAATTTTGCAGCACAACAACCTGAGAGCTAGACAAATGAAATGCAGAGATACTTGCTAAAACATTTTACATAGATGTCATGCCGTTAGTGGAGAGTAGATTTGAGTCAGATATTAGAAGATGTCTATAGATATGAGAATAGAAATTAACAGTGCAGAACGAGAAAATGAGAATAATAGCAAATATGATCTTCTAGGTACGAGTTTTTAGGACACTATTTGAAGCATTGTCCTTCTAATTGCCTAGGTACGAGTTTCTAATAAAAAAAACATTAACAACAGTATTAGACTTTCAAGGATGAAATCATAAGTTTCGGAAAGTTATTGAAACATCCTTCATGGACCTTTCAAATGTGCAACAATTTATATATATGTCTCATTATATAATATAGAGAAACATTACAAGCAAATTTGATTTGATTATTTAAACGAATTTCAAAGGGTAATTTGTCGATAACAACAAAGCTAATAAATCTATAAAGCAGTTTTTGGGAATTCTTTACCTAAAATTTAGTGAAACTTGGACTCAAGTTATATAAGAGCTACCCATCAAACAAATGCGAGCTCTTTACATGAAAATTTGAATACAGTAGCATATCCTTTAAATCCAACAAAAAAAAAAAATTCAAAAAACCCCTTACTATGATTTCTTGCTTACAAATACAAAAGAACAAAATCGTCGAGTTAACAAAACTTTTTCCAGTCATGACTATCTTCAATAGATGTTAGCCATTATTTGATAGATTAATATCAATGGTATGTGCATGATGCTAATGCATGCCTAGATAGTAATAGTGTCTAAGTAAACCATACTTAGACATATGATACCTTAGAGCTAAAGCTGAAAATATGACCTGCATGTATCACATCCTTTGTGTTTGCTAATAATATATTGTTAGATATAGATTCAGTCATGCATAATCTCAATACATGAAATCTGGTGCAAATTCGTACTTGCATTTTATATGAAAAAGAGAGAAACAAAATGACACTCGTATATAGAAAATGGAATCTTACCTCTTCAACTTTATTAAAAATCATCAGGCATGCTGATAAGAAAAACCACCTTCCATGAACTGCTATTCTCTTTCATTTCAATTAAGAATTGTATTCAATTCCTAGGAATAGAAATAACAAAAATAGAAGTAGTCTAGGGAAAGAGGAAGGACCATTTGAGTGTGAACAACAGGACTCAAAAGATTAAAGAGAGACAAGAAGATGAAGTAATTAAATTTAGAGTAACCTACCATGAAAAATGTTGAGCTTCATGGATATGGAGGGTGTACTGGTGCACATGGATACTGTCAAAATAGAATAATAGATTTAAGCACATAACCCAAATCAAATACAAACCAAAAACACGTGCCCCAACTCAACATATGTAGCTAATGATATTGCTTGGAATCTCAACTACACAAATTAAGCATACTAGAGTTGAAGAAAACTTGAGAAGAAACATCATTTGTTTGTGAAAGCATAGCATAAATAGCAAGAGTGGCTCTTAGCAAACCAGAAAATTCTAATCAAACCTACTAGTTTGATTAAAATCCTTGGTTGCTTACTTAGGCTATTAATCTTGAAGAAAATTGTTAAAAAAATATATTCTCATCTCCACTAGTTTAACACATATAAATAAAGGGTTAAACATAGTCAAAACATTATTATTTACTCAAGATAAGGCAATGAATAGACATAACAGAAGCAATCAAAGACAAGTAGAAAATGATTTCTTCCCAAAATTCCATTCTCAATAAGAAAACAAGCGAGGAAATGTTGGTACCAGATTAACCACCGTATTCACCATTTTGATAGGGGGAGTTATAAATTAGAAAGTCCCATACGAGCCTTATATAGTAAACTTAAATTAATATAGATAAGTGAACTAGGAGTTAGACAATTTCATTCAAACTGCAATCCCGGCAGATCAGAGGAACTTTGAGGGAAAGATAAATTGCATAGTTGCAGCTTAATTCTCATTCAGTCTATGTACAAAAAGTAAGATTTTAGGATAATGTTTGATTTCTCTTAAAAAAAACAGTTTTATTTACTGCAGAATAAAATTCTTGATTGTATTTTGCCTATCAGTAGCAACATTTTTCTTGTAATTTTTCTTCTCCTTTTCTGATACCAGATCAAGGAGAATAAGCAGGAAAGATTTTCTAGAATCAATCAAGATATATAAACAACCTATGATAACTTGAAAACAAAATAAGAGGATCAAACACATAAAGGACAAAAACTATAAATGGCATCAATTCACAACACCTACTCAGCTTAGTGTAGTCCTTATAATATAATAGTCTAACTTTTAACATTGAAATTGTTGTAATTAAAAATTTATTGTTTCCACAGCTACCTTTTTTTATTCTGTCTATTTAAAGAAGCCACAACAATATAACCATGCTCTTCATCCATCTTTCACTTTTGTAGGCAAAATAATAATGACACAGCAGAATAGGTCCCTAATAAGTGAGAATGCAGATGGGCTCAGTGAGGAGGATGCTACTGTCAACTCTTTATTTGTTGCTAATCAAAGAGTATGGGATGTGGGAAAGATTAATTCTCTGTTTACACCACCAATAGCTCTTCAAATCTTGAAGATTGTGCTTACTCATGATGGGGAGGATCAAGTCTGTTGGAAGAATGAAGCTACTGGTATTTATACTGTCAAAAGTGCTTATAGGATGTTTCATTCTTTATATGCAAATAGACAGAATGGTGAATCCTCTAATGCTATGGTGTTGAGAAAGGTATGGAAGTCTATTTGAAATATGAAGATCCCTTCAAAGGTGAGAATTTTTGCTTGGAAAGCTGCCAAAGGGATTCTACCAACTAAATCCAATTTACTGAAGAAGAAGGTGTTAACAGAGGAGGGCTGTGATTTCTGTAATGCAGAAACAGAAAATATAGTACATGCACTTTGTTCTTGTCCTTCCATCAAAGAGGTATGGTCTATCTATTTCCCTTCACGGGTACCAATAAGAGAGTATGATACTTTTCTTGATTTAGTTCAGAGAATGCAACTGAATCTGGGACCTGATATGCTTGAACTGTTCTTTTTGATATGCTGGAGTTGCTAGTATAAAAGAAATATGAAGAAGTTTGAGGCAAAGGATGTTAAAGTCGAATCCATTATTGGAAATGCATTAGCAACGCAGAAGTCTTATAAAGAACTCAGAACTAAATCTGTTTCAGTAATTAGACAGCAGTGTAGATGGGAAGCCCCACCAGCTGGTGTGTTTAAACTCAATATAGATGGTGCTTTTTCTTCTACGGGTTCAATGGCTAGAATTGGAGCTATTGTCAGGGATTCAAAGGGTGAGATAATAATGTCTGCTGCAAAGAAGGAGTTTTCTGTTATGACTGCTGTTGAAGTGGAGGCTTTAGCTATTCTTAGAGGATTACAGTTCGGCATTCATCTTGGTATTCAAAATCTTGTGATTGAAAGTGACTCATTGCTGGTGGTTAACGAGTTCAATAGCCAAGGATCTTCACAGGCTACTTTTGGTAATGTTGTTAGAGAAGCTAAGGAGTTGATGACACGCTTTGGTACCTGTCAAGTACAACATGTTATTAGAAGCTGCAATTCAGCAGCACATTCACTTGCCAAGTTTGGTTTAAGTGTTCAGAATATTAGTTTATGGTGGGGAGCATATCCCGATGTAATTTCTAATATTCTTTGGAGTGATTCAAGTACTTTGTAAGTTTTATTTAATGAAGTATGTTTTCCTATCATAATAATAATAATAATAATGACACAGCTATCTTAATAAGAAGATATTAAAAGAAGCAACAATTACTTAAAATTTTTTCTCTATAACCATTATATTAATAGGCATAACCAAGTACACATGGCGTATACAAGAGCACTATAATATAACAATTTTTAGTATAATCCAAGCAAAAAAATTCTTGAAAAACTGAAGGCTATTTAGAGTTTATATAGACATACAAACACAAAAAAGTTTGCCTAGAAAATTGGTGAGACCTATGAGGAATGCTTACTTGGGCAGATGAATGGTACATGTTATCAAACAGCTCCCCTAAAAGTTTATAATGGAGCTGTAACTCAGTTGCTGGCATTTTATGAGGGGATATTTCTATAAGTGCAGCTGACAGAAAAGCATAGTGGTTGGCTACTAGAGTTGTAGTTGCTAGGCTCTGAAAAAAAAAAAAAGGCTAAAATGTTAAGAGAATCGAGTATTAAATCTACTGATTTATTGCTGAATTATTTCCATTGCTGCAGAATGAAATTATTATCTACTTTGCTTCTATTTAGGATCAAATATCTAGCTACTGAACAAGTTTAATCATGAACATATTAGGGAATTGAATGGTGGAGTCTTGTGTAAGAAGAAATGAAGAAATTCTTAGGAGAACTTAAGAAAACAGTTAGAGAATTCACAATAAGAATTTGACTGAGTTGTGTAGATCTTTCTCTTGTGCTTCTGGTTTGTGCCTTCTATTGGTACTTCGATTAGGGTTCAACAAGGGTGTTTAGATGAGGCTATGATAACAAAGGCTTAAAGTTAGGAGTGATTGCAAGAGAAAAAGTCAATGAAAAGTTAGAGGTAGGAGTCAAACTTTCTGTTGTTGCGGTTTTTGTCCAGCTATGTTTTATTTCAATTATCAAGAAGAAAACATCAACTTGTTGATGCATATGATCTACACAAATACAATTTGTAAGTTCTTTTTCTTGGAGTTATATGAAAGGATATTTAAATAAATTGAGATGACAAAGGCTTAAAGTTAGGAGTGGTTGTAAGAGAAAAAGCCAATGAACAGTTAGAGGTAGGAGTCAAACTTTCTGTTGTTGCAGTTTTTGTCCAGCTATGTTTCATTTCAATTATCAAGAAGAAAACATCAACCTGTTGATGCATATGATCTGCACAAATACAATTTGTAAGTTCTTTTTCTTGGAGTTATATGAAAGGATATTTAAATAAATTGAAAAGAAACAACCTTATCTTTGTTTTTTATAATCCACCTTGACAACCTTATCTCTTTTTTTTTACATAGATTGACCCAAAAAGAATTAAAAAGGGGGGGATTCATGCATGCTCAAAGTTGATATAATTCTTGGATGATCCTCATTATTAAACTTTACATATACAAACCTTCTTCATAATCAACACAGCTAATTAGAAGCAAAGATTTTTCTTTTTTTTAACAATTAAGTTGCTCCACATGAACTTAACACTACATATGTGCATTTCTCTTCTAGTGAATTAGCAAATGTTGCCCAGATGACTAACACAAGAGGGGGGATGAATTGAGTTGTATTAAAAAAATAACAATTATAGCTAGAATCCAAGATTCAACTCTTCTTGCATAGCTAGAATCCAAGATTCATCAAGAAGTGCGTCATCAATATTTTTGGGTTCAATTTGAGATAAAAAAAACAGTATGATTGCAAATATTTCTAAGAGATGATTAAGTACTTACACCTTATGAAGGTTCTCCCAAAATTTGTTCCACTGGATAATCTTTCACAAATTTTCACTGTTTGGTTGCATCTTGTATTAAATTTTGATGATCTTTCCTAATGACTCCATGTTGAACTTCCTCTATTGTTTTCTCTTTGTTGAGATTGAGACTTTCTGTGTTATTTATACCTCCTGTTTCTTCATCAATAGATTTCTTAGAGAGTGGAGAATTAGATTCATCAAATACTACATGCATAGATTCTTGTACAGTCAAAGTCTTTTTATTGAATACTCTATAAGCTTTACTATTAGTAGAATACCCGAAAAAGATACCTTCATCAAATTTTGCATCAAACTTGCCTAAATTATCCCTGTCATTCAAAATAAAACATTTGCATCCAAATACATGAAAGTAACCAATGTTGGATTTTTTCTCATTCCAAAGCTCATGGGGGGTTTTATCTAACTTAGACCTTAGCATAACTCTATTTATAACATAACATGCAGTACTTACCGCTTCGGCCCAAAAATAACTAGGCAAGTTATTCTCATTGAGCATTGTTCTTGCCATCTTTTGAAGAGATCTATTTTTCCTCTCTACTACCCCATTTTGTTGAGGAGTTCGAGGAGCAGAAAAATTATGCACAAAACCGTTTTCATCACAAAATGTTTCAATATTTTTATTAACAAACTCTTTTCCCATATCACTTCGGATACTTGAAATAGTATAGCCCTTTTCATTTTGAATTCTCTTGCATAACTTAGTAAAGGCATTATGTGCCTCATCTTTATGAGCAAGAAAGATGACCGAAATATATCTAGAGAAATCATCAACAATAACAAATGCATAATATTTTCCTCCTAGACTTGCAACTCTATTTGGTCCAAAAAGATCCATGTGTATCAGTTGCAATGGTCTAATAGTGGAAATATGTTTCTTAGTTTTAAAAGAAGTTTTTGTTTGTTTACCAAATTGACATGCATCACAAATTTTGTCTTTAAGAAAATATGTTTTTGGTAAACCTCTCACAAGATCATTTTTTGAAAGTTTGGAAATAAGTTCCATATTGGCATGACCTAGTCTTCTATGCCATAACCAACTAGTTTCATTTTGAGCTGAAAAACAAATTGCATCTTGTGGGGTAATTTCTTCAAAATCGATTGTATAAACATTGTTACTTCTAAAAGCAATAAAACAAATATTACAATCATGATCATTCAAAATAATGTATTTATCCATTTTGAAAGTAATTGTAAATCCTTTATCACATAATTGACTTATGCTCAAAAGATTATGTTTTAGACCTTCAACAAGTAGAACATCTTCAATTATGAGAGAAGATTCATTACCAATTTTACCTATTCTTACGATCTTCCTTTTCGAATTGTCTCCAAATGTCACGTGTCCTTCTTCTTTAGATCTAAGATCAAAGAACTTAGTCTTGTCTCCCGTCATGTGTCTTGAACATCCACTATCTAAAAACCATTTGTTTTTGCTTGTGGAAGACTTCATGCATACCTATAAAAACAATTAAAATGATTTTTCTTGGTACCCAAGTTCTTTGTACCCAAGTCCTTTATTTATTAGTATTAGAAGAAACAAGATTTTTAGGTACCCATATGGCCCTAACAGTCATTGTATGATTTCTTCTAATAGAACGAGTATGATAATTATGACCATTTCTATTACAGAAATTGCAAATAGCATGTGACATATATGAAGAACTTGAATGATTATAATAATATCTTTTTTTGACACAATTATTTTTATGAAAAAAATTTTGATTATTGGTCTTTGATATAGAAGGATTATCAAAAAAATTTTTATAAGGTTTGTATTTTTGTTTTGGCATATATCTCAAGCCTGCCTTGTCAAAAACACATCTTTGACTACCAAGAAATTTTTCAAAATTTCTTTTTCCATTCATAAAGTTTTCAACAATATTTTCTAAATCGGTTTTTTTCTTATTCAATTCAAGATTTTTATCTTTCAAAATGATATTTTCTTTTCTTAAAATATCAATTTCATTTATTAAAGAAAAATTTTTCTTTTTCAAAGCAGTATATTTGATACCCAATTTTTCAAATTCCTCATAAACCTCTTCTAAAACATTTTGCAATTCTTCATATGAAGGATTTTCAATATTATCAAGATTTGTTACCTCAATGTCATCTTTAGCCATAAGACAAAGATTTGCTGATTCTTCATTGCTTGTTTCACTATCTGAGCTACTTGAATCATCATCTCATGTAGCTTTCATTGCTTTCTTGCCCTTGTTTCGATCTTTCTTTAGCAAAGGACAATCTGGCTTGATATGACCAGGTTTATTACATTTATAACAAATTAAAGTGTCATTTTTACCTGAATCTTTCTTGGAAAACTTTTTGAAGGATTTCCTCGGAGGAGTTCTATTTTTCTTCAAGAACCTCTGAATTCTTCTTGTTATCATCACAACTTCTTCATCTTTATCGTTATTTTCCTCATCTTCATCACTTTCACTTTCATGAGGAACAGCTTTAAGTGTTAAGCTCTTCTTTGGCTTTCCTTCTTCTTCTCCTCTTTTCAATGTGTACTCATGGGTGATAAGTGATCCGATGAGTTCATTGACTTCGAGCTTCTTGAGGTCTCTATCTTCAAGAATCGCTGTCACTTTTGATTCCCAGCGTTTTGGTAGAGAGTTGAGAATTTTTCTTACTATCTCCACCTTGGAATAAACTTTGCCAAGAGCTGTCAAGCTGTTTATGATGTTAGTAAAACAAGTGTGCATACTAGAAATAGATTCATCATCATTCATCTTAAACATTTCATATTCATGAGTAAGAATATAAATTTTTTATTCCTTGACTTGCGAAGTTCCTTCATAAATAACTTCCAAGTTATCCCAAATTTCTTTTGCCGTAATACAAGTCATTATTCTATTAAACTCATTTCCATTGAGAGCATTAAATAATAAATTTATAGCAATTAAATTCAAAGTATAAAGTCTATCGTCTTCACGATCAAACTCTTCTTCTTCCTTTTTGACCTTTACTCCATCAACCACTTTTGTTGGAATATAAGGTCCATTTACAATACATTTCTAGATTTCTCGACCTTGAGCCTGAAGGAATATTCTCATTCTAACTTTCCAGAATGAGTAATTATCTCTACAAAAGAATGGAGGCCGACTGCTAGATTGACCTTCACCAAACGAAGCTGAAATGTTAGCCATAAGATCTTAACTCAAAAGATAGTTAGTCTTATAATAGAGCTCTTAGCTCTGATACCAATTGTTGCCCAGATGACTAACACAAGAGGGGGGATGAATTGAGTTGTATTAAAAAAATAACAATTATAAATCAAATATATAATATAAAATATAAACAAAATATGAAATAACAATAAATATAAAGAGTAAGGGTAAGAGAGAAGCAAACTCAGTATGTTAATGAGGTTCGGCCCCATTGTCTACGTCCTCGCCTCAAGCTACCCCTTGAGAATCCCCAAATTCACTATTCAACCTCCTTCAGGTGGAGATAGAAACCTATTACACCTTTGAACAATACCGCTACAAAGGATCCGTATAGAACACCCTCTACACTTGCAATCACCTTACAAGTGGTGATTCAACTATTTCCCGTATAGAATACTTTCTACACGTACAAGGGTTATACACACCCTTTTTCCAATACAAAAGCTGATAGTGGGTAGGTTATCAGAAAACACTCCTCAATGAGTGAAATAAGAACAATACAGCGTAAACTATATCTTTCAAAATGAATAAGGATTAAGGCTCAATACTTAGGAAAGAGAGAATGAAAGCTTTGAATGAATGTTGTATGCTCTGGATGTTGTGAATGTGAAGCTCTCAAATGATCTATTTATATGCATATGAGACTTCATATTCAAGTTTAAAAAGATTCACATGTCAAAGACAACATCATTCACTTTTTCAAAAAATTCAAATAAAAGATTCTTCTTTTTCAATTGTCAAAGACAACATCATTCACTTTTTCAAAAAAATCAAACCTAATCTTTTGCTTTTGGCATATGACAAAATGAGCACACTTTCCTTTTCAAAAACTTCAAACCTAATCTTTTACTTTCTGCATATGACAAAATGAGCACACTTTACTTTTCAAATTTTTCAAACAAAATCATCTACCTTTTGTATAAGTCTAAAAAAGCATCAATCACTTTTGAAAATATTCAAATAAAACATGCACATGTAAAAGATAACAATCAATCATCTTTAATATTTTCAAAGGTCAACCCTTTAATCAAGACATGCACATCCAAAAGATGACAATCAATCATCTTTCAAAATTTTCAAATTTAATTTTCAAAAATATTCATGCACATGTGGAAAATGTATTTTAATGCTTTATGATAAAATATTAATTTTGAACATTAATCCTAATTTCGAATTTTAGGAGATTTACAACATTACTCTATGACTTTAATGTGAACTTGGTTCCTTCTTGCTCATGCTTGGTTCTTTGATGTGCTTGATTCCATTGTGTGAACAACTTGAGTTTGAAACTCCTTTATTCTTTGAATTCATTTGTTATCATCAAAATCCATGTGTAGATTTATAATCACATGAAACTTGAAACCTTGGGTTCAACAGCAAACAATAATCACATTGTAATCTCGCAAGTTAGACCTTATAACCAATTATCTCCAAGAAATTCAAGCCCATGCAAAAGCATTAGCAGTGTATACTGTAAAGGCTTTGTATTGAAATATTGATCGAGTTTCCAAGCCAATAAATTACATAAATGGTTTTAGATGTATATCCTATGGGAGATAAAAGAAATTAATAAAACACAGGAACTAAATCAATGACAGAAGCAGAAATTAAGTGAAACTAACCCAACAATAAAGGCACAATCATCAACTTGGTATGAAAGAAAAATCTAAGGAAATACAAAACATAATGCACAAAACCTCACAATATAAATCCCAAACTATTTAGGCAGCACATTTTGCTGCAACGACTCAACACAAGTTAGAAAATACATTCATTCCAGTCGAGCATTTTCAGGACCAATAAGTTTGGTCACATTCTAGAATATTGGCTTGTGAGAGAATGAAGGAATATTAGACAGATGTCATGCAATGAGTGGAGAGTAGATTTGATTCAGATATTAAAAGGTGTCTATAAATATGAAAACAGATTGTAATAGCGCAGTATGAGAAAATAAGAATAATAGCAAATATCATCTTCTAATATCAGTGTGGCTTTTATGCAAACAGCTTGAATCCTTTGTGGACCTTTCAAATGTGCAACAGTTTATATATATGTCCCATTATTTAATAGAGAGAAACATTATAATGGAGAGAAACATTACGAGTAATTTGATTTTTTAGAATGAATTTCAAAGGGTAATTTGTTGATAACAACAAAGCTAATATGGTTTATCAAGCAGCTTTTGGGAATTCTTTACCCCAAATTTAGTGAAACTTGGACTCAAGATTTATAAGGGTTACCCATCAACAAGTATGTAGGCCAGAGCAAATATAAAAACTCTCTATAAAGCTGTCACGATCTTCCTTTCATCTCCATTTGCATTACTTGTTGAACGACTCGTAAAGTTAGTGTGCATGCCAATAGGACTTGTAATACGTCCTTAAAAAAATTTAATGTAGATACTTACATGCTTCTCTTACCAACTTTGTTAATGAAGGTACCCCAACTTTCTTAATTAACTTCGAGTCCTGGCTTATATAAGGAGATAAATTTGGGTATTACAATGATAAATTTGTAAAATTACTCAAAACAGAATTCCTTAAAAAATGAACGATCTTATGGAAACAAATCATTACGATGAGCATAAGGAATAAACACAAAGAAGAGTTAGTATCGAATAGAAGAAAGACTTGTATGATCTAAGAGAATAGAACATGCATGAACCATATGGTGCTTAGGGAATTGAAGAAGAGACGAAAAATCTTGCCTTTTGTCCCATGGCACCATAATTGGATAGCCATGTTTTTTAATTTTTTTAAGAAGAGAGATGGTACCTCTAGATTTATTAATAGTCCTCACATTTGGTGAGAGAGTACTATGTACGAAAGATAAGAACTTGGGGTTAGAACCAAGTACTAAAACAAATGGAAAAAAAAAAAAAAAAAACTATACCAACTAACTATCTATACAACACTGAAAACTAAACTATATTAATAAAACTTTACAATGTCAAACATGATTAAAAACTACAAAGTATGACTAAACTTTGGCAATCCATGTTAAATGATCTAATTTGAATTCTGTCCATGTTAATCTAGGCAAAAGAGAGGTAGCTTGAAAGATAGCTTTAGACAAACCTTTAACGTGCACCAATGTTTACTTCTTGGTCAGCAATAACTACCTTCTCTATAGGTGTGCTGCATAGAAAAAGTGATTATATCATCCCAAACCATTCAAGAAGTGCTAATAAAAAGCCAACCTTTGGAATTACTCATGAGCTAGCCTTAAAAAAGAAGAAAATCTTGCCATGCAAATCTTGTTACTCATGGGCTTTTCTGTGTGTGGATTTGAACCAGCTAATCTTGCGGCTATTTAATAAATTTTCAAAAATTAGAAAAAGGCAATAAGTTCTATAGTATTTTTCAATTTTGGTACTAGTTCTATGGTATTTTCCAAAAACCAGTTAATCTTGGATTTGAGATAAATGTTGCTTGCTTGAATTTTTTACAGGATTTGGAATTAAGCTGAAAAAAAACTCACTTGGAGATTCAAAGAGAAGCAACCATATATATTTTCAGATATACAAGCTACTCATGTTTACCTTACTTTATGTGGGGGAGCCCCCCCCCCCAGGGAGGGTATTATCTACTCATTCCAAAACAAGCACCGTTTGTATCCATAAGTTATAATGTAATGTAAGAACTAAAATAACTCAACTAGAAGGATTATGTAGGTATTTAACTGATAGAAATTGTTTACAAACAATAATAGCTATCATCATGATAGTCTGAGTTCCAAGTACATATCTACGTGGACGACTTCATCAATTTCAAATTATTTTTTATTTGCATTTTTGTTAAGTTGTCTTTGTTAGTGCTAACAAACACGACGTGTAGACTATTAGTCAAAACCAGGAGATTGTTGTAGCCACCAAGAAGTATTTTACTCTTCTATATTTGTTCATTCATTCTTGTAGACCCTCTCCTAATAATAACATACCCTTGCTCAATTAAAATCTCACGGGCCATCTCTTAATTATTCACTTATTTTTAGCTTATCAACTACACAAATCCAATTTTAGTAGAACCAACCTAAAAAGGAAAGATCGATCAATGAGAAATTCAACACAAGCTAGGCATGCAACCAAGAGGCCAGGAGAGGTGAATAAATTCTGGAATTAAAAATACCACAGTCTCATCAATCTTCTCAAAGTTGTACCTATTTAGCCAGCCCACGGAGAATCCTTGACCCAAGGTTGCTTTGCTCAAACTTGGCAAAAGATTAGACATGTTGCATGGCTAGCAATTGTCATGCAATGCAGATTTTTACAACTAAGTCGTACGGCAATCAAGAACAAACATACCATTTGCCGATCCTATATAACAAGTTGTAAAGCCAGCGTACATGCCAATAGACCTTATAATCATAGAAGAAAAGTGGTGGCTGAGAAACACTTACATGCTTAATATTGACAAGTACAATTTGTCTTTCTAGTAATAAAGGAGAGTACGGACTTAAACGAATCGAATTCAAGTGAATGGTATTGAATCATGGTCAAGTCTTGCTCATTTCATATTTGTTCGAGTACGAGTAGAGCAATAGCTTAGCACTGAATTACATTTTATGTTCATGAACAATCTATTTATAGTAGTTCTTTTTGACAATGGATAATTTATATTATATCTTATAACTTCATCTACAAATTGTAACAAAACAGATCATTTTTATATAAATATCTTTATGTAGTTTATATATAAATATATCAATGAATATATTTATAAGATCGAATCAACACATTGTATTAAGAACATGATTTACTCTTTATCTTTTTAAATAGTTAAAATAATACTATAAAAATAGTAAAAAAACAAGATTTTATAGTTTACAATCTGACATACCATTTGAAGTCACATCAGTTTGTAAGTTTATTTTTGTATAATCTATTTGTGACTAAAATATTTTCCTTATTTAATTATCGATTATTGTATTTCTCTTAAAAAGGGTGGAGACCACCATATGGCTATGCAGTCAATGCTATCACCCTTATAGAAAGCCATACATGCCAACAACCTTTACTGTTGGGTAGAGGACTTGATCATGTTTTAGTCTCAATTTCAGTTTTGTATAGTTCTTTGTTTATTATTATTTTTATCTAAGGTGACCACATTTACAGTAGAGTTGAGTTGGCTTGATTTCTATTGGTGATTTTGGATGCTATTCAATGCTCATAATCTGGTCATGATACAATATTAGACAATAAACAAGTTTGAGTTTTTTGAAACTTGGACTATATAGTATTTCAAATCTTAAAATATCAGTTTTTTCTATTCTTGACTTAATACCAATTCAATCTAAATCCCGACACTTGGACATACATTTTTTTAAGAAAAAGAAATGTCTAAAACAAATCAAAATAAAATTAGATGTTCCTCTTCGTTAGATAAACCAATCGGTCTACCTAACTATTGTCAATGAGGATTTTATATCCACATGCAATTAAAATTGTCACATCAATTTCTCATCATACTCATATTATTTTCGATTTAAAGGTCATGCAAGTCTTGCATCATCAGATCACATGCCGTTGGCAAGGAATACATTTTTATAACTGAGACATGGTAGCAATACTCGTAGACATAGGAGAAATACATTTAAAAGTGGTGAAGCCGTTAAGGCCACCCATGCTGTCGCCGGCAAACGCCAGCCGTACCAACCTTTACTTGTGGGGCAGATCAGGACTTCATTTTTTTAGTCTCATTTACTTTCCTTTTTAATTTTTTATTGTCTTTTCATTTTTATATAGAGAAGCGCTTCACACCCGTCGGGATGCAAATTCCACAAAAATAGCTCTTCATTCATCTCAAGCCACGTAGGAAAAAACACTAAAAAAAAATACATTCTACCACATAGAATCAATTCGTATGCTAGCCCATTTCTTATTTGCCCTCTACCCTTCTCCCATTCTCTTTCTCGCTGCTCTCTGTGCACTGTCCTCAATCCGACACCGACGCAAGCATCTCAGTCCGACACCCCATGGAATATTACCCTCGGCCCTATATTTGCATCCTTAGCCCTGCTGCCTAGCTTCACAATGTCTTCTACGGCATTATGCTTCTAACCAAAAAAGTGAAATAAAACAAAGCATAAAATAGCAAGAAAAACCATTGTGGGGATGTTTAGAAAGAAAAACCATTGACCCCAAATGACCATAAAATAGAAAGGAAAAAAAAGAAAATCTTTGGATCTCGAGTAATTGGTTTTCAGCTGCCAAAAGTAAGCCAGATGAACAACCATTGACCAACTAGCCTTGTAAAAGACAGATCGGAAAAATTATAAAGAGAGATAGGTTGAACGAACTTCTGATTTCTGAAGCAATCGCAAGGGGTTCTGATTTTGAAATCGCGAAAAGAGATGGGTTTAACGAAGTTCTAATTTATAAAACCCCTAATCTATTTACGATGTAGTGCTGGTCCAAGAGTGTGGTCGAAGTCTTAGGTATTGGTATGTAATCGGCAGGCTATTATTTGACTAAAACCAGCCCGACCAGTCCTAAAGAATTCTCTTTATATATTTCTTTTTTTAATTAGTTTTTTCATTACTTAATAGAGTTAGGCCTGGTTTAGTTATATGCTTCAAATGAGATGAAATAACATATTTTGTTAAAAGTTAAACAAAATATAATTTTTTTAATATTAATTTTATTTTAAGATTTAAAAAAATTAAACTATTTAATATATTTTATAAAATAAGATGAAATAAAATTTTTATTTAATGTAACTAAACCAGCCATTAGGCTTGAATTTAAATGCTGGCAACATTCTAGTGGACATAATGTGGCCAGTTTTTAGTGTTTTGGAGGAAATCTTGACTGAAACCGAAATAATACGTTTGAGATAGAGTCTTGACTGGACAAAGAACTGTGATGAGATATTTTCCAAATTTGACTTTTAGAAACATGGACAAGTAGTCCAGAATCCAGATATTCATGACGTTACAGCAATTCTATCTCAATCACGAAACCTGGGAATACATTTCTTTTAGAAAAATATATCAGATCTTTCATGTTCGTTCTTGAGTCTTAAATTCGAGAAATGGTATTATGATATACTTTACACAATACCACCTCATCATAACTAAATAAAAATGTCTTCTTCAAAAAAAAAAATAACTAAATAAAAATTTGGTATGCATATAATATAAGATTATTTTATATATAATTCAACATATAATACAAGATTATTTTATATCTAATAATATATATTAGATATAAAAATTATATATAATATAAAAAATTATATAAAAATATTTTAAATAATATAAAAAATTTAAATATATATTTATATGAACCGGTCCAGTTTTAAAACATTGATACCACAATTGTATAATATCTTCCACAAAATAAGCATGTCTTGCAAATAAATGAGCCGCTTCATTCCATTGTCGACCTTTATGAATCACATCAAACACCTCAAACCTGTGAAGAATACTATGAATGTTTGCAATCGCATCCCTTGTCTAGATAAATTCAATTCCTTAGAACAAATAGCTCCAATAATAGTTAAATAATCTCCCTCTAAAATCAAATGAGACACATCCATATGCAAAATGACTTGTAATCCCCGAAGTGCACAGCCAAAACCGTTTGAGAGAAACCGGAGAAAGACAATTAGAATTGTCCAAGGGAAAAACCGACAATTGAAGCCCTTGAATAGATGTTTCTTTAGCTGTCGGCCCAAGCCCAAGCCCACAAAGGCCCAAAACATTGTCCACATGTTTCGTACTCGGCCCAGGCCCACCAAGACCAAAATCACTGTCCACATGTTTGACACCAACCTCTGTTCGCTGTTACCAGTAGATGAATTTGTGTGTCCATCGATCCCCTTTTTAGAGCACCTACGACAGAAATAGCTACCGCCTGCCGCCTATGACATAGATTGGACGTCCATTTGATTTTCCACCACGGAAGGCTTCTCGGAAACAGCCCTCACCTTAATGGACAAGGAATGCCTACAGGCTACAGCTATGTAAACCAAAAATATCTCCATTCGTGGGCATCCATAGTCCATAAGGAAACCCATCTCGCTCAAATACATCCCAATTTGTCAACCCCAAATCACAATCCTCACCGGCACGTCCTTAGCCGCCAACCAAAAGTTTGGGAGTCATCAATATTTAACCAAACTTCTACCAAAACTAAACGTTTGGACAAACTGCTTTTTCAATTTTTTTTTATTATAAAAAAAGTCAAACACACCTTAATTTATTTATACACTTAAACTTAAAAAAATTAAACTACCGGCCTCTCACTATATATATTTTTTCAAAATATCCCTAAACCCACATTCTCACGACTGTGGGAGGTAGCAGCCACCCCATTTTTTTGCTTCTTTTTTTTCAGTTTTAACTTTTATTTTATTCAGTTTCTTCATTTTCAAACATTTTTTCAGTTTGGTTTTATTTCTATATGTTATTATTTACGATTTTTCTCTAGAAATTAACGAAAAAAATGAATATTTGTGATCATCTTTTATAACTAAAAGATGATTTATGACTCATTTTAGTTGAAAATATATATAATATATATATATATATATTGTCTATATATCATTTATGGTCTTTTATATGTGTTTTTAGTTATACGAATTTTAATTATTTCTGCTTTCTATATTAATTGCTAGGATATGGGAACAAGGATGTGGAATTAGGCAATTTATAATTATTTTGAAATGTATATTGAAATTTTACAAAATTTTAAAAAGTATATGAAAATAAAGAAATTTATAATTTTTTTGGAAGGCCAATTTCTATATATATGTATATAGAATTATAAATAAAATTTAACGATTATTTTAAATTTTGAAAAATGAACTCAATTTCTATATAACGTAACACAATTTTAATAATTTTATATATTACTTATTTATATTAAAAACTTAAACAAAAATATCTTATAGGAAAAGCATAAACTCCACAAACAAAGGTCCAAAGAACATTCATTAAAAAAATGAAAAATAAAAAAATGGAAAGCGACAACTCCACAATAATATCACTTTGCATTAATTTTCAGTGGATAGACCTGAAATGGCTTAACGTGAAGTCTGCACTACAGTAGGAACCCTGTTTGTTAGTCATGTTGTATTTATCATGTCTCACCATCAGGGCCCGCACCTGACTTCTGCTTTCCCTTTCGCGGTCTATTTCACTTTCCCAAATTTGCATTAATCCTCATCTTGAGTTCTTCGTTTTAAGGCAATACCAAATATAGGTTTCCTTGTAGGAATCTGCATGGCCGCAACCCAAATTTACACATTGGAGAGTACATTCATTACACGTAACCTTCAGCTTATGGTACCCAACACGTATCATATATATATATATATATATCATTACGTTTATATGATGCATCTTTGATCTTTTAGCTTCTTGTAGCACAGTTATTTCACACCACCTACAGTACATGTGATATATGTGTCAATTATTTTACAATTCACTATGATACTAACTGATCCTCATGCAGAAACTAAACACTCGGTGATAAGTAAAAGCTCTTATATTTTGATGAGGACGTGCAGTGCATGTGCTTTTAAACGGTGCCGTCTCAATTAAGGATGGAAATGAAGGGGAACCTTCCGATTGAGTCATGTGGTGTAATCTGTGCTACATGTATTTATATGAGTGTTTTTCATTTTAGGGTTAAGAGAGGTTGGTCATTTTGTGCATTTAACCGTCAGAGTTCTTGAGTGAATCCGAGAGAACTAGGGTTTGTTGAGGGAAAAAGAAAGCCAACTCTTGTGGCTCTTCTTGGCTCAATATTGGTTTAATCTTGTATATTGGCACAATGGCTTTGCAGATTCATCAATAAAATGATCTCTGAGACTGTTCCTGCCTTGGATGTAGGCCATAAAAGCCGAACCACATAATCTATGTTTGTACTTTCTGTTTCCTTATTCTTTTCATATTTCTTGTTGTTTTACAGTTTCATCTTGCTAATCTTGTTATCATTATCTTATCGTATTGTATTTCTTTGATTGAGTTTCGTTTTTGGATCTTTAAGTTCAATAAGGATTCGGGTTGTATTCATAACAGTACGGATAGCCTACAACGAAATGAGAGGGCGGCATGGGGTGCTCAGTAGAACTCCAATGCTTAAGTTAGATAAGTGATCTCAATATAAGCGTATGAATGAATGTATAAATGTGTTATCTTTAGGTATTATTTATAGAGGCATTATAATGATGATGACGACTAACCTCTAAAGTTTATCTTGAAGACTCTCCATATTAATTAGAGTAATCACGGTCCTGATCAGTCAGAGGCGTTATCTATTATCTACAATGTATATCAACAAAACCCATCCTTGAGCTCGCACTCGACCACTGGGCTTTCATTAGACTTGGGTCCATCAATAAGTGTGGACTAAATATCCATTCCAGTTATCCTGTTAATTTCCTTCATGTCAACATATGGGAAATTTAAAAATTCAATATCTCATGTTTCCCTTCTACCCCACTAGCTCTAGATAGGTGGTAGCCCTAGGGATCTTACCCCGTTGAGGGTTTATGCTAACTAGGATATGGGCTCGTGTAAAAAGTGAATTCCATGCACGTCCAAGACGTGACACACGTCTGTAAATTTTCTTGCATTTTTATTCCTTTCTTTCAAAAATGATAACTGATAGCGTCGTCACCTATTTACCTTTCCAAAAATCCCTCACCATTGCCTTCTTTCAATTACCTCATCCATTTCCTTGGATCACCTTTGCTTTTCAGGTTCCTCCATTTCCTCTTTGCATTCTATTCTCTGAGGTTTTCAAAAAATCGCGCTCCCTCAACTTCTCGCATTCATTTTCTCCAGCCCAAACATCAAATGGCTAATTGTAGCTCTTCTCGTACTCCCCAACAAACTTCTATGCAGGTTTCTACCCATTCCATGGATGAGTCTTCTGAGGGCCAGACTCTCCCTTTCTTCAAGGGTTCACTTGGCATTCCACCCTCTCAGCCCAAGACTTGATGAAATTGAGGACTTCATGCCGTATTCTTGATTCTGTGGACCTCACTATTCCCTCTAAAAGTGATGTGGATGAGGAGGGTTTCTAGCAGAGAATTGCCCCCACAGTCTGTCCCTTGACGCACAACTTGCGCCTCCCATTCTGTTGACATGTTCGCGACATTCTTGATTTTCTCAAACATTCTCCTATCGAACTTCACTCGCAAGCTTACCGTGTGCTCTTATACTCCTTTGTGGTGTTTCACAAGGTTCTGGAACCTTTTGGGGAGAGATACCTAGACCTGACTACTCATAAGTTATTTTCTTTCTACTCCTCTAAAAGTGATGTGGATGAGGAGGGTTTCTAGGGGAGAGTTTCCCCCATAGTTTGTGCCCTGACGCATGGCTTGCGCCTCCTATAATGTTGCCATGTTCACAATGTTCTTGATTTTCTCAAACTTGCTCCTACCGAACTTCACTCGCAGGCTTACCGTGTGTTCTTATGCGCCTTTGTGGTTTTCCACATGGTTCTGGAGCCTTTGGGGGAGACATACCCATACCTGACTGCCTGTAAATTCTTTTCTTTCTACTCTGTGAACTGGCTATCAAGTAACATTTGTAGTTTTCATGTTCATTCTCAACACTTGGCGGCCTTTGAAAGTCGCCATTCGAATGCCAAACAATGGCAAAAGAAATTTCTCTTTCTTTCGAAAAATGGCTAGGAATTCCTTACCTCTAAGAAAGAAATTTAGGATTTCTCCATTTGAGCCAATTGCGGAAAGTTTCCCCACAATAAAAAGATCCTCATAGATCTCACCAACCATGAACAGGAACACTTCAATGTGGTCCTTAATTGGGCCAAGGAAAATGATGGTGACCTATGGACGAAGTAATTGTTAGCTTCCAATAATATTGACAGGTTTCTTGTTGTAGCCGACCGCTCCCATGTAAAGGAGTGCAAATTAAAAACTATAAGGAAGCCCTCTTCCAAAAAGAGGCCTTGCTTCCCCAACTTCTTCTGGAACTCCCAAGAAGCATCCTCGCCAAACATAGGGAGAGGTGCCTACCAGCAACCCAACTGAAGATGCTAAAGGCAGACTGTTGATGTAGGGCCAGATATGGCCATTGAATCTGGCGTTGACCCACTTTGGAAAGGGAGACATCTTCTGTTGAGGGGAGACGGCTTCCTTTTCTCTAGCACCAATATCTCCCAGGTTAGATGACCATGATGGGCTCATGGGCCAAGCCTTTGTTAATTTGGCTATGACCTTTGATTTTGAGTTGCCCGCCAAGGGGTCAGACTCGATCATGGGTACCCCACCCTTCGAGTTTCCCTCTCTTTTTTCATCAATCTCAACGAGTAGTGGTGGCTACTTTACATCTAACATATTTGACGCCTTCTCCATGAGCATGACTGGGGTCATGACCTCTAAGGTGGCAACCACTACTGCTAAAGCGACCAAGGTTCCAGTGCAAACTCTTTGCCCACAACTATTTTTTTGGGCGTGACCCCATCCACATAATGAAAGGGTCTTCATCCCCTCCCCTCCCCCACCCCCCCTCCCCCCTATTTTTTCTGCGATGTGGAACCCTTAATCCCTAGGGAGAGGGGTGGGTCATCTAGGGAAGATTAGGTGGTAGAAGGGGATGGAGAAGATGGGAATAGAGAGGAAGAAGCCCTAACGCCACTTTTGTATTCATGAACCCTTTGGTCCAAAACACCTCTGTGCTGGAGATAAAGACTGTTGCCACCTCCTCTATGCCAGAGATAGAGATCACTACCACCTCTCCCGTGTTTTTGACGCATTCCCTTAGAAGGGTCCAGGTGAAAGATCAACAAGACACGATAAAAGGGGTTGAGGGACCCTCTCACTTGGGTTTCTCTACTCAGGATAGGGCATGATGGAGATCATGTCACACCGCTCGTAGGACTTCTTGACTCTAGTATGACATTGCTAACAATGGTGTTACTATTTTCCCTTTGTGTTTGTATGCTGTATTCCTTAGAGTGTTATTGTTTTTTGCAGGGCCTGGAGAACTTGGTGGCTTGAATTGTTATTGACTGCGCCAATTTAGAGTTGGAGGTACGCCAAAGGCGAATGTTTGCATTTTTTGCCAAACAAGAGATTTCTCAGCTGCTAGCGAGAAGACTGAGGTAAAATCTTACCTCAAACAAGCTGATGAGCATATTCGTTCTCTGGAGTCAAACCTTGATCTCCTCTGAGACAAGGCATCTAAGTTATGAGTGGAGTTGGTTCGGGCTAAGTCCCTTAACACCAGACAAAACTTTGCCTTGCAACTAGCAAAGTATGAGTATGACTTAACTTGCACCCAGTTGCATGGCGTTAGGGGGGATTTGGAATCTTCCCAACAACAGTTGGCCTCTGCTGAGCAATGATGCGCTGAGCATGTCCAGGCCTTGGCTACCTTTGAAGAAAATCGCAAGCAACTTTCCAATGAGCTTTCAGAGACCAAGGTGTCGCATGAGGGAGCTCAAAGAGAGTTTAGCCTTCAACTGTCGAAGAAAGAGGGGTCATATGAAGATCTACACAGGAGGTTCACTACCTACAAGAAGGATCTAAATGATGCAAATGCTAATCAGGATAAGATGAATCAAGTCGTGCTACATCTGGATGGGAAGGTGAGGATTAGAGAAAACGGCTGTCAAAGTTGGAAATAGAATTGATTGCATCGAGGGGCGAGGTGTTTCGTTTACATCCACAGTTGGTGTCCGCTGAGAGTGTCAGGAATCGGGCCTTTGGGTACGTTTATGGGGCTGGTGTGGCCCGATTGCAAGCTCTTCTAATAGCTCATCCTTAAAATAACTTGAAGCGTTTAAACCTTGAGTCCTTCAAACTGGATGACACTACAATCCAGTTCATGGACTCCCTAGGGCACAAAACTATGCCTGACACCTTCTTGAGCTCCGCCTCGCCCTCCAAGTCTTCCAAGCCTTCGCCTCCTCCACCTTCCTGAAGACATGAAGACTTCTCTTACTTTTTATGGATGAGGTTTTTTTTTATTCTTTGGACTGTTGTAACAACTTGAACTTTGATAATCTAAACTTTTGTAATATTCTTTTGGAAATGCTTTAGGCAATTTTCGAGCTGATGTGTTGTAGTGTTTAGCTGCTAATGTGTTGTTTTCTTTGAGTTGATTTTGTGATCTTCATACTTAATTTAGCCTATCCTATAGATGCATGCTACCCTTTGGTGGTTAAGTATGTGTGTTGTGGGGTCTTTTGACCTCCAATTATTTTGGCTGTACTACAAGTATTTGAACTCAACTTTGGTGGCTAAGTATAGGAGTCGTAGGGTCATTTGACCTCAATGCCCTTTTGGCTGCACCACAAGTCTTGAAACTCAACTTTGGTGACTCAATATGGGAGTCGTAGGGTATTTTGACCTCCATGCCTTTTTGACTACATTGCTAGTCTTTGGACTAGATTTTGGTGGCTAAGTATGGGAGTCATGGAGTTTTGATCTCCATGCCCTTTTTGATGCACCGCGAGTCTTTGGACTTGACTTTTAGTGGCTAAGTATGGGAGTCGTTGGATCTTGACCTCTACTGCCTTTTTGGCTGCACCTCGAGTCTTTGGACTCAAGTTTGGTGACTAAGTATGGGAGCCTTAGGGTCTTTTGACTTCCATACCCTTTGGCTGCAGCTCGAGTCTTTGAACTCAACTTTGGTTACTAAGTATGGGAGCCGTGAGGTCTTTTGACCTCCACACTCTTTTGGCTGCACTGCGAATCTTTGGAATCAAGTTTGGTGGCTAAGTATGAGAGTTGTGAGGTCTTTTGACCTCAATGCCCTTTTGACTGCATCATGAGTCTTTAGACTTGACTTTGGTGGCAATATAGGAGTCATGGAGTCTTTTGATCTACACGCCCTTTGGCTGCACCACAAGTTTTTGGACTCAATTTTGATGACTAAGTATAGGAGTAGTGTGGTCTTTTGACCTCCACACCCTTTTGATTACATCACGAGTCATTGGACTCAATTTTGGTAGCTAAGTATGGGAGTTATAGACACACAAACTGGAAAACCATCCGCCTTTATTGATCTGGCCCTATTGAATATATATATATATATAAAATTAAGAGTAGAACTTCAAAGAATCAATGGTAGAACTTCTTCAAATGCTTGGCATTCCAAGAGTGTAGTAACTCATTTCCTTGGCTATCCTTGAGGTAGTATGACCCTGGTGGGCTATTGGCTATCACTATGTGTGGCCCTTCCCAACGTGGCCCAAACTTTCATTCATCTTGTGTTCTCAGTCCCGTTTCTTTGAGAACCAGGTCACCTATCTCGAAAGATCCAGACTTAACCTGCTTATTGAAATAGTGCCATGTCCTTCTTTTGTGGAGGATGTTTAGATTTCGGCTTCTTCTCTTTTTTCCTCCAAGAGGTCAAGGTGCTGCTCCAGTGTTTCATTATTCTATGTTTGATTGAAGTGGCGGATTCAATGTGTAGGCAAACCAATTTCTACCAAGATGACTATTTTGCTCCCAAAAGCCAAATGTGAATGGTGTTTCTTTTATAAATATATATATATATATATATATATATATATATTATAAGGAAGTCTTACATCATATACTTTCACCTAGTTAATATGTGATTTGTCATTTTTGACATTCTATTTAAATACACATATTTAAGCATGAGAAATTATACTCATTATCCTTACACCACACATATGTTTTTATTTTTTTTTATCTTTTTATTTTTTTAATAAATATGTTGTATAATAATGATGAGTATTACTGAAGTTTTTTAAGTCATAGTTATGTTATAGTTGTCTCAAACTTATAAATATATCATTTTTTTAAATATAAACCCTATAACGGCAAAATGATTATAGAAGAAGAAAAAGAAAGAAAGTTACGACTTTACAAAAAAGAAAAATCACTTTTCTTTATTTCTAAGTGGATGGTAACGTGAAATCTGCAATAAAGATGGAATGGTTGTTAGTGTTGTAGTTTTATCGTTAAATTATCTCTGATCACTCACTATCAGGGCCCGCCCCGCTGTCGCTCCTTATCCATCTAATTCGCGTCTGACTTCTGTTTAGCCTTCTCTACTCTTTTCATCATCATCAGTTCAAAGCAATAACTAATTTAGCTAATTTTGTTGTACGCACGCAATTTGGCCACCACCCAAATTTACACTGTCGAGACCATTCATTTCACGTAACCTTTAGTTGGCGTATACTGCCCAGCCCCTTACGTCTGTTTTGCTTCTTTGAGTTGTATTATATAACCTAATTAAAAAAATATAGCCAATATTTTTCCTTTTGTTTATTTATATGATACAGCTTCTAGCATGTACCATACTCTAAAGGCTGCGTATGGTACGTCACGTAATTGAATTGAGAGTTGAATAAAATATTATTATTATTTTGATATTTAAAAATATTGAATTATTTATTATATTTTACGTAAGCATTTATTAAAATTATAATGATGAGATAAGATGGGTCGAGAATCTTTGTTAATCCAAACTGTTATAATGCACTTTTGTAATATGCAAGATTACTTTTATGTTATATAATAAAGAAAGAAGATTGATAAGATGGGGTGGCGGGATTTTAGCAAATATTCTAAACTCTTTAGTTATAAAGAGATTTAAAAAATAAATAAACTAATAAATTAATATGATTTTATGATTATAAAGTTATTTTAATCGTAACGTAGATCTTACGTATTATATCAAAACACGACGTCATGAGTATTATATGTACACCAACTTTGACTACGCGATAAAATATCATGTGTACATATAATATAACTAGATTGTGACAAATTTAGAACTTTATGTTTCCTACTCCAGATTGATAAAATTGTGAGCCACAGAGAATATATATTCTCTCATAATTTTCTTTTCATCTTTAGATTTTTAATTTATATTATTTCATAATTTAATAAATTAATATATAATATCAACTAACACCCATCTCTGTGCGTGCATCATTAACATGATGAATTAACAATTCCTCGGACAAATAAATACATAATACAACAACGTGAGGCTACCAAATACATCCCTGAACTAAAATAACCATAACTCATTTTATTTTAGATGGTAATTAGCCACGTTTTCAATGATATTCAACTCAACTACGATGTATTTGACCAATCACCTCATTTTAACTTAAATATCGAAGCTTAGCATGCATGCATGCATGCAAGCAATGTCTAACTAATTCGATCCTATTACTAATTCAAACGGGAGAAAAAATTACAGAATAACAAGGTTTGAATTAATATAAATTATCAAAGATACACCATATAAAAGGTTTTTTTTTTTTTTTTTTTTCAAATTTGTCTATTTTTTTTTTTTAAATGAATGTATGAGATTTGCATATATTACCTTAAGATTTTACGGATGATTTCTCATTCTCAAAACAGTTAAAGTAGCATGTACGTACTAGTTAGTCTACCTTTAAAAATTAGAATCAAATAAAAATTAACCTCCTTTACCAAAATGCTAATGGGTCTATCATATAGGTGGACCTACAACTACTGCTCCCAGCTTCCACTGGAACTACCATTCGTACAAAAGTGTGGGTGTTTTATTTTATTTTATTTTTTTTTGCTTTGTTTTACATATATTTTAACACTTTTAAATATTTTTTTAAAATTTATAATATCATTAAAAACTATTTTCTTAATCATGAAGTAAAAATAAAATAAAATAAAATACCTTGACAGTAATAACTCCCAGCAAGAGCTAGGAGCCATGGGTTTAGCATTTTCCGACCCTATTAAATATTTGAAACCAAATCCCCTACATCCCTCCCTTCCACCCTCTCCCAAAGCCTGAAACTTCACCACTAAGCCACCATTTTTCTCCATACCCTGCTTCAACGCCACAGCTTCTTTGAGTTCCAGTGCTGTTGTTTGAGATTTTCTGGCCACCACATCACCAACAACAACCCCCTCCCTTACCGGCAACCTCCCCCTAGCCTCCCCATACCACCCCGAAACCCCTAGCCACTACACTCTCCTCCACTCTCTCTTGAACTCCCTCTCTCTCGCACGATCTAGATCCGTCGCTAGGCCAACCGAGGACCGCCTCCTCAAGCCGCCACCGAGCTCCACGAACCACTAACATCTTCTCCCTCCCTCACAACAATCCATTCCCCCTCCATCGGGCACAACCCAAAAATGGATTTTTCTTCTTATACTGACTTAGCATCGCCGTGAGCTTGGCCGCCACCACATTGGACCACCTACGACCCCCTAGCTCCTCAATGCCCAACCATGACCTCCCCATAGCTCTCCCTTGATTTCTCAGTTTTGTGACCCACAGCTAACCCTTGTAAAATCATTGTCCGCCACTGTTGACATGACCTTTGATCTTACAGAGTTTCATTTCACCATTCTATCTAATTTTTCAAAAAACTTTTGCGATTTAAATATATTTCTACACTAACATATTTTCTGCAGCCTGATTGGTTGTGTTGGACTTTGAATCTGAGGAGTATGGAGGTGGAGTTGGATAGGAGGATTGGTTTGTTTGTGAAATGGAAGTATGCTTGGATGTTTTATATTATGTTTGGCGCCATGATATTCATTGCATTATTGCATATGTTGTAAAGGAAAACTGGATTTTCATATGAGATTGATTTTTGTGTGCATGCGTATCAGGACCCCAAGCCAAGATGAGACATTATCTCAGTAAAGCTCATCTACTCACTCAAGAGCGTAATATACTGGGTGACGTCCCATGTAGCGACAACAAGATCGGATAAAATAGTAACACTCTCGTACCGACTCAGTAGCCCCTTGTTGGCAGGGGCTAGGAGATAATTGGCTACAAATGCACTGGGCACCGAATTGGCCATCTCTCGTTACAAAGTCAAACACATGGTCATTACTTGACGTGTGACGAAAAGAACCAGAGTATGCGGATGGTCCATAGGAGGAGATCATGGTGTATACGGGTTTATTAGATAATGAGCCATTTTCTAGAAAAATGACGAGTTCTTGATAAATGGATATGTGGACCATTATTTGAAAAAATGAAAGTTTATTTTAATGGAATGATTTTGGGCCAAATGAGAATTTTGACATGTGTTTGGAAAAATATTCATTTTTGGATCTCATGTATATTTCAGTATATGCACGCATATTTGTTGATTGCATTAATGTATTTTTATCTCATGAGTTATTTGGTTGGTTATTTATTGAGATTCACAATCTCACGTGGTATTAGAACCCTACAATTTCATTTTATAGAATCATTGATTTTGATGCAGATGAGGATATTGAGCCTGAGGGATCGGCTCTACCGGAGGAGTGACCTGGGATCGCTTTTTGTATTTTGGGATTTGTTTCCCACTTTTGTTATGTATTTTGGATTTGTATTGTATTTTTACCCGATTATTGTATAACTTTTGAAGACATTTTTATTTTAGAAAATATGTATTTAAAATTCTAGTACTTAGTTGACTATCATTCAATTATCTGCTGTGGCTTTTGTTGTACACTTTTTGCATGAGCACACACTTAGCACTTGTTGTTTGGGGTGTTTGACCCGTGTTATCATAATCCTGATGTCACAATCCCCGCGTTTCTATACATGGGAGTCGGGGGCGTCACACAACACCTCTTTCCACACCTCACTCCCCCTTTGAAGTTCTCTACGGTTAGCCCCCTCCTAGACTAATTTCATATGTGCTTGGCACGGCTCTTAGTGAATCCACAGATCAAGTATTAAGAACCAGAGATCAAATAAGGGCTCTTGTGAAGGAAAATGTCACAAAGGCACATAATAGAATGAAGTATATGCAAACAACTAGAGAACAGAAAGGTAGTTTGAGTTTAGGGAATGGGTGTACTTACGTCTCCAGCAAATCCCAAAATACACATAAATAGAAGCATAGAAATAGTAAATCACCCTTAAGATTCACGAGCATTTGTAGGAGGTCAAATCAACACCCTATAATTTAGAATTGAGATAAGGCCTAAAATCAAACTAAGAAATAATAAGAAGAGATGAGGAAAGATGTTCAAACTCATTAAAAAAAAAAAAAAAAGGAAGGAACTCAGACCTCCAAAAGGAAAAGGCTTCACAAGGTAAGTTGGATTTAATCATTCTAAGGAAATAGATCATTTCTATATAAGGAGAGGATTCCCACAAATCTGAGATTCTCTCAAGAGAAGCTTCCTACGCACAAACTCCACCTCACATAGCGACTCCAAAGAATCTTTCATATTTTTTTCTATTGTATTGTGAAATATGTGAGGTCATGAAAGATTATAAAATTATCTATTATAGTGAATTTCATCTTCAAACTATCCATGGGCATAGACTTTTATGCGAAACTACGTAAATCCTTATCTCTTGATTTGTTTTTATTTGTTATTTATTTTATAGATAAAAACGAAAAGCACCGCATCAAAACTCAAATAACAATCGTAAGCTGGGGGTAATACTTTTCATTTCTTCCGACCTGTTGTACAAATATAAGCTTTAACAGAGAGAATAAGCTACTTTCAAGAAAAAGTTCGTAATTTTCAAGTTCCTTAGCTAAAGAAACAGATTACGATAAAGTAGATCATATATACTCAAAATTTTAAGGTCTAAGAATATGATACTTAAAATCGATGTTACATCTACCTCAATTCTACGTGGCATCCATTTTAAGCAGAATGTTTAAATAAATAAATAACTCGTTTCCAAAGAAATAATCAGCTTTCTTTGTGGTCATAGAAAATAATACACAGGAGATATTGGAATCTTGATTGGATATTATACTCATGATTTGATGGCAATTCGATCTAAATTGGGAATACATTCTTTAAGAAGTAGATATGTATGCAAGAAAGTCCAGATATTTCATGTTCCTCAGTTGAAAAAACTACATGATATGCTCGAGATCTAGACTTTTAAAAAAAAGAAGATATCTTTCTAATATTCAAACATCAAAAAAGGGTACAGATCATCGATATATATGAAGAAAATCTATTACATAATATATACTATTGAATGATTCTCACAAAATTATACATATAATATGGTATGGATCGAGTCAATTCAACTATGATCTGGATTCCAATAATAGCAGTAGTACGTACGTTTAAGGCCCCCACGTTGGCTATGGTTACCACGGAACACCCTGTAACGTCGGTCTCCAATACACATAGTCGATAATATATTAATATCGATTATCTGATTTGATTTCTAAACTTCTTTTCAAATCATTGTCGACGTAATGAGATGTGTGTCCTTTACATCAATTTGTTAATAATTTACTGTTTTAATGTGTGCAAATTAATCTCGTACTCATTTAAAAAAAAAAGAAGATAAATTTAAAATTCATATTAAAATTAAATATATATATATATATATACGTGATTTGATTTTAATATTAAACCGTACTTTGTTATATAAAAGCCTATATGTGGTTGATGACATGATGTAACACTTTGTAACGGCATATAGGCTATCTAGCTATGTTAAAATTGGTACGGGAAATACTTTAATTACAAGAAAATTATAAAAATAAACTTAATTATAAATTGATATGGTTTAATATGGATTATAAATTTACTTTTATTATAATTTAGATCTAACATATCACATTAAGCCATGCTAATTTGTGAATTTGTATTTATAAAATATCTTTTATGCCCATAATACTATTCAATTGGAATTAATCGTATCCATAAAAGTGACCATTTCGAAAGCTAACTAAAATTAAAGAAGAATTTTATTTGCAGTCTTTAAGTGGAGACTGTATGTGCAGACCTTTTATTGAATGAGAAAAAAATATTATTTTAAAATAGATATTTTAATAATTTTAAAAATTTATAAAAATAAAATTACCTATATTTGTATTACAGTTTCTATTTTGAGACGGTATGTAGCATTGCTTAAAATTAAATAATAAAAAAAATATTATTTATCATTATTTAATTAAATCATCATTTTCTTAATCACTATTGTCTGATATGTTCTCAAATGATTGAAAGATAAATAATAAAAAAATAACCAATAATTCTTCTAAATTGTACCTTTGTTTTATTTTCACGAAATCATGCTGACCATCTATATATCTTTTTAGCCCTCGTATCACGGACCTGACCTCCCCAATTCAAGCCGCTTTCTTAGGCGGAAGAGAAATTCATGACAATACCATGCATAATCGCACATGAAGAATCCCACTTCCATCCAATGCATAACGATCGGCTAACAATCTATATATCATCGACCGGATATAGTCCGAAATATATCAAGTTCAAACCAACTATGTGGCTGAAACTGCAAGATATCGTCCAAGCTGTCTTCCATCTCCATGCATTCCAGATTATGGAAAGTAGGCCTTTTTGGCTCCATTAAACCACTTCAAGCATCCTCAAAATACGCCTCCCACATAATCCAAACTAAATATTATATATACCCTAACTTGAAGGGGTAGAACTAAAAAACAATTCCATTGTTGAAATAGCATATAGACTCGAGGATATAGATTTTTTAGAGTTCTTGACCGAACTCTAAAATCTAAAACAAGAAAAAGATAGATATATAAAATGAGTTTCATAATTTTAACTCACTCGATCGTTAGTTATAAATGATGTATCATCTTTTCCGTTATATAATATGATTGTACCAAAGCTCTTTAATTAGAATCCATCTTTTAAGGCAGATGTGAGGCAAATTACAATCTCATTCTTTAATTTATTCCCTTTGTAGCACAGCCTTGATCAATAGACTTTAATAATGTAGCAATGCTAAGAATGAAGCATGCATTAATCCACCGAAACAAGATCCGAGATCCTACCACATCTCGCCCCTATTAAGATCAGAGCCATGCATTCGTGGCCTATATATCAAGCTTACATGTATATAACAGTCATGACGCCCTTTCTCAAAATAAATGTTGCAATTAATCTTCAGATGCGATCCTACTGATCTTGCGGCAGCCATGATCTGCACGTGGACAGATTTTATTATGAGTTGGGTTATGTGCTGCCCAGCGGTGCCGCCAGATAGAAGAAGAAGAAGAAAAAGAAAAAAAATATATTTTTTTAATAAATTTAAATAATAAAAAAATATATCAATAAAATTACTTATATAATTACTGAATAAAATTTTTATTTGACTAACAGTCATTTCAAACGGTCACTTGGAGAAGTACGAGAGCTTTCCTTTTATTATTACGTTTGTAGGTAAAGTACGTATTTCATTTTTATATTTTCTAAGCCTAAACTACGCAAAGTACCAAAATCAAATACATAATGAGACGTTGAGTATGACTTGTTTCCTAAGTCAAAACTTTTAATGATTGACTTGATTGATGTGATATTTTTACTATTACCATTTGATTTAAGCTCCATATTCCTCATTTGTTGCTTACCAACCGCTAGCATTTGTCACGCAAGCATGTATGTTGTCTTTTTCTTGTGATGATTTTTATCCCTTTTTCATGCCATAAATATATATATATATATATATATATATATATTCAGTATACCACGTTTCCTCTTTATTTATTTTTTTATTTTTCTCCATTCTATCCCAACCTTCCTCGGCCCTCGCCGACGCAACCCTCACCTTCCTTTCTACTTGCCAACATCGTCCTTCACCCTTACCTCCGTCATCATCGTCGCTACTACCGCCCCTAGATACGAGATCTCTCTCTCTTCTCTCGATCAGGCTAAAGAGGTGAGGAGGTGTTGAGATGATCTCTCTTTTATTATTATTTGATTATAATATTTTAATTTCTATAAAAATATATATATTTATATATATGGTTATAGTTTTTAAAAATTTAAATGACATTTTATGTCATTTTTACCCCCAAAAAGTATTTTTTATATTATTTTCAAAAATATATAACATGTCTAATAATGTTTTAGATATATAGTTATATCAAGCAGTATATAGCTTTTTTAATAATGCCCACTGGAATGACAAAAATGCACTAAGAGTTAGTTCTACGTACAAATCTTATAAAAACAATTTAGAGAAATATTTTAAATACGAAGAGATTTTATAAAAATAAATAAATTTATAAACTAACGTAATTTAATATAATACGTTAGATTGTAAAAATATTTTTATTGTAAAAATTATTAATATTTTATATAAAGTCATGTCAGTTTAAAATTTTATTTTATGAAATCTCTTTATAATTATAGCACCTCTCAATATACCTTCACATAACTTAATGTAGTAAATTAGATCTATTTTATCATAAAAAATAATTTAATAGTATAATAAATCACGTAAAACTAAGCCAATTTCTTTCTATGTTTCCTCGTGGGTAATCGAACAAATTTTTTGGGAAGTATATATGGTCCAACTCAGATATGCCTATTAGTGTAATTATAATTTTTTTTAAAAATATTTTTTAAATATTTTAAATATTTAATAGTCATTTTCCTAACTATTAAAAAAATATACACAAACGAGACATTTGGAAATTCACATTAGTGCGCATGCGAGCACTTTCCTCATTGGAAAGATGATAAAGTTAACTGCCTCCGTGTGTGGCCGCCTATTCGGTGTCGACCAGGTGAGTTGGGGGTGGTGGACCAGGTCCCACGACAATACTCGGCGCATGCCTGCGTCACTGCGTGCATCCAAAGCTGGTATTGAGCGCGTTCACACCATAAAAAGTGGCGTTAAATGCTATTCGTTTCGGCTTTGCCATCAATGGCATGGGCCTCACGTTCTTCTTTTGATCTGTTAATCATGTTTGCCCCCCACTTTTGCATTATCATTTGATTGCATCTCATCTTCCTTGAATTTGGTTTCCTACTGGCATCTTCCACCTTAACAACAATTCGTACAAGGATTCTAAAATTCCAAAGTAATGCATCATACGATCAATGTCTCTCGTAATAGTCAATATTGTCCAAATTCAATCTTTGATAAAAATCAAATAAATTAAAAAAAAAAAAAACGAATAAAAGGAATCCCTCCCGACAAAAGGAATACTCCCTACTTTTGATTTATTTGTTTTAAAAATGTTGTCGTTGTTGTTGTTCGGCTAATTGCATGTTAAGCACTAGTTTCCCTTTTGGAATACTCATTGTTAAACAGCGCAATACTTATTTTTAATCATCGGTAATACAAAACATGGAATATGTAGGCTTTGAATAATGTAGATATCTATCCAACACGTTAAATTTCCAAGTGTGGGGTCCCCATAAATATCCGTAGAATAGCTGGCAAACCCATTTGAATTTTTAAAAAATGTTTTTAGCCCTTTATAAATAGGTGTTGATTATCATTGCTCTTCTAAACGATAATCCACTTTAAAGTTTTTCGTTCCTCTGCTGATTCCGTTCTGCGCTGGTGGTTTCTCCTTTTTTGTTGGGCTGATCCCACTCTGAAACTCAAGCCCCTTTCGTTTTCATTCAAACCCAAACCTCTCTAGCTAGCTTGTCCTCTCTGGCTGCCCAGTGGCCGGTTTGATACAAAGACCTTCAAATGTCTTCCTCATCTACGCAGGCGAACGATAATCAGAAAGGTTTGCACTGCAACCCATTTTCATTTCTTCAGTATTCTCTCTTTTTCATGTCTGTAATTGCTCTCTCTTTCTAGCACACCAAACACAAACTTGTTTATGAGTGTATGACATGATTGTGTTGAATATGTGCATACAGAGGTTGATGGGCATGTTATACCTACGGATCAGGACGTCCTTCAGAAACATGTTGAATTCTTTGATAGGAATCATGACGGCGTGATTTATCCTTGGGAAACATTTCAAGGTTCAAACTCACAGTACCCCTTCCCCACCACCATTACCAGAACCTCAATATATTTATATATTTTCCTCTGTATTCACTAGAACATGGGTTAACTGGGATTTTAGCCATATGTACCAGGTTTTCGTGCAATTGGGAGTGGTCTCTTTCTGTCAACCGTCGCTGCCTTCTTCATAAACTTCTCTCTGAGCCGGAAAACTCGTCCTGTAACTCTCTCTCTCTCACACAGATTTTTGGTTTGTGGATTTGGTGTTTCGGTTTATGTTATTAATCTATTTATTTTTACGTGACTTTTTTTTTATTAAAATCAAATATATTTTATAAAATAAAAGGAGGCATATGCGTGTGGAGTTCTAAGTTCAATCAATTAAAGGTTAGTTATTGAATATTTACTCAGGACTTAACGGAAAGGACGATAATAAAGGAAAAGAAAGCGAAATCAAGGGAAGTTTGCTCAACAAACTCCTCTGTGAGAAACTTTCCAAAGATGGAGAAAAAATTATTATCACGTTGTTATAATGCAGGATTTTGACCATTTGTGATTGGAAAATTGGACTATTCATTTTCCAACTTCAAGGCCTCAAGTGGTTCACTCCTTTTCTTTTTTCTTTTATATATATATATATATATATATAAAAACCCACTTGTGACTCCTTTAGGCTATGGCTGAAAAAGTTGTGTACCCCAAAAGTCATCGAAGCATTAGAAAAAACAAAAGAACAATGATCCATAATTAAAGTTATGAAACTGAGTGTATATCGAATGATCCACTGACAATAGCCCAAGTGATACTTTGATCTGCTTTTCTGTTGGTCTATTTGTACCAAATGTATGTTAATTTATTCTTGATTTTTTCGTCATGGTTACCCTTTTTTTTTCTTTTCTTTTGGTTTTAATTTCTGTCTCATGTAGGGGAAATTTCCTTCTCTCCTCTTTCCAATTGAGGTTAAAAACATTAAAAGAGGCAAACACGGAAGTGACTCTGGTGTCTATGACTCTGAAGGAAGGTATATGCTATGTTTTATTTGCTTAAGGTGGTACATGCCATGTTATGCCTACATATTCATTTTTCCCTTTTAGAAGTTATTGTTCATCACCCTGGAATTGGACAGCCTAACCTTATAAAGTGTCTAGACCCCTTAAGTTTTAGTATCATCATGTTGGAAACTTGGATGATCTAGCTCCTAGTGTATAATTGGTGATACCATGATTCAACTTGGTTACTATCGCATTTTTTTAAATTGATCGTGTTATGGCTTAATATCAATGAAAAAGAAGAAAAGATGATGATTTTATTTTACCTATAAAAGAAAAAGGTGAAACATACATGAAGTTAGTACTTCTTCTGGGTCCTAGATTTTCAGTTAACCTACTAAAATGGAAGAATGAGTGTCTCAGAGGTTGCTTGCATTCATATATACATAATCAACAGTAACAAAAATAAAACAAAGTAAAAACTTAGTTTCCATTTGCTGTTCTTCTTCCTAAAATTGACTGGCGTTTAAATCCAAGCTGCTGTCTGTTTGTGTAATAACCCTTTCTTCTTGTGTATGTAATTTACTACCAAGCAAATTTGTTTTCCTCATTAGCTTAAGATCTATTTTTTAAGTACAACTTTTTTGGGACCTGGAAAGAAAAAGTGTGCTATTTTCTTTCTTCCCGTTGCTCTTGCACAGCTTATAGTTTTTATGGTACTTTGGTTGCCCGGGTTGGGTTGACTTACATGCTAGACAGAGCTGACTTGGCAGAACGTGCTAACCGGCTGAACAGGGTGATTTTCTCAACCTAGTTATCTTCGATGTGAATGTGCTTTCGGCACTATTTAAATGTAGAACATTTAAGCTAGGTTATTGTGGAACATAGGTTTGTTTAGTTATTGACGCCCTTTGGGTTTCTGCTTTTGAAGTTCGCCAGAGTTTTGATCTTGGGCAACCTCAGGTCAGGGTAGTTTATCAACTAAAGCCTGATGTCTATGTTTAAAACCTATACTCAATTGTTCAAGTAATGCATTCCATTTCACTTTAAAGTTGAGAAAGAAAACCCACGTTGAGATTATTCAACTCAAACTGACATGCTGGTTTGGGTTAAGTTAAGTTGGTTACACCTATATATAGATAAATCAACCTGAATTCTCAATTATGACAAGATTGAGTAATACAAAGTTTCTTATTCCATTGCTGTAGTCAAGCATAGTTTTGTCCTATTGTTGGGTTGTCATCTAAATTTTGAAGTTGATGCTCTAGGTTTGTTCCTTCGAAGTTTGAAGAAATGTTCAGCAAGCATGCTCTTACCTACCCAAGTTCTTTAACATCAGATGAACTGATGCGGATGCTGAAGGCTAACAGGGTTCCCAAGGACTATGGAGGATGGTATACTTCCATATCAAATTTATAATTTGGGTAAGTTGGAACGTTTTGTTGATCACTGTATTGAAAGCGGGTCTCTATTGCAGGTTTTCTAGCTATACAGAATGGAAGGTCCTATATATCCTCTGCAAGGACAAGAATGGCTTACTGCCAAAGGAAACAATTAAAGCTGTTTATGATGGAAGCTTGTTTGAACAGATGGAGAAGGAAAGATCGTCGAAGAAAAAGAAATCGTAATCTAACTAGCATTTCAGATTATGGACTTATAAAATAATCTTTTCGAATCGTTATTTTTCATGTATACACTTATGGATGAATCTTGAGAAGCAGTTAAGTTAAATTGGCATGTTTTGAAATTTGATGCAGTGTTGTGTAACTAAATGCATGCCCAGTATGCTAATCTGGTTTTCCGGGGCTTGCTAGTCGATTCGACAGTCTGGTTCAAAAGATTGTCGTTGGTTCAACTTGTGGGTGTGTTTGATGAGTTGTTGAATGTGAAGTTAGTTCAAGTTGGTTATGTTGGTAGATATGGAGTGCTTACCGCGTTAGTTTTAAGATATCTGGAATAATTTGAGCTACTGGATTAGCATGCATGGGGGAAAATTTGGAATTAATCAGCACAGGTGGAAAGACAGTTGGGAAAATTTGTGCAGAGGATGACTTTCCAGAAGACTTTCTTTCAATTACAAGTTCAGGAGTTCAAAATCTGTGGAGCATTTGGCATTGAACTGAATTTGATTGTGTAATATTCTTAGTTATCAAGTTCTCATAGAAGGTGAATAACATACAAATTTCATATCTCATTGACTGGCTTTTTGCTTTTCCTTTAAAGGTTAGGCTTGTAGTTTTAAGCTGATCTAATTATTATAATTTTTTAAAATTTTTATATAAAATAATAATAATATTAAAAAATTAATATTTTAATAATATTTTATTTAATTTTTATTTTGTAACTCATTTGATCTCAATTTACTATTTACACCAGCTTGATTTTAGCTTCCTTTTTTTTTTTTTTTAAATGATCTGTGTATCACTTTTCCGTTTGGACTGGAGCTCTGAAAAGAGTTACCAACAAATGAGTCTTCTGATGGATTATCCAGGCTGGGCCTATATACTACGTAATTGGGTCTTCTAGCTCATCTCCAATAAGATCTTCACCTGCTTATACCCTTTCTTAATGGGACGGCTTTTCTCATTACATGATTGATCTTGGTAGGGAAGTTCTGTTCATCTCATCATCCTTCTGCCCGCTCCTGGATTGAAACTCACACACCAACCCAATTTAGTCTCTTCCTTTCTTCTTTTAATAATCAGAATACTGGGTTTTTATTTTTTTTTTTTGGGGTTTTGTTTTGTTTTATCATCTTTCGTCTGCTTGCAAACAATGGCAAAGAAAACGAGATTGGCCCAAAAGAGCAACAAATTGACGTGAGCTTGATGCACCAAGATTTCTGTTTTGCAATATCTTATTTTCCAACATGCGACTCTTTCAATTTGGACTAGAACATGTTTGCCTATAAATTTCAAACCTATTTTACTAAGATATAAAGTAAATAATTTTAAATGTCTATTAAGAATTCAAATTAAAGAATTTTGCTAGCCTCCTTAGGTACAAATCTCATCCACCCTAGTTAACTGAATACACGTATCACACTGTAAAACTGCCAATTCAATGTCAACAATCACTACAAACTAAATTTAGAGCGAGCAATCAATCAAGGTAGGCCAACTTCTTGATATATTCTAATGACAAAACTTAGATAAGTTGAGTTGTAATTGGTTTGCTGTGAGTTGGGCTTGACTTAAAATTGGAACAACGGTTAGAGTTTGCTAGACGTTCATAAGAGTCATGGTCGATAGAAGTACCTATTATGGAGAGTTTGCTTGCTTTTGCACTAATAACACTTGCTCGACCAAGGCTCCACATTGAGCCTTCTAGACATCTAAGTTCTCTTGATTTCCTCTATTAAATGTTACAAAATCTTTTATATCTAGTACAAAAACCTGGCACAAAAAGTGACGTCTTTCAAAATTAGTAGCATCCGGTTCCTTAGGTTCACAAATCCAAAGAAGAGGGTGTAATAGAACTAGGAAATAAACTTGTATTAATAGCAAATCTCACTTCAAGGTGAGTACCTCTAGAAGAAAGTCGAGAGAGATAGATTGTTCTAATATTTTTAGATAAAACACAGATAAACTACCCCTTACATACTGATACCTTCAACGTGGGCGAACACTTTCAAGAATTAAAACAGGAAATAAGTAAAAGCAAACCCAATGTTACATCTCATGCCTTATCCTACATATAGTGTCCATTAATTAAAACTACTAATCTACAAGCCTTCAAACAAAACATAACTAAAAACATAAGTATGGCTCATAATGGCCCACGTCTTCAGAAGAAACAATTACACGCAGCAACTAGTCTCCCAAAGACTAAGTAGTAAGTACACCTTCTGGAACCCTAACTCAGCAACTTAGCTCCTTTTCACTTCGCATGACCAACCTCCTTTCCTTGTGTTGGCAATAGCACCAATATCTCCTTCTTGGGTCGGTTCCTAGACTTCACCATGTAGCATTTCAGAACCTCCACAGGCTCGGGCTTCAAAAGTTCAGACTGATCGACTAGAGGCAGTGACGGTACCATGGTAATCTTCAATCCCAACTTCCTTTTTAGCTGCGATACATGAAAAGTAGGGTGAATCCAAGAATTAGGAGGAAGCTCTAACCTGTATACGATGGCACCAATTTTTTGCAGGATCTGGTAAGGTCCAAAATATCTGGGGGCTAACTTGATATTACGGCGGTGCTCAACTGAGATATGGCAATAGGGCTGGAGCCTCAGATACACCCAGTCACTTATTTCAAAATTTTGTTCATTCCTTCATAGATCAGAGTACTTTTTCATTCTTTCCTATGCCTTTTGCAAGTTTTGCCGAAGTAGAGTTGATATGTGATCCTTGGATCTCAAAGTAGACTCCACGACTTCAAGTTGTGTTGTTCTAGGCACATAGCTAAGGACCCGTGAGGGCTAGTATCCATACAAAGTTTCAAAGGGGGTAAGCTTCATAGATAGGGGCTATGTGGTGTTGTGCCACCACTCGACTAGTGGGATCCAATGTGACCAGTCTTTAGGATGGTCGCTTGTGAACCACTGCAGATAATTTTTCAGTTTCTTGTTAACTAACTCGGTTTGACCATTTTTTTTAGGGTGGTAAGCTGTGCTCATGTTCATTTGAACCCGTTGGAGCGTAAATAGCTCCTACCTGAACTTACTAGTGAATGTGTTGTCCCGATTCTGACACTATAGATGATGGCAATTCATGTAGCTTGAAAATGTGCTTTAGAAATAGTTCATCAACTATTATGGCCATGTAAGGATGCTTGAGTGAGGGTGAAATGGATGTATTTGGTTAGCCTATCCACAACATCAGAGATCAGGAGCCCTTCCACAAAGTCCATTGTGATGTCTATCCAGGGTTGGTGAGGTATAGTTATGGGTATTAAGAGTCCACTGAGAAGGGTATTATCTATCTTCACCCTTTGGCACACATCACAGTCTTGGATGAACTCTTTAACCTCCCTTTTCAAACCTGTCCAATAGAACTCCCTCTTGAGCTTGTGAATAGTCTTGTCAAACCCTGCATGCCCCCCAAGGGCTACTATACATCAGTTCCAGCATCTTAGTTGCTTCTCGGTTGGAATGTAAAGCCTACCCTTATACAACAGTAAATTATCCTTCATAGAAAAAACTGATGTCAACTTCCCTTCCTTAAACTAAGATATGAGCAGCTGCAGTTATTCATCACTCCCATATACTGCCTCTAACTCCTCCATCCATTCCATAGTGGGAAAGGATAATAGTGATAGGGAGTATTCCTCATCTCCCTCTTTGCTAGACAGGGCATCAGCTACCCCATTTTCAGAACCTTTCTTATACTCAATAAGAAAATCATACCCTAACAGTTTGGTTACCCACTTCTACTTTATCGGGGTGCCCACTTTTGGTCCAGCAAGTACTTCAAACTTTGCTGGTTTGTTTTAACCACAAGAGGCCTTCCTAGCAAGTAGGGTCTCTACTTTTGTACCGTCGACACCAAGGCAAAAAATTCTCTTTCATTCTCTTTCGTAGGCTGACATACCTTGAGCCCTCCCCTATAGGTCTTGGCTGAAAAAAGCTAAGGGTCATCCCTCATGCATTAGGATTGCCCCTATGGTTGTTCCTGAAGCGTAACATTCTATCGTGAAGGGTATGGAAAATCAGGTAAGGCAAGGACATGAGGGTGTATAATGGCCTTCTTCAGTCTCTGAAGTGCCTCTCTGGACTCTTCAGACCATATAAACTTGTTCCTTTTTAAAATTTCTGTGAGTGTGCTAACAATTCCCCCATATCCCTTGATGAATCTTTGGTAATACCAGGTCAAGCCTAAAAAACGCCTAAGAGCCTTGAGAGAGGATGGGAAAGGCCACTCGTTCATAGCTCGTAATATTTTGGGGTCTGTTTTAACCCCCTATTCAGAAATTAAATGCCCTATGTCTCTTCCAAACTACCAAACTTGCACTTGGATCTCTTGGCAAAGAGTTGGTGTTGTCTTAGGATATCAAGGGTCAACTGTAAATGCCTTAGGTACTCTTGTTATAAACCAATATGTCATCAAAGAAAACAAAGATAAATCTCCTTAGATGAGATCTGAAAATTTCGTTCATGAGACTTTCAAAAGTAGAGGGGGCATTGGTTAGCCCAAAGGGCATTACCAAAAGTTTGTAGTACCACTCATGAGTTCTAAATGCTATTTTTTACACATCCTCGCGTTTAACCCAAATTAGGTGGTACCCCGACCTTAGGTCCAATTTATAAAATATTTTAGCACCATGGAGCTCATCCATTAAGTCTTCAACTATGGGAATTGGGAACTTATCCTTGATGGTAAAACTATTGAGTCTCCTATAGTCTACACAAAGGCACCATGTTGCATCCGCCTTCCTTACTAATAAAAATGGGGATGAAAAAGGGCTTTGACTAGGCTAATATAACACCCGAAACTAGGAACTTCTTTACAATCTTCTCTATCTCATCCTTTTGGTAGTAAGGATAACGATAGAGCCTTATTGAAACAAGCTTGGTTCCAGGCAACAAATTAATAGCATGGTCATGAGAACAAATAGGGAGCAATTCTTTAGGTTCATAAAAAATGTTAGAAAATTCCTCCAGTAGCAGCTGTATTTCAGCTGCTGGACCTTCTTCTTCAACCAACTCAAAGTTTTTAGCTTCTTGTAATAGTTTTAGTAAGAACCCCTTATTTTATAGCTTGTTCTTCTGGTTTAGAGAACCTTGTTCTATTTGCTGGGCTGCGACTAGCCCTTCTGTTCCACTATTGTTTCCTTGTAAGAAAACCTCATAGTTAACTCTCCAAAGTTCCATAGGATGGGGCCTAAGGTTCAGAGCCATTAGACCCCCATTACCATATCACAACCAACTAAGATTAAAACATGCACATTCAACAAAAATTTCACACCCTGGATCCATACTCCCACTCTTTTACTTTTGCCCTAACTAGGCAATAATTCTCCACTGGCGACCTTTACCTTAACTGTTTCAGTAATTTCTAGAGGCAGCTTACTCCTTAGTACAATGGCAAGGTCTAAAACATTATGGGTTGACCTCGTATCAATGAGAATGGTCATCTACGTGGCCCCTATCTTGCCTTTCACCCTCATAGTCTTTAGGTTGTGTGAACCCGTAATAGCATGTAGAGAAATTTTAGGATTCTCGTGATTCAGGTCCAACTTCAACACTTCTAATTTTCATTCCACCTGGGTTGTGGTTAAGTTTTAGCCAGTGTCACTTTCGGGTTCATGTAATACTTCTTCCAAGAGGTATAATTTAGGATTTAGGCATATGTGCTCTGGGCTCCACTTAGAATCACAGTGGTAGCATAACCCCTTATCCCTCCTATATTTCATTTGGTTTTGGTTGATTTTCTGAATTTGTATTGATGGTTCTTGTGGATGGGGATTTTTTTGGTGGCTTGAATGGGCTAGATCTGGTGGATGGGAAAAGATGGGTTTATTTTTTAAATAGGTTCAGGGTTTCTTCTTGTAACTTGGAAAGGGTGTAGGCAATAGACAGGTTTAAGAGATTGAACATTCTAACGGTCAGCCTTATTTCATCATTTAGTCCACTCATAAAGCAACTGAGTTTATAGGTGTTAGATAAGCCCCTTAGCCTATTGGACAGAGTTTCAACCTAGATTATAGTCATTCACTCCTACTTGTCTTAGCTTAGTTAAGGATTCCAATGGGTCATCATAGGGTTTGGAAACAAATCTTATTAAAAGTGCTCTCGCAAAAGCATCCCAATCAACAATCTACCTTGACTCTTCTATTCCTTTGAACTACATCATAGCTTGTCCTTCTATGTGGAAAGACACTAACCTCATGTGTTCGGGGGTGGGGTGTTGTGAAAAGCAAAAAAATGATTTACCTTGTATAGCCATCCAGCAAGATATTCTCCATGAAACACTGGAAAGTCTAGGCAGATTGACCTTGCTGGTTATTCTCATCTCCATAAGGCAACCCCAAGGAAGATTCTCCTTGGTAAGGACTCTGATTCTTTTTCTATATTTCATGAGTGAAAGCTTCTAACTATTGTTGGATGATGTTTTTCAGGGCTGTCATCTCGGATTCCAGGTTGTGGTGCTGGTCTTCTAAGCTATGAAATTGACTCTCCATCCTGCCATATTGAGCATCAGTCACTTTCTTCAAAACAGCCAAGCCATCCTGGAGCTGGTTAAGTCTTGTTCTTTCTGCCATAGTAGGAAAGCTTGCATTTGCATAGAGATTGTATCTCTCTGATACAAAAATGTAACATGTCTAGGAAATAAACTTGTATTGATAACAGATCTCACTTTGAGGGTGAGTACCTCTAGAAGAAAATCGAGAGAGAAATAGATTGTTTTAATATTTTTTGATAAACCCTAATACAGATAGACTACCCCTTACTTACTGATGCCCTCAACGTGGGCCATCTCTTTCAGAAATTAAAACATGAAACAAGTAAAAGCAAACCCAATGTTATGACCCATGACCCATCCTACATACAATGTCCATTCATTAAAACTACTAGGCTATAAGCCTTCAAACACAACATAACTAAAAACATAAATATGGCCTATAATGACCCACCTCTTCAAAAGAAATCAAGTACACGTAGCAACTAGTCTCCTGAAGACCAAGTACACCTTCTGGAACCCTAACTCAGAAACTAAGCTCCTCTTCACTTCGCACGACCAATGTCCTTCTCTTGTGTCTTCTCTTGACCACGACTAGATCGTTACAGAGGGAGTGTTAGACTTCGATGAAGGAAGAGCTATATACACTCACTCAAGAAATAAGTATTAGAGTGATGCTTTACCACATGAGAATATTGAGGAAATTGGAATAGCGAACTGGAACCTCATCCTTCAAAGGTTTGGCATATATTGTCCTATTCTTGATGTCCCCAGCCTTGCATCAGGGAAAGTTAGAAACCATAATACTCTACGGGCTAGTCGAGCCTAAAGAAGCTTATCAAATTCAACATGGAAAGAAGAGGCTTTTGCTCTATTTTCTTTTATTTTTCCTCTTTATTAGAATGAACAGTTAGATATGAAGAATATTTCATTTGCTTCTTTATATTCTGAATGAACAATGGATATGAAGAAGATTTCTTTATATTCTTTATATTCTATATTATCATTTAAATTGGGATAAGTGATGATTTCACACATACTATAATATAGCTACACTTAAAATAGCCCAACCAAGTGAACCTTCTTCCAAGATATACTTTAGATGTCCTTATTAAGTGAATTGTCTAGCTAGACGCAGCTGAGACATCTTAGAACTATTTATCCAGGTTTTTGTCAGGGTACGAAACAGAACTCTGGTTTCAAACTCGAGCTGGAACCCGAGTGAAACAGGTTTTAAAAATCAGGAACCCAGGTTTCCGGATTGTACCTTTTTTTTTTTTTTTTTTTACATTAGAATTCACAAAAAATGATCAGATAATTACGAGGTTTCTTAAATTCTAAATAAAAAGTGATTAATCAAGATTTGGATCGTTAGTTGCATGAAAGATGGGTCAATTTTGGTACATGCTGAGGCATGCAAGAATCTGTCAATTTTAGTACTGTCTTATAAGTTCATTACACCCATTAGTAGTCTACGTTAATGAAAGCTGGGTACTGTAAATCTTACATGCTAGCTGTATGTCTATATATCAGTAGTTCCGTATCCATTTTGATCATGCAATATTTAAGTTCTAAACCAGTTGCACTGGGAAACATCGGTTTGAGCACATTAATTGACTTCTGAAACTACATCTTTACCATGATTGTTGCATTAGCTACTGCTGGATCTAACTAATGCTTACAAGTGGTATTGCGGGCTTGTGTAGGAGGTTCACTGTCAGCTTCTTCAAAGCGAAACTCTCCCTCTTTTCCTCTAGCTGTCATGTTCATTCAATGAAAAATGACCCAATATTTGAGTATGGTTCTGCCTGATCTTCTTAGTTCATTGTTTTCTGGTACTCATTGATCAGTCACGTTGTATGCAAGTGACCCATGTTCACTTTGATTAAATCTATGTTAGGTACTGCTTGCAGTAGGCATAATATTTCTTTGGCACATGATTTATTTATTTATTTTTTTAAAAAGGTTCTGGATTTTAGACTGAATATACCCTGATTTTTTTATGTAAGTATCGGCCCAGATTTGTTTCAGGCCAGAACTGATAACCAGAAACCCGATTATCCGGATTACGGACTGAGCCGGGAAAAAATCCGGCCTGGATAAAGAGGCCTCTGGCATCTTAGTCAATAAAATATGTTAGAATTTGAATTGCACCATGCTTCTGAAATTCAAATTAAACTTATACTGAACCATACATATTTAAATATTATTATGCACGATATATATGAGGCACTAGGGCATACATATTTTTGGAGATGTACCTTTGTTTCGTGAAAGATGAACATATAGGGAAAATTTAGGGAATCTGACAAACAAATCTATTCCATCTAATCCCCCTAGCCAAAGTGAAAAAGAAATCCCCCAACAATTATTGCTCTCGGATTGAAATCGCACTTTTCTTCTAATAATTATACATTGGTTTGGCCTACTTGAAAATATATTCACAACCATATATAAGCACCGTGACATGAATTAGTTGGCCGGCCAGCTCATTCCACAGACACGAATTCAACAAAAATATGGGTTTTGGAAGCAAGAAGCAGTACGATGTTCGTGAGAATCCTTATCTGCAGGGCAAAATGACAATGTTCTGGTCGGAACTATAGGCAGAAAAGCCTACTATAAATGAGGTTGTGGGTACATATCAATATAAAGGAATATAGATTCTCATCACTTAGAATTATCTTCCTTCCATACATTAATAATTGAACCATCACCTTCCTTCCATCTTCCCTAAAGCTTTCTTTATCTTTGATGGAACATTTACTGGACCAGATCAGTAGTACCATGTCTTGAACCACAAGCGAGACTTGGAGGAGCTTTGCATGTTTACATGATGCATGTTTGCGTGTTTTAGGGATTGTCCAGCTGCTCATCAATCATACTAAAAAAGAAATAGTCATCTCCTCAAATCTGTCACTTCTATATCCTTGCATGTCTCTTACGTAGTTACGGGTTCTTAATCATGTTAGGATTACCAGCACATGAATATTGCATAAATTGTTGAAAGGAATCCATCCCCTCGTCATCTGAAACGTATGGTCATCAATCAATTTCATATGCTTTTCTTATCAATTACCATACAAAGATTGGGATATTGGAAGGTAAAACAACTTTATCCTACTGAAAAACTCTTTTGAAGATCTCATACAATGTCTAATATTCATGAATTCCTTGTATCACCCCTCTTGCCAAAAGCCTGTAACCTGATTGGCATAATCTCCAGCTCCAAGATAGAGGCCATTTAGAGTTTGAAACCCCCTTCCCTAAATATATATTAAAAAAAAAAAGTACATACACATCACTCCTTTCAAAGGAATTCATAGATCATATGGATGGGTGACATGGGTAGGCATCATTTCCTTTTTTTCCTATCACACACATTTCATATTATTGACGTGATAAAATTTGATTTACACGTAAAAGAATTTTACAATAAGGCATATCTCATCTGGTCTGCAGTAATATTTTTATTTAATCACGCTTTTTTTTAGTGTATATATACCACTTGGAGTTGCTCAGAGAAAAAGACGAGTGTCCACATTGGGGCCAAGTCATGAATGAGTAATCTATGAAGGGGAGATCGAGTGTGTTTGAGCCTTGAATGAAACAATTGCAGCTTTGCAGGTAGTTCACCCCTTTTTATATGCCTTCAGTAGGTGCGCTGTCTTGCTTCTGAATATATTAGAGACTTGTTACTCAAAAGTTCTTACATTTTTCTTTCTTTTCTTTTTAAGTTTCTAAATATAATGAAGGTAGTTCACACCTTTTTCTTTTTTCTTTTTTCTTTTTTCTTTTATTTTTAAGTTTCTTAATATATTAAGATCTGATTTTGATATTTAGAATATCTCAGTATATTTGTGAATAATAGTAAAATTATTTGAGTTAACATATTTTATTAAATTTTGAAAAAGAATAGAGAAAAATTAAATAAAAATATTATAAAGTTAAAAAATTATTTCAATATAATTTTTTTAAAATTTGAAAATATTGTACTATTTTTTATGTTTTGTTTAAGAGTTCAAGAAAATTATAATCATCAGATAAAAAAGTTAAAAATTTAAAATTAAAAAATATTTATATTTTAGCGATGTTTGTAAAAAAAGTATCTAAAAATACTTTAAAATACTTTAAAATAGTTGTGTTATTAGATGGGTTCTAACATTGGATTTGAGTGGTATACTTCACTACTATTCATTATTTTATCATTATTTTCACTTACTTTTTACTATTTTATATTACTATTTACTATTATTTAATATATTTTTATTATTTTTTATTACTATTCTTATAATATATAAAATTATCCAACTACCCAACCCAACATAAAACTCATGACTTCACTTTTCCCTTTATTATTATTATAAAAAGAAGAGGCATCAGTTGTATTACGGTTACAGCTCAATTGATAAGACTGTGTTACTGTATTATTATTATTATTTTTTTTTTGGGGGTATGATTGGCCTTTAATTAAAAATATCGTTTGCACATTTCATTGGATCTTCTAATTTTGTTCTGTTTCATTCACCAAATCTTTATTTTCTTATCAAATAATAATATAAATAATAAAAAAAATTACATTTTTATATATTTTTTATATATTCTACTGATATGATTGATTGTATTATTTTTTAATGATTATTTTGACTAATTATATTAATAAAATATAAAAATAATATATAAAAATAACGGTACATAAGAGAACTGATAAATGCAATGAGAAATTATAAAATAACTCATTATAATGGATTTCACCTCAAAACAACTCGTGGACATAGATTTTTATGCCGAACCACATGAATATTTGTATCTCTATATTTATGTTTATTTATTTATTTATTATGTATTTTATAGATAAATGCAAAGAATATTATATCAAAACTCGAATCATCATGAGTCAGGAATGACTATTTATTCATTTCTAGTCTGTTGTGTAAATTAAAACATTAACACCTAGAATTCGAACTGAGCTAGATTAATTAAATTTAGGTTTGAATTTTTAAAATTACCCTCACTTTTACAAATTAGACTACCATTATGATGAGTTAAGGACAAACCTTCTCGATTATCAAATGATAACAATCTCTGATATGGGATTTTGAGATGATTTCTTTGATGTTATAATTTCCAAGTGGAGGAGATGGTGGAGCATATCAAATTGAGGAGGAGGCAAATCCACATTCAAACCATATAAAAAATGACCTATTAATTAGCTTGATTTCGATTTGTCTATGCTACGCGCAACAACAACGGGGCCTACATCGGAGTAGTAGGTAGTGTCACGAGTCACGACGACTACGTTTTGATGCTGACGTGGTCAACCATGAGTACCAGACCCATTTAAAACTCTTTAAACCATCATGGGAGTTCGAGTCATACGTACCATTATACGCACATACCTGATATTTGGTAGGCAACGTATGTCTTCCACTTAAAGTTACGTATATTTATAAGATAATTTACATGTGAAAAAGTAAATTTTATATACATATTCTTTAAATATATTTAACATTTTCCTTCATATATATATATATATATATATAATTATAATTTATTATACACATATTATACCTGAATTAAAGGAACCAATAATATTACATTGCAAGGAAATGTGGCCCACACAATTATTCTATGGAGATAACTTGTTATATTTTTAACGTCTATCTTACGTTATCAAATTACTATATATATATATATATATATATATATATTTCATGAGATAATATTTTATGTGCATGTCAATTATTTCGATCATTACTACTGATTAGATCGTATGTTCTTTCTCGGACGAGGGGAAAAGTAATACTACAATTTAGAGTCTCTATAATAAGTATTCTCTATTTGAGTGAAAGAATAAATAAAAAAAATTAGAGATATGAATCTAATCATAACGGATATCGCGTGTATATATATATATATATATATATTTTCAAATAAGAGAAATATTTTAGTAATAAAATGATTATATAAAAATAATCTTATAAATTAACATGATTTGATATAGTTCATATTATAAATCATATAAAATCACGTTAATTTATAAAATTATTTTTATATAATTTTTTATGACTGTAATATTTTTTTAAAAGTAACTAAATAAAAATAAGAAAAAAATACGTGCCTATGAACATTGTACAGCAAATAGGGCAAAAATGATTATTTGAAAAGAGGGAAAGATATCCAACTCTCCCTCAAATTGCATACCATTCAAGCTATCAATTTGGATAATCACCACCCAACAATCAGCCCCCCCTCTCTCTCTCTCTCTCTCTCTCTCTCTCTCTCTCTCTCTCTCTCTCTCTCTCTCAAGGTTGTGATTTTACTGATGTACCCTTTTTTCCCCTTAAAAGGGCAAAATTACACCTATGCACCTATGACACATAAAAGAGGCAAATTAGCATATTAAATAAAAAGATACTTTTGAAAGAATAGAATTATTTTCTAAAATATTAATTTTATTCCATTAGTTTTTTAATTCCTTTTTGAATTTTTTTTCTTTCTGTTTGGAAAAAATATCATCTTCTATAATTTAATAACTAAAAACCTAATTTTTGAAAAACCTATATATATATATATATATATGTGTGTGTGTGTGTGTGTGTCAATGAAAATGTAATTTTCTAGTGTTTTTTGTTTTTTTATTCTCCACCTGCTGGCCTCAAGACAATCACATACGCACCTAGATTAGACATACGAAGTTCCTCACTCCCTCCCTTACGTAGATTCTCCTCAAAGCAACCTTTAAGCCCAAAGAACTCTCCTCTCACACAAAAGAAGTGTTCGGGAATCAGTGTCGAAATACTCATAGATTCATAGCTCCCCCTCCTCAACGATAACCTCTCCAAAATCTCTCTTTCACACATACGCACAAGCTCAGGTTCACAAGCATGTCTGTGACTGTGATTCGAAGAGCTCTTTCTTTCTCGTCTCTTTGTGTCTTCCTTCTCACCATCTCAACCCTCACGACCCCATCGACTTCGGCCACGGACACCTTCGTCTTTGGTGGGTGCTCTCCGCTGAAGTACACGCCCGGTTCACCTTACGAGAACAACGTCAACTCGATCCTCACCTCCCTGGTCAACTCAGCCATGTTCACCGCCTACAACAACTTCACTGCTCTCGGCTCCAACCCTCAAGACACCGTCTACGGCCTCTTCCAATGCCGCGGAGACCTCCAGGGCAATGACTGCGCCCGCTGCATCGCTCGCTCGGTGAGTCAACTCGGTACCCTTTGCATCAACTCGTGCGGTGGCGCGTTGCAGCTCGAAGGTTGTTTCGTCAAGTATGATAATACCACCTTCTTGGGGGTGGAGGACAAGACGGTGGTGGTCAAGAAATGTGGGCCGGCGTTTGGATACGACTCTGACGCGTTGGCCCGGAGAGATGCTGTGCTGGCGTACTTGGGGACCGGCAACGGTGGGCCCTACAATACGTACCGGACGAGTAACTCCGGGAATGTCCAGGGCGTGGCGCAGTGCGTGGGGGACTTGAGTCCGAGCGAGTGCCAGGATTGCCTAGGGAACGCGATCGGACTGCTGAAGACCCAGTGCGGCACCGCGGCGTGGGGCGACATGTTCTTGGCCAAGTGTTACGTTCGCTACCTACAAGGCGGCGTCCGCTCGTACGCCAGAAAGGGTAAGCGGTTTCGCCACCCCGGCTGGTGATTTCTCATTTTTGGTTTTTTTTTTTTTTTCACTAAATTATAGTAGATTTTAATGACTTTTTGGCCGTAAGACCCTCTTGGGTAATTATCCTTCACTTCATTGAAGTGTAAAAATCACCACTTGATCTGTGTAATTTCTGATTTTCACATTTTTTTTCTATGTGTGTGTTTATCATCAAGACTGGGAGACAGCAATTAAGCGACTGGCTGTCTTGTGTCAAATTAACGAGTTCGTTTTATCTAATAGTATAATGAGAATGCCCACCTACTCTGCAATCAACATTCCCCTGCTTTGCTTAGGGAGCAGTTTGTGGAATCTAGGCATGTTCAGATGGCTGAATGATTGTTTCGAATTAATTTATTATTCTTGGTATACTTGCTTTGCTTTTGCCGATGGTGATTCGGGCGTTTGTAGCTTAGAACAATTGACAACTTGTGTTTCATCGCATAAAAAGCTTTTTGGTAAAAACTCGAAATCTTATTGCATATCATGATGTTCTTATGAACATGTATTTGTTTTTACTTTTCCCATATTTGTTCTGGATCTAAGTTTTAATGATTATGTATATGCTTTAAAGAACTCAATTATTGGAATTTGAGAACTTATTTTCAGTATGGAAGTGCCTACACTTTCGTGTATATATACACGAAAGGTTTCTGTAAAGCACCTCATGCTGCATCTGCATGCTACAAGACCTACCAAACACGAAAGTGTCTCTAGTGTCTCGTTAGTAGCTGAGAAAGAATCTGATGCGTTTATGTTCTCTATGTTTGAAACTTTTGAGGTAAAGAAAAAGAGAAAGGGAAAAAAAACATAACCAAAACAGAGCCATTCACTTGAATTGCTGAAAGACTTACAGCAACATCCCAATTCGTTGAAAAGCCTGCCCCTAAGTTTAGTTGATTGAAACACAACTTGGTGTCATTGCATCATTTCTTTTAAGCTGAAAACGAAGTAAAGGAAAAGATGCATCAAGATCTTGTATCCGATAAGTAGTGTTCAAGGCCAAGGTCAACAATTTCTCAAATTACTGTAATTATGAGTGGCTTTATAATTATAATTGTGATTAATTCTAATTTTTTGACATTCTTGAATGATGTATAGATGATAATAATGCCACTAATGATGAGGTGGACAAGACGCTTGCAATTATAATTGGAGGCATAGCAGTGGTTGCATTGCTAATACTCTTCCTTTCCTTCTTAAATAGGCTCTCCGAAAAAGGAAGAGGTATACAAACATTCTCTCCTTTACTTTTCTTTTCTTTTCTTTTCCTGGCTATTATTGTTTCTCATGTTTGACCATTCTGTTCTTTCTGCTACAGAAAATCTCAATACCCTTTTTTGTATTTCTTTTGCAGGAGGGAAGTAAAGTATAAATTGGGGGATAGTGTTTCTAGAGCTGAATCCTATCGACCCTGTTTCCTTTGCTAAATAATTTGGCTTTTAGGTGGTTCTTTTGCTTCTCTTTTCTTCGTCGGTCCCTATCCTTTTTTTTTTCTTCTCACCACCTATTCCTTTTAGGAGTTTCTCTCCAATTTCCTCTAAAGAATACCTGTGAGGGTAGATAGAAAAGATCTCAATGGAAAAGTGCACCTTGAAACAAGGGAAAAAGAAAAGGTTGCAATTAGAAGAAAAAGCTCAAAGATTCCACACTCCCCCAATCCCACTTAACAATGTTAGCAACTTGCCTGCTAATGTTTATAAACGAACAGTTTGGTGAAAAGTGCACTATGATGTCGTAGATGGTGCCTTTGTTGGGTGTTATATCATAGCATGCTTTTGCTTTAATCTCATCGAAAGTTAAGATTCGGTATATTTGTTAGATTTCTTGTCAACTCAATGTTCAGTTTGTTTTGTAATTTTTGCTTTTGGCTGTTCATTTGTGTAGCTCTTACTAATATATAGATGATATATTCCTCTTGTTTTAAGCACAAAAGAATCAGTGGATATTCTGCTTAATGACTGGACTCTCAAGCATAACAGATAAAGACTACAAAAAGCATTTTATGAGTAGAAATGAGTTGGCTCTTTTTCGAGATGTTTTTCAATGATTATCTTTCGACTTGAATAATATTAATATTCTTGTGCTTGCACTTGGGTCAAATTTGGAAGATTTGTGTGCTTGGTGGATAGATTTTCTTGCTATTCAACCAAATCAAAAGCTACTTTCTGGGTCCTATCTGCCAAATGTCCAAGAACAGAACAATTTCTTTGAATACATAACTCATTTATTACATCACAATCAACCACGCAATATCGCATGGGTTTACGACTAATTTATTATTTGGTTTTGCATCAACAATCAACTAAAGGAACATTTGTTATTTGGAATGTTCATAAAAATATCTATAATAATGAAGTTTAGACCAGTCTAATAATATATTAGTGAAATTTTAAATGATTGATATGGAGATATTTTTAAATAAATTCAGAATGTAAATTTCTCCTAATGAATGAATGACGATACTTTCCTAAAAAAACTAAAGGAACATTTGTAATGGACTTAACAATAAATAATTATAAGGATCATAATCTATATATTCCGTTACGTGTAGAATCTTCCCTCTCTTCCTTTATCCATTGTCTTTTGGTTTTGGATTTGTGTTAAGTTGGGAATTTCTTGTCTCAATCATGGTTAACAAATTTACTCACGGTGTGTATGAGGGCCCCTCCCCTGCATTATCTAAGTGTTATTATATATGAAGACCTCATAGTTTAAATTAAGGAAGTGGGCAATAAATAAAACTAATGAAAGTGACAAGAGGCATGACAAACCGAAACCAGGCAGGCAGGCATGCATGCATTTGTGTCAAATTGTAAGAGATGTTTAAGTTCCAATCATTCATGTGTCTGTTTGCCTTACATTAATTTAATTCCAATATTTAAGACTTTTTAAGAGGGTTAGCTAGGTTTTATTCAAGGATTTTAGTCCCATCAACGAGTCGTCTCTTCAAATAAGGATAGAAAGTAACTAAGGAAGAAAAAGAAATGGAGTGACAAAAAAAGAAAAAAAAAGAGAGAGAAGAAGATAGAGATTCAAAACATCTCAAATAAAAGCATCTCGATTAGGTTGATCAAATTCTTATACATTAAAAAAGGAAAAATATTTTAATTATAAAAAAATGAGTAACATCTATAAAAGAATTATATAAAATAATCTCATAAATTGACGTGATTTTATCTGATTATTTTATAATAAAAATAATTTTATAATCTAAAGAATCATATCAAACTATATCAATTTTTGATAATATTTTTATAAAAATATTTTATGATTAAAGTATTTCTCTAAAAAAATTATATAAAAATAAATTTAATGTGACCTGATTTGATATAATCAAAATATAAAATAAATTTAAAATATTATATAAAATTATATAAAATTATATTTATTTATGAATTTTATTTTATAATTTTTTTTAAAAAAGTAGCATTTCTGTTAATATTTTCTTTAACTTCGATCTAACAAACTCATTACATTGCAAAAAGTAGTAGCATCCATTCATAAAGAACAAAATGTCCTAACTTTTAAGACCAACGAGCAATCACCCATTGATGGTCACATTTCCCAAAATATGCTTTCAAAGGAAATACCTAAGTTCTCCTTGGCTTTAAACACCTCTTATCTACCTTGTTATCTTTGACAACTTTACACACGTCAGTGATATTAAAGCAAGATATGCTTTGTTATTCTTCTAAGATATAGCAATTACCCATATGCTTACCCAAATAAATTACACCCATATTCTCACTACTAAAGTCAGTTTCATGGGATTTGAATTCTAACCTATCTCACCTACCAAACCTTGAAATCAAGCTTTTCCAAAATATCATGTATTTGACTTTGAATATATATATGACATAATGTCGGTTATAATTTCTACATCCAATTCATTTGACTATTCCTAGAGTCGAATACTTAACTGATTGTTATATCTTTTAACATTTACTGAAACATGGGAAAACATTAGATGTTAATAAAGAAATGTTTGGGATCTAGATAATGGGTCCCCGGACAGTTTTCTTATCAGGAACTTGAACATTTCTCCTAATATTTTTTTTAATTTTTTTATTCATTGATTAAGTAAGTATTTTTTATTAATATTTAAGAGTGTTCTATAAATACATTAAAAAAATTAAAAAAAAATACACGTGGAGATCCAAATTAGTCGGTGGGTGTAGAGTCACTCATGTTAATATTAAGAAAAATTATACTTTTGAGTTTTCATCCCCAAACTACAATGTATTTCTCATTTGCACCCTAAATTGCAAAAAACTTCAACTTATATTCTAAGTGCATATTTGGGATTACGATAAGAAATATAACTTATAAATTTAGGCTTATAGTTTATAACTTAAATTGTTGAACTCAAGGTTTCAAGTTTCATGTGATTATAAATCTACACATGGATTTTGATGATAACAAATGAATTCAAAGAATAAAGAAGTCTCAAGCTCAAGTTGTCTACACAATGGAGTCAAGCACATCAAGGAAACAAGCATGAGCAAGAAGGGAACAAGTTCACATTAAAATTATAGAGTAATGTTGTAAATCTCTTCAAAATTCGAAATTAGGATTAATGCTCAAAATTAATATTTTATCATAAAGCATTAAAATACATTTTCCACATGTGCATGAATATTTTTGAAAATTAAATTTGAAAATTTTGAAAGATGATTGATTGTCATCTTTTGCATGTGCATGCCTTGATTAAAGGGTTGAACTTTGAAAATATTAAAGATGATTGATTGTCATCTTTCACATGTACATGTTTTATTTGAATATTTTCAAAAGTGATTGATGCTTTTTTAGACTTATACAAAAAGTAAAAGATTAGGTTTGAATTTTTTGAAAATGAAAGTGTGCTCATTTTGTCATATGCCAAAAGTAAAAGATTAGGTTTGATTTTTTTGAAAAAGTGAATGATGTTGTCTTTGACAATTGAGAAAGAAGAACCTTTTATTTGAATTCTTTGAAAAAGTGAATGATGTTGTCTTTGACAATTGAAAAAGAAGAACCTTTTATTTGAATTTTTTGAAAAAGTGAATGATGTTGTCTTTGACATGTGAATCTTTTTAAATTTGAATATGAAGTCTCATATGCCTATAAATAGATCATTTGAGAGCTTCACATTTACAACACCAAGAGCATACAACATTCATTCAAAGCTTTCATTCTCTCTTCTCTAAACATTGAGCCTTAATCCTTGTTCATTTTGAGAGATATAGTTTGCGCTGTATTGTTCTTATTTCACTCATTGAGGAGTGTTTTCTGATAACCTACCCACTATCAGCTCTTGTATCAGAAAAAGGGTGTGTATAACCCTTGTGTGTGTAGAAAGTATTCTACACGGGGAATAGTTGAATCACCACGTGTAAGGTGATTGCAAGTGTAGAGGGTGTTCTACACGGATCCTTTGTAGCGGTATTGTTCAAAGGTGTAATAGATTTCTATCTCCACCTGAAGGAGGTTGAATAGTGAATTTGGGAATCCTCAAGGGGTAGCTTGAGGCGAGGACGTAGGCAGTGGGGCCGAACCTCGTTAACATACTGAGTTTGCTTCTCTCTTACCCTTACTCTTTATATTTATTGTTATTTCATATTTTGTTTATATTTTATATTATATATTTGATTTATAATTGTTATTTTTTTTAATACAACTCAATTCACCCCCCCTCTTGTGTTAGTCATCTGGGCAACATAAATAATAAACTCTATATTTTCGCTATTTACTGTTTGATAAATATGAATCTAAGTACTTTTAAAATTAGTTACATTAATTTTTTAAAAATATATAATTATCTGCATGAGGTTTTCAATAAAAACTTCAATTTAGTACTTTTTAAAATATTAGACTTTTAATTTTTTTAAGTGATTAAAATACTTTTTATAAATTTACCAAATATATTATTTCTTTAAACAAGTTTTTAAACATTTAAAAATATTTTTTAAGCTTTCAAACTCAATCTCAAACCGGCTGTACTCAAATATCTTTGAAAACTCCCAAACAGTATCAATAGGTTTCACTTTACTCCCTAGTTCTACACTTGTGGGGATCCAAATTAGTTGGTGGCCGTAGAGAACTCATGTTAATAATAAGAGAAATTAAACTTTTCAGTTTTCATTCCCAAACTACAATGTATTTCTCATTTGCACCCTAAATCGCAAAAAGTTTCAACTTATATCCTAAGTATCAATAGGCTTCACTTTACTCCCTAGCTCTACTCAAATATGATCATAATTAAGATTGTGTTACGAGATTAGATCTTAATTAAAATAATATGGGTACTTTAATATATAGTTCAAATTAAGATTCTTATAAATTTTATAATGCAAAGCGAAGAATGGGTTATAAATTATGGAAAAAATGTGAAACTACCCCAAAAGTTTAGACCAATAAATAAAGGAAAAAGTTGGCATCATGGTATGATTCTTGCTCCTGTAGCCAAGCTTCAAAATACACGTATTATATTATAATTAAAGTCTTACTGCTTTTCCATCATTTCTTTTTTATCCAAATTCAATGTTCTTTTGAAGAGCGAAATATTAGTAAACAAGAGAGTTGCTTTAGTGCAACATATATATAATGACACCGACTTAATTAAAAACCAAAGGGAAACCATTGTGTATCATGATCTTGAGCCAAAAGGGTCAAAAGGCTTAGCTTTCTATGGCCTTTTTACTCCAAAGAGAAAAGGAATATAGCACTAAAATATGGCTTTGCATTAATGTAACATGACATCGCAGCCAACAGTGACTTTTTTTTATCTTCTTGATTTTAAAAAAGTACTGCATGCCACGATAAATATAGGTAGGAAGCTTCCTCTGAGAATTATCTTTCGAGTAAGTTGTAAAGAAAGTTAGGCAAAGATGGTGACACGTAAGGTCAGTATAAGATCAAGAAAATAATGTGGACAAATTAGTGGGTAGGTTACTTAAATGATATGCATGTTCCTAATCAAAGTCGGTCTCCAGGTCAATGGATCATAATGAAATGGTGATTTGGATGACTCCAGAACAAACCATGGTTTGGTCTAGAACCTTGTACAAGATTTACTTGTCCTACTTCCTTGCGAGAAGTTCTCGGGGATGGCGGCTGAAGGACAAAGATCATTGTGGTATTTCTCATAATTATCATTTGTAAGTGGGAATATCTGTACTTGATTTGATGGTAAGTTTGATCATCTTGAGTTATCTGCTTAATTATGCGACGAAAAAATGTTTTAGATAAATGAAGATTTCAGAAGCTAGGCCATATTTGGTGAAAATAAAAGTAGTTTTTACAAAGTTCTAACACGTGTTTTTTTTTTTTTTTTTTTTTTGTAAGAGTTTATGTCTTTTGAATTTTTGTGAAAAGTATTTTCAATTTTGTATTCTTTTCTGTCCAGAAAATCTAAGAAATTTATTAGATGAAAAGTTTTTCTTTTTGACAAAAAGAAAATAGATATTCAAATTTAAAAGATGTAGACCCCTCCTGCGTCTACCCCTGAAGGAGATAGGCACAAAGAGTGAGATACTTGTTTCTTTTTATTTATATATAAGATTAAAGTAAAAAATTAAATAAAATATTATTTTTTAATATTAGTTTTATTTTAAAATTAATGAAGTAGATTATTTCTTATATTTTATTTAAAAATTTAAAAAAATTATAATAATTAAATAAAATAAGATAATTTTTTACAATAACCAAGTCTTAGGTAGGGTTTGGTTACTAAATCTAGCCCAACTCAACTCAATTTATCTTATCTAATTATTACAATTTTTCTAACTTTCAACACAAAATATAATAAACAATTCAATTTTTTTAAATCTCAATTTAATTTTTTCAAATTTCTAAATAATAATAATATTAAAAAATAATATTTTAAATTTGCATCTCAACTCAACCTTCTATCCAACTTAGAAGAGGGAATCTCCCCCATGGTCGTTGGATGAAGGAGAAAGGATCTCCTTTTCAAAGTTGTACAAAGTCATGGTTCCAATTCATTGGTTTGACTGACAACTCTAAGAGTAGATTTGAATAGTAAGTTAAAATAAGATAAAATTGAGATGAAAGTTAAATAAAATATTATTTTTTTATATTATTATTATTTTATAATTTAAAAAAATTAAATTATGTATTATATTTTATATACAAACTTGAAAAAGTTATATTAATGAGATGATTTATATCCAAACCTAACCTAAGTAAATCCCAAAGCCCAAACAATATAAGCATATGTGATGTTTTGCACTTGGACTGGGTCTAAACAAAACCTAAAGCTAATTTATGTTGGAATATAACTTTTGGTTTGAGTAATGTTTAGGTTATTAAGGATATAACATTATATGTCAAGATATACAGTTAAAACTTATTTTGGTTCTTTTGAAGTAGTATAACTAAATTGATACTGATCAGATGATGCCGTATCGTTAAAATTGTCTATATCATAACTAATTTTTCAAGCATGCAATATTAATTCTCTTAAGAGTTTTTATCTGAATTCTAGAATTCAAAATACTAGAAAATAGATAGAAATGAATATTTTATTATTGTCTATTTGAATACTAAAAATACTATAAAATCATGCATCCCACCTGTAAGCTTTTCTTTCTATTTTTTATGATCATGAAATGAAATGAGTACGGTTCCTGATCTTCGCTAGCTCGATGCTCAGCAAACTTTCTTGTCATTGTCCACCATGCATGGGATGTTCGTTCTTGATTTCTTTAACCTGTTGTGCTGCTGGAAATCTTGATTATCACATCACTTCTTCTAAGCTTGGAGGATTCAAGAGAGAGTTTTCTTCACGGTTAGGAAGTACATAGTGTTGAAGCAAATCAAGAGAATTTAAAACATATTCTCTAAAAAGATGGCGTTGAAACAACTCCATTGTTGTTGCGTGGAAAGCATGCATGATTCGAGACAAACTTTGCCATTTTGGCGAAGATAGTGTTCATGATCCCCCTTCTTTTGTGGGCAATCAATCATATGGTGATCAGAAAACTTAGTATTTTTGTGCCTTTTGCTTATAAAAGGCCTCTTCTTGGAGAGAAGTACTGAACCGTACTATGTCTCTAAGAATCTTAAGAAAGCAATATCATAATTGTTAAAAATATGGGATCTAAGTATACAGTAGAAGCGATATTGTCTCGTTGGAAATATCTCATATCTAGTACAATTGTTCCCCGTATTTTCCGGCATCGTCTTTTATCCAAAATCCTTTTGGCCATGGTTGAGTGTGCTATGTGGTAATACAAAAGCAACACTCATGAATTCCATAACCTAAATGCTGAGACTAGAAAGAACTATTCGAGAGAGAAATCATTTGTAATTTCTACACACTCACTGTCTGAAGGGGGAGGGTTTATGTAAATAGCCTCTCTAAATGTAACTCTTGGCTGGCCATTAAAGGGCCAGTTATCAAGGCTCATGAGTAGTTTAAGAGTCACTTCATAATCCCCAAGAGAAGGTGAAAGGGTGCCTACTATAAGTGCCCATTTCCTACATCTCTCACTCGCACATAGTGGGCATGACCCCAGGTCTGCATCTCTCAATATATTCTCAATCTTGTTCATACTAGCAAATAGGCCGTGTGACCATCAAGCACAGCTGTAAAAGAAAAATGAGAGCACTATATCAAATTTCTTCAAGAGAAACTGACATAGAAACATCCTTAAAAGTGTCTCGTTATGCCCCAACTCATTTGGTCACACCAGACTAAGCATTCCTAATCCTTCTCGAGTGTGAATAACTCAGAGTAATGCTTAATCTCTATAAAACATAATGTACTCACAACTACATCGCAACTCCCAAGAAACAACATAACTTGCCCGCAGTGAGTACACACAATTATTGATGTGTTACCAAATAGTCTTCACAAATAGTTTTCTCTTCATTCTCATGTCATTTAGTTTCAATTCAGTCGCTTTCCCAATAATGTCTCTTTAGACCGCATCATTCATGGCCATAGATAACATGTCAAAGTAGCAGATATTAAAACATCAACCTCGTGACATAGTCAAAGGTCTCCTAAGGGCATAAATAAATTAAGGTCATTAATCATGACCTACAAAACTCACACGGTGAGAAAACAGGGATTCATTCACTCACCTCTATTGTTGGTCACCAAAGGATATACAGTATGAAATACATGTTACGGTGGAATTCTCTTTCCAAAGGAAGAGCGTATATCTTATTTCAACATATCGTATAGATCTTAGTCTAGTCACTATCTCAACACCTAACTTGAGTCCCTCCATTTGCTCACTTTCCAAAGCGCAAAGAGTGTATCGCATTTGGCTAAACCACAAGCTACACAGATTGTAGGTAACCATGCACGATCCTTCTTAAATATAATGGACCTCATTTAACTCCCACTAAGGCGACATATCCTATGTGTCTTACAAATTGTCCTTCTCAGGACAAGTACCAAGTGACATATTGTCTTATCTTTGCTCGCTACTTATTTATAGTGCCAAAGGCGATTGATCGTATGAATGAGCCAATCTAGGCCTATCGACATACCTTTTTCACCATAACTACCAAATTTATGGTGAATGTGTGTGCTTACTAAAAAAATGCTTCTAGCCAGGCCACATGATCATAAAACATATCAGTCTTGTGTGCATGATGAGCAATATCATGATGGAAGGAAATCACATGGTCAACTAAAAGTAATCAAACTACAACTCTCAAGTGAAGTTTTAGGACTATTTCTTTTTGCATGTATTATCATGTGTAGTAACTTTCCAAAACAGGCTCATTCCGAGAGACTGTTTTTATACATAAAAGTCATTTGCACAGCTATGAAGTTAGCGACAACTCATCGCGAATCACATTGAGGTCAAACTCACAACATAAATCTTAGATTCTAGTCAGCCAATCCAACTGTGACTTTTAAGAATCTACAAGAGGACCTCAAATGTCATTTAGCAAATTCAATTTGCGACTTCAGGTTTTCATATGAATCTCTTGTAATCAACAAAAGCATGTGAGATAACCATCATTTATTTTTCTTTAAGGGTAAAGTGATTAGGGCCTTTACCCACAAAGACAATCATAATAGTCTAGTCATTACTTTTAACGATAATTGCATCACAAATTTACTCAACGAAGTAAACCATATTTACCCTCTAACAAAATCTCAATCTCTAATTCCCATGAGCAAACTCTAATGGAAACATCAAATTGTATATAAGATAAAACTTGATTTTTTAGTATTTTTATTATAAAATAAATTTAAAATATTATATAAATTATATTTATTTATAAATTAATTTTTATAGATTTTTTTTTTTAATTTTTAAGAAGTAGCATTTCTGTTCATATTTTCTTTAACTTCGATCTATCAAACTCATTACATCACAAAAAGTAGCATCCATTCATAAAGAACAAAATGTCAACTTTTAAAATCAACGAGCAATCACCCATTGATGGTCACATTCCCCAAAATATGCTTTCGAAGGAAATACCTAAGTACTCCTTGGCTTTAAACACCTCTATCTACCTTGTTATCTTTGACAACTTTACACACACGTCAGTGATATTGAAGCAAGATATGCTTTGTTATTCTTCTAAGATATACCAATTAACCATATGCTTACCCAAATAAATTACAACCATATTCTCAATACTAAAGTCAATTTCATGGGGTTTGAATTCTAACCTATCTCCCCTACCAAACCTTGAAATCAAGCTTTTTCAAAATATCATGTATTTGACTTTGAATATATATAGGACATAATGTCATTGGCGGTTATAATTTCTACATCCAATTCATTTGACTATTCCTAGAGTCGAATACTTAACTGATTGTTATATCGTTCAACATCTATTGAAACATGGGAAAACATTAGATATTAATAGAGAAATGCTTGGGATCTCAATAATGGGTCCACGAGCATTTTTCTTATCAAGAACATAACATTTCTCCCAACATTTGTTTTTTAGTTTTTTGATTTATTGATTAAGTGAGTAATTTTATTAATGTTATGATTTTTTTTTAATATTTAAGAGTATTTTAAAAATACATAGATTTTTTTTTTTTTTGGGTTTAAATTACACTTGTGGGGATCCAAATTAAAGCATTGGCATTGGTTTCATCAAAAGTCAAGCCAAATGCATAAAATGATGAATATGTGAAAATAATAACTGCATTAGATTAGTCAAACCAAATAATGGGAAGTTTTGACCTACAATGTTTCTACCGTTTCCTTCAAATATGAAGGGCTTCTGTACACTTATCTTCTGAATATTTTACTCAATTTTATTTCATGTACCGCTCTCTTTTGTCTAAAAGTCTGCTCTCTTTACTTTGCTTTGTTTTGTTGTGTTCGACTGACTCTTTTCTTCTTCGATAAGCCATGCTTCTCTGTTTGGACTCTCATAAATTCAATGAAAATCCGAAAAAGTAAACATGTTTATTGGAAAGAATTGATTTTATCTTTGATTCCTTGCAAATGAAAAAGATCTCGACTCTGCCAAGTAGAATACTTTTGTCAAAATGCATTTGTTTTAGTTAAAAAAATCTTGGTGAATGTCAGGACTCTGGCGTTTGGTTTAATTATTTTCTTGCATTTTATCGGCTGCGATTTTGCTTTAATCATTTAAAATTTGGCATATAGTAGGTTTGATTGCAAAATATGAAAAAAAAAATTATTATTAAAAAAATAATATTATAGTATTATTTTGATGAATCTAATGATCACTAATCCAATGTGGGATCATGGATAGGAAGATTTTAGATTTATGGAAAACTTGTACTTTTCATCAAATTTTGAAGATGGCTTTGATGAAGCCAATGTGGATGCTCTTGGTGGCACTAGAGCCACTCATGTTAATAATAAGAGAAATTAAACTTTTCAGTTTTCATCCCCAAACTACAATGTATTTCTCATTTGCACCCTAAATTGCAAAAAGTTTCAACTTATATCCTAAGTATCAATAGGCTTCACTTGACTCCCTAGCTCTACTCAAATATGATCATAAATTCATAATTAAGATTGTGTTATGAGATTCGATCTTAATTAAAAAACATGGGCACTTTAATATATAGTTCAAATTGATATTCTTATAAATTTTATCATGCAAAGCGAAGAATGGGTTATAGATTATGGAAAAAATGTGAAACTACCCCAAAAGTTTAGACAAATAAATAAAGGAAAAAGTTGGCATCATTGTATGATTGTTGCTCTTGTAACCAAGCTTCAAAATACACGTATTATATAAAAGTCTTACCGCTTTTCCATCATTTCTTTTTTCTCCGTCCAAAGTCAATGTTATTTTGAAGAGCGAAATATTAGTAAACAAGAGATCAGTTGCTTTAGTGCAACATATATAATGACAACGACTTAATTAAAAACCAAAGGGAAACCATTGTGTATGATCTTGAGCCAAAAGGGTCAGAAGGCTTACTTTGCTTTCTATGGCCTTTTTACTCCAAAGAGAAAAGGAATATAGCACTAAAATATGGCTTTGCATTAATGTAACATGACATCGCAGCCAACAGTTACTTTTCTATCTTCATGATTTTAAAAAAGTGCATGCCTCGATAAATATAGGTAGGAAGCTTCCTATGAGAATTATCTTTCGTGTAAGTTGTAAATAAAGTTAGGCAAAGATGGTGACATGTAAGAGTACAAGACCAAGAAAATAATGTGGACAAATTAGTGGGTAGGTTGGTTAATTATATGCATGTTCCTGATCAAAGCCTCCAGGTCAATGGATCATAATTTAATGGTGATTTGGATGACTCCAGAACAAACCTTAGCAATAGGATTAGCAACATCCTTTCTTGGTTTACGAACTAATTAATGGTCAACTCTAGGCAACTTCTTCACAACTTTACTAACAACAAAGTGCTAACAACCCTCAGACCAACCATGATTGGCGAGGATCAAGCTGTTAGGCAAGTCATACAAATTAAACACTCAATCTATATAAATGGAGGTCAAAAGCACACATCAAAGGTAACTTCTGATCGAACCATTTTGAAAATTGAAATACTCCATGTATATACTTTATTCTGACTTAAGCATCGGATGTGTCGCATACCACATCTTATTTTTTCTTCATACAGGTTATTGGAGACCATGAGCAGGAGTGCGAAACACATCCATAACAGTTTGTATTTTGTCCAATTGGTGGAATCTAGAGTTGAGGTTTGAGGTCGCAACTAGAAATGGATGTTACTGCTCGCTATTTTTGTGGAGCTCTTGAATTTCTTTACCTCCAGATTTTGAGTCAGAAAAATTAGGAATATTTAACTAAAATCAAATGTCTCGAATTGGTGACCAAAAAAAAAAAAAAAGATTACACATTGTGGTATCCACACGAGGTTCATGCACCGATGATGATGATCGTGGGGTTGTGCAAGGTGAACCGGAAAGATTGGAGATTGCTGAATCCATTATCCAACGGAGCGCTGCAGCCTGCATCTTTTCTGAGGACCGCTTGGTTTCGTAGCGATGCATGAAATCCATGCATAGTCAAGATAGGATGTGAGACGTGAATGAAATTGAATAATAGACAATTATCCACTCAAGGAATCGACAATTAGAGAGCTGTGTGGAAAGACGTGAGCCCGAGATTGCTGAAAAACATTAATCTATATATATATATATATATATATATATATATATATATATATTTGAAGCTATAAATAAATAAGGAAATTAAAAAAAAAACAAAAAAAGAAGAAGAAGAAGAAGAAGAATTATTCACGTCACGTCAGTGATGTCACAAGATTAACAGATAATAAAAAAGTAATAAGTTCTTTTTTAATTATTTGATTTCATGTCTATAAATTATGAAATAATATAGTTAAAAGAACAGTTCATAGCGTTGTTTTTAAAGAAAATTGCGTATATAGAGAAGCTGAAAGAAATGAGGAGAGGACTCTCCGGTGAAATACAATGAATTTGATGGTGTCTTTAATTGGAAGAGAATTCAGAGAGTCAAAGAAAGTAAGAGGCTGTAATGCTAAAGCAACACAAGATAGCATTCATGATGGATCATGGTTACCACTTACCAGCATTAGCATACGCCAGATTGATCGTGGGCCTAGCTAGCTAGGTCATAAATGTCATGACTGGCCCATTCACACCCACCCCCGCACACTTCCCAGTTCGCCGTTAACTGTCGCATTGCTCACCCTCCATGGGAAGTGTCGCCAATGCAACCAACATCCTAGCTTTATCACCAGCCGCTGCACTACTCCATCACACCGCCGTTTGGAAGTGCCACAATCGGCAATTCCCGACTTTCCATTCTCTCAATCTCTCTCTTCAAGTCAATCCTATCTCTCTAAACCCCATCTCCATCGTATTATATATATATATATATATAAATACTTTATGCAACCGACCTATGTAATCGTTGGGCAATCGGCTAACATGGTGAACCACGTAAGTTAAATGAAACAAGTTTCATTTAGAAATAGCAAATGAAATCTCATTTCTTGAGAAAAATTGCGATTGAAATGAAATTGAGTTTTCATGGAAATCTTGAAAATGGGTCTAGAAAGATCAACAAGAAAATCTCGGAGATGAGTTTTTCTTGGAAATCTTGGAAATAGGTCTGGAAAGTCTGGAAAGATCAACAAGAAAATCTTAGATATGGGGTTTTCATGGAAATTTGGAAATGGGTCTGGAAAGACCAACAAGAAAATCTCACAGATGGTTTTTCATGGAAATCTTGAAAATAAGTATAGAAATCCACGAACTTTTTTCTTTTTGATAGGTAGCGTTATTAAACAGAACTTAGAAATGGGTTTTACAGAAATTGTAGAATCGATTTGGAAGAAATATTAAAATGAAATGCAGTGTTTTTCATGGAAATCTTGGAAATGGGTCTGGAAAGATCAACAAGAAACAACATAAATGTATTGAAAATATGAGTTTGGAAAAAATCTAGGAAATGGGTTTGGGAGAAATATGTTAATGAAGAAATCTAAGAGGTTGATTTTTCTTTTTTTCTTGGTGGAGAAATGCTTCAACGTACCAGTGCTTCAACGATTGGAGAAATATGTTAGATTTCTTGATGAAATCTGAGAAATGCAATGTTTGCTTTGCTTCCCGCTTTCTTCCTTTTATGTTTTTTTCATTCTTTTCTTTCTTCTGTTGCATTTTTGCTTTTTTTTTTTTTTTTTTTTTCTATTTTTTTTCCTCTCCCACTTAGGCTAGCGGTTACCCCACATTTATGCAGGGAGGTTGTACCTAGCAGTATTGACTATTGATATATATATATATATATTTATTTATTTTTATATATAATTTCTAATTTATCATATCATGGATTTAGCTATCAAATATTTCCATATCATGTCATATTTTTGTTCCAACGATGGGATGGAGAACCGGTGTGACAAAGAGACTTTCATTTATAATTTTTTCTATTAATTTCAATTAATTGAATATTGAAATTAAATGAAACAGATTCTAGCCGCAGCTATTACTATGATAGAGGTCTTCTCAAGCTATATCAAAAGCTATTCTCACGTCTAAGAGATCATTACCAGAGGCTAGTATGGTTTATTGGAAACTACTTGCAAGCACTACAACAAAAATTGGATTTAGTGACAAATGAAATTGCCACAAGAAATAGAAAAAACGTCACGAAATACATTTGGTGACGGTTATAAACTGTCACCCCCACCGTCACGAAATGTGCATCACAGAATACATATGGTGACAATTTACTGTACAAGCGTTACTAAAAATATTTTTTTGTGACGGTTTGTGATGTACCGTTTTAAATAATGTTCGAACGTTTACTTTTCTATAATGGTTAGAATCTGTCACAAAATATTATGTTCGAATGAAAAATATAACGTTCAAACGTAAACTAGACAAATTGACATCCGAATCAGAGCAGGTAACGTTTGTTGATTATAGTTCGAATGTATCATATTCATGTTCGAACGTTTATAAGTTTGAACGTTACGTTCGAATTTAGATTCCAACGTAAAGGAAACAATATCCAAACGTTCGAATCATAACGTTCGGAGGTTCTTTCCAATCTCAAGAAACTAGAGTTCGAATGCAAGAAGTACGTTCGGAGGTTTGGAACGTTAAAAATTTAAACATTCGAACGTAATTTTCATTTGTCGGTGTAAACGTTTGAACGTTATGTTACAATTTTGTGTGGTTATGTTCGAACGTGTGTTCGAATGTGGAATACTGTTTAAACGTATTTATTTACATTCGAACGTACATATCAGAAATACTAAACTCATCCCATTAATAAACATACCAATTATACCGATTGTATCATATTATATAACATATTTCATAACCAACAATGTTTGTAACTGTTTTTAAAGTAGATATTAAAAATTTAATACACTAATAAAATTCATTTCTTATTCTTTTCTCGTCCACCATGATTCTGTTGCAATGACATAACAAGCTCCATTTGCAGCATCATCTCCGACTGTACTTGCGTTTGGACCTCACTACGCATTCTTTCCTCCTGGTCTCTTTGTTGGTCCTTCAAACGCGTCTCTAAATGAGACTGTCGCTCTAAGAGGGACTCCAACTCTTGCTGTCTAGACCTCATATACTCATTCTCGCATCGTGCAACTTCTAACTCTTTGCTAAGATTATTAATTTGTGAAGTCGATAAGGTTAAGGAGGATGAACCGGAATGCTTGAAAGATTGTCCCAAACCTCTTACCATACTAGAGTTGGGCCCGAGCACTTGTGTGAAAATGTCTATGTCACTAGTAGAGGATTCCCCGGAAGCTGATTGCAACTCCATCATTTTTCCCTACAGTTTGAAATATCAAAACATACAATAAATAACGTATTAAAAGAAATACAAATAAAAAAGAATTTAACCATATGTCGCATAATTCATTTAACAAAAGGAACACCGCTTATATAATTAATTGCAGCGGCAGGATCCATCCACTCACTATGCTCATTAGTGAGTAGCAGCATAAACATAAATGAGGGAAAAGTTTTCAGGATCATCATGTTTCTAACAAAACGACATTAGCAAATTTAAAAAGATAGTGTTAGTACTTATATAAAAGAATAACAGGAAAATAAATTAATTATATAGTTTATTAATTACCATTTTTTCAACAAGACGATGGAATGATCTTGAATCAGCACGATGGTGAATAGTCAGAGCGGATCTATTATGTGCATTTATAGAACTTAAGTGCTACAAATACACATTAAGAATATTAATTATAATATATATATATATACATATAAGATAAACAACAAATATTAATGTAAATAATTAACGGAAATAAATCTAGAATACCTGATATTCTGGAGATGCAAAAAGATCACAACATTTTATTCAGTCGTCTAACTTCGTCTACTGGAAAGGTGACTGTGCAGCCTCTTCAAACGACTCAAACTTCTTGAAGTGGTCGTGACATCGTCTCTTGTGACGTCGAAATAGTGTAGCCATTAACTCATTCACAGTTCTCAAATCCTCGCTACGACCAAAGTCGAGATCAAATTCATCCTAGTTATAAATTAATCTCATTCAGCACATCTCACCAGGAGCGCACATAAAATGGAGCATAAGCTCGGACTACTGTACTAATATAGGAGGAAAGCACTGTTGCACTATCATCTACTCCTCCAGTAGAATTATCAGAAATTGTGACTTTCAGTTTGCGATGCCTTTGGTTTTTCTCAAATGAGATGTCGTTTGTATAGCCACGACCGCGACGAGCGGATGCATCAACTAATATAGATAATAGTATAATTTTTATAGTTATATAGTTATTGAGACAAAAGTATTAATTATATAAATAATTATCAACGACATTTCCTTACTAGTAGGTATCGACTGGGCATCGTTCTCTATAGTGTTAACTTCATCTTCAGGAACGGACTCCTCAGGTGGGGAGTCCTCAATAGGTTCGGGACTTGGATTTGGTGGAGGAGGCATATTTCTTCTTTGTCTTTTTGGCAGCATACTTGAAATTGATTATATATACCAAAAAAAATTAATTAGATGAAATTAATTATTATTATAAAACTCTATACTCATATATAAATAAAGTTTTTAGTACTTTTAGTCTTCATCATCGGATTTATTTTTATGCTTGTTTCAGAATCTCTCTCTCTATAACATCTTCGTCATCATCATCAACCTGTTCTTCATCCTCCTTATCCACTTCCCTTCCGAATTCTTCTTCATCTTCTTCTTCTTCGTCTTCTTCTTCTTTCTCACTTTCCTTAATTGAATGATTATTTAATACAGACGGATCGAGATGGATGAGTGGAACGTCATCTCTACATAAGGGGAGCAACTCAAGTGTATCGAGGTCAACAAATAAGTTAATACCCCCTTCATTTTCCTGGTAGGCCTCCACATTCAGAGTGCCATCTTAATTTCCACTAGTATCATAATCTGCACTCGTTCCTACTTCATATATATTTTGAGGGACAAATTTTTGTATGACTCGCCAAGTTATTTCTCCACTATATTCATCAGCACTTTTTATTGGATCAATCAAGTAATAAATTTGAGTAGCTTGACAAGCCAATACAAATGAATCATCTTCGTACTATTTATATGCAGTATTGACACTTGTAAAATGATTATCCCTATATATCGAAACCCGACCACCGCCTAGATCCCACCAATCATATTTAAAGACATATGTTATAGACCCACCTAGATATTTCAATCCGATAATATCATAAATAACACCATAATAATCAATATCATCTGTTTCATGACTCCCCTCGACCAACACACCACAGTTTTGAGTCTTTCTATTACGTTCACGGTCCAGAGTGTGGAATCTATAACCTTGAACTGTGCATGCAGTGTATCAAAGTGCTCTATTTGAGGGACCACGGGCCAATGCATACAATTCAAAAGAGACAGATCCGGGATCACGAGCACGTTGTTCCAAAATCTAACAATTGAAATAATGTTATTTATTAATAATTACCTACAGTTAAAACTTTTATAATCTAACATATTATATAGAGTTTAGTTCATACACGTTGTTCAAACCATCCAGAAAATTCTTCCTCGTGTCTTGCCACTATATTTTCTACGCCTTCTGTCTTAAGTTTGTCCATGTGCTCACTGTATACATATATATATATATATATATATGTGTGTGTGCAAAATCATATTATTTTATGTCACAAAAGTTATAGTTAACCTCATTGAATTTAGAAATATTTAAACCTTTTACAACGACATATCTGAGATAGTGATCAATCTCCCGACAATTATTTAACACGTACCACCGAACTTTACCCAACTCTGTATCAAGTAAATCGTAACCCGTTTGTGCACCCAGGGGTCGTAGATTCTGAGAAAACATTGATAGCTCACGAGGAGGTAGAGCAGTAAGATCATCATTTCGCTCTTGACGATTAAATCGTGTCTCAACACCACGAAGATATAAAGAGCAAAATGTTAACCATTCATCGTGTATATAGGCCTCTGCTATTGAACCCTCAGCTCTGGCTTTATTCCCAAAAATGCGCTTCAGTCGATCCAAATATCTTTCAACTGGATACATCCAAGGAAATTGCACCAGTCTAACCAACATTATTTGCCGGGGTAAATGTATTGTTAAATAGACCATGACATCAAAAAATGATGGTGGAAAGATATGCTCGAATTTACATAATATAGTAGCAATGTCTTTTTCTAGTTTTTGCAGCATATCTCGCTGTATTACCTGAGCACACAAATCCTTAAAAAAACACACACAGTTCGGTTAAGGCGACATGTACTGCAGATGTTAGCTTCCCACGAATTCCCACCAGTAATAACTTCTGCAAAAATACATGACAGTCATGACTTTTCAATCCACCAATTTTCCAGTCATTAGGGCTTACGCATCTACTGATATTTGAAGCATAACCATCTGATAGTTTCACACCTTGCAACCACTTGCAGAAGTCCATCCTCTCCTCCCTTGTCATCGTAAAACATACATGCGGCATGACCATCTTGTCACCTTCCACCCGTAAATGCAGATTATGTTTAATTTCCATTCTCTCAAGATCTTTTTTCGTCTTAATCATATCTTTCATCTTAATCATACCTTTCGTCTTTTTACTAATGCTCATCAATGTACCTAGTAAATTATCACAAATATTCTTCTCTATGTGCATTACATCCAAACTATGTCACAACATGCAGGACAACCACTACGGCAAGTCAAAAAAAATACTACGCTTTGTCCAATTCAATTCTGTTGCACCTCGTTTTCTATTGTTCTTTCCCCAACCTTTGCCAAAATTGTTCGCTACCACATGTACCAATTGTTCTAATATCTCTTCCCCAGACAACTCATTTAGCGCAATTTTATCCTCTACTCGCCCATCCAACTTAGCGGATTCTATTCTCCATGCATGATTTGTTGGTAGATAACGTCGATGACCCATGAAATACAACTTTTGAGAATATTTTAACCACTCACTAGTAGTTTCTTTATTACACATCAGACAAGCTAACTTCCTTTTAGTATTCCAGTCGAAAAGATTCCCATATGCCGAAAAGTCATTTATCGTCCACATTACCGTAGCATGCATCTGAAAAGTTGTCGACGTTGATGCATCATAAGTTCTGACGCATGTTTCCCATAACTCTTTTAGTTTTTAAATCAACAGCTGCATATATACGTCAATGTCATTCCCAAGTAATCTCGGGCCGAAGATAAGTAAAGTTAACAAAAAGTTGGGTGCCTTCATGCACCTCCATGGTAGAAGCTTGTACAGAATCAACACTACAGGCCAAGTACTATAACTTGTACTCATATTCCCAAAAGGGTTGAATTTATTGGTTGTAAGTCCCAGACGCACGTTCCGAGCTTCTATCCCAAACTCTGGATACTGATTATCGAAAGACTGTCATGCAAGTGAGTCAGCTGGGTGCCTCATAAATCCGTCATTATTAACTCTTTTCTCCTTGTACCACTTCATATCGTGAGCTGTTTTCTTACACATATATAATCTTTGCAACCTAGGTCTCAATGGAAAATATCGCAAGACTTTAACTAGCAGGTTTTTCTTACCCTTCCACCTTGAATCTCTGCGTACAGAACATACTTGTTTCTCCTCGTTCTCCTTCCAAAATAAAACACAATTATTCTTGCATGCATGTATGGACTTATACTCAAACCCTAATCCCTTTCGCAACTGTTTCGCTTCATAAAATTTCTTCGGCAATGCAGACCCTTCAGGAAGCACTTCATTAAATAAGTTTAATACCATGTTTATTGCTTTGGTTGACATCCCACATAATGACTTAATGTGAAGCAACCATACAATAAACGACATTTTGGAATGTTTTGTACAGCCTAGATACAGCTCGCGCTTTGCATCTTCCCACAGTGCAGGAAAATTTTCAGAATCATTCCCTCGACCACTTGAGGCATTGTCGTCAACCTCATCCATAAACATCACAGCTCCAATGTCACTCAACATCTCCTCCATCTCATCTCGCTCATAATCATCATCCACGTGCCGCGAATAATTCGGATGACCGAATAATCCATCCGCTGATTGTGCATACGACTCACCCTGCAGTACCCATCGAGTATACCCAAAATCCATACTATTCACAAATGTATGACTTTCAACTTCATCCAACCCTATCGCACACAAATGTTTACAACCTCGACATAAACACTTAATATAACCAAGACTATTAGCAGAGGCCCTTGTAAAATCAATGAAGGTTCTTACTCCATGCGCATAGGAATACAGATAAAGTGCAAAATAGATAATGTAATCTCAAACTATCCACACTGGACAATTCAGAAATTAGTGAACACCTAAATGTACACTAAATCCCAAACAGGTCTAAAGTTATTTATGCAATGCCATACAATATCTTACAAAAAACACTACAAATAAATTCTCAATCATGTTGATTGAATTAAAAACTACAAACAAATATTCTCATGTGTTATATATTGTTAAAAAATAGGTCAGATAGAATAATATACTTACACACTATCTAATAAATTTTATATTGTTATTATATAATTATATTATACTATATAGTACTTATTTATATTATATTTACTAATACTATACTATATATTAGATTATAATTTGTATTAGAGATTCTTAATCTAAAAAATCTTAATGTTATTATATAATTTCAAATATAATAAATATATTGCATATATTGCACAACAAATAATCACACTATATAAATACTATAATATATATATATATATATATATAAATTCTTTAATCACACATATTACACAAATAATCCACAAGAATTCACAAATAATATGCTTCAAAAAAATACACACATCTAAAACATATTAATTTTAAGAATAAACATACACATAACCAGAATTTTTCATTTTAATTCATGGTACAACACAATCCTATCACAGATAAAATTGACAACAAAAGTTAACAATAGAGTTTAGTATATATACCTTGTGCTCACAATATCCTCATCTTGCAAATCACAAGTTTTCAACAATCCACAACAAACAATCCTTCAAAAAATTCACAAAACTAGGTAGTTAAATATATATAAAAAAAATTGACAAATATAATATAAATTGTAAATATATTTACAATTGAAAAATTTACCTTACTTTCTCCTTTGGGAGAAAAAAAATATACACAAAAAAATAAACACAAAATCTCTCCCTAACTCAATCTATCTCACTCTCACTCTAACTCTCTCTCACTCTAAAATTCCCGTGTGTGAAAATTTTATTTTCTGCATGTAATGCAATAAACGTTCGGACGTTTCGAACGTTTCATTCTCTTGTTAACGTAACAAATTTAACGTTCGAACTTTAAGTTATCACGCCCAAATTTTGCACAATACGTTCAAACGTATAATTATCCCGCCCACAGCGTTAATTTGACGTTTGAACGTAACAACAAAATGTTCGAACATTTTAGAGTTCCAAAGTTAAAGTGGGAAAAATCCCGCCCATTTTTCTAATACGTTCGAATGTATAACATGAATGTTCAAACATTTTGGGACAAAAATATATAATTATTATATATAATATTATATAATTTCAAGTAAACTTAATTTTCATTGATTAAATGAAAAAATAATCTTCATTAATTGTATATTATATATCATTTATATATACAGTTGAAATATATATTATATAATATATATATTCATAATATAGTAGTATATTATACTACTATAGTCTATATATAGTATATATACTACATATACTATAGTACATATAGTAGTATATGTACTATATATTATAGTTATTATACTTTATTAAATATTATATATATATATAATATATATTATATTATATGTTATTATATATTATAATATTTAATAAATATATAATATTTAATATTTAACTAAATTATATATATAATATATATATACCTATTAATATATACGTATTAGATATAATATATATTTTATAGTTATTATAATACATAATATATTATATATTATAATATATAATATAATTTTCGGACATAGGTTCGAATGTCATTTGTTTAACGTTCGGACGTTTCACATTAACATCTGCACATATAACACCATACGTTCGAACGTATGTATGTATACGTTCAAACGTTAACTGTATATAAAGTCTTCCCCGACGGCAGCGAAAGACTCATTTTGTCCAAAAACTATCCGAACGTCGTTCTCTCCGCCATGCACTCCGTCGCATCCGCCGTCATATGCCACCGCAACCGTCACTAAAAGGTAATGTACCCTTCCCATCTCATATATACTATAGTTTTATCGGTGGATTTCAAAAATTTGAAACCGACCCAAGGCCGGATTTTCTTCTTGATTTTCTGGCCACCATTGGTTGTTAAACGGTAAACAACTACCGTAGAAACATTCCCCATAGCCTATCGATTAGTTTTATGGTTTCTTTTTGCTTCGAAATGCATGTTTCGAAACTTTTGGAAATACGTTCGAACGTTACAAAGAAACGTCCAAACGTGTGACGTCATAGTTTATTTACGTCCGAACGTTATGTTGTAACGTGCGAACGTAAATTTTAACATTCAAATGTTTTTATCCAACTTTTTTAGAGAACGTTGGATAAAATGTCCAAATGTAAACCGTTCGTATTCTTCCGTTAGAAAATATGTCCGAACATGTGACGTTTGAAATTCATTGCATCTGAACGTTACATCTTACCGTTTGAACGTAATCAAGCGAATTTATTATATGTACTATCAAACGTTTAAAGATGACGTTGGATAATACGTTCGCACGTAAATAAAACATTCGAACTTATATATAAGACGTTCGGATCAGATTTACATTAGAATTTTATCTGAATACGTTCAAACGTATGTTCGAAGTTACATTCGGACGTAAATTTACATTCGGATGTAAATTTGTTATATTAGTTTGACTATCATCGTTCGAATGTTAATGGTTTACGTTCGACTATCTTAATGTACGTTCGAACGTAAAATCATTATACATTTGGACGTAATTTGATTCTAATTATCATAATTTTATAGTTCGACGTCAATTGAGTAACGTTCAAACATATCTCCATTTAATTTATTTTCTATTTTCTCTTCTTCTTATTATTATGTTGTGTATTTAAATAGTGGAATTTTTTAATATATTTTTTGTCAAAATTATGTAAATTTATAATGATGATATTTTAATTGTGTATAATCCATATATGTCGTAATATGTATATATACGTATATTTAGGAATTTGTTTTATATATTTTAACTTGTATTTTTTTTTCTCAGGATATGGCTCATTATATGACAACCAAGAAACGAAAGAGTGATGGGAGGCAATCCAGACATTGCTCGGTTGGGGGCATGAACTGTTATAGATGAGCAAGGAATTCTTATTAAGCAGTTCGATAAGCTCAACTGGGAGCGAAAGACGCTCAGAGACGTCTTCGTCACGAGAGGCTGGGGCCCAATTTGCACATTGAAGGGAAAGATTTACCCATCAATGGTTCAGGAGTTTTACATTGGGATGACCACCATGCCTAACGATGCTTCATCCCATACCCTCACTGTATGCAGTGTACAGTTTGAGTTCTCGACAGATGTTATTGCCGAGTTAATCCAGATTCTATGTATACTGCCTGAGGAGATAGCTGCTCAAGCTGGTGACACAGCAGCTGCATTTGCTCCTAGAACATTTTGAGGCAGATCCAGCCACTTCTGCTTCATCTATGGGCCCTGTTGACACTATGCCTAGTGAACAGGGAGATCAGCTCGCAGGCAAGGATATTGCTCCTGAGGTTGGTGATGACGAGCGGGATCAGGATTTCTACATCCTCATTGGCACAGACCGCACGAAGCTTGATAGGCCGAACTCCTTTAGCCAGAATCAGCTTCTACCTTTTTTTCGCATGTTGCAAATTTTTGTTGTAGACCCTATGGAACATAAGACCACATTCAGTTGGGCTCGCGTACAGTTCCTTATTCGCTTGGCACGTGGAGATCCCATTGACTTGCCACTCATTATATTTGAGCAGATCCGTTACAAGGCCAGCATTGTTACAATAGATAATCTCCAGTACGGAGTTATCATCAGCCGCTTATTACTAACTCAGGGAGTGCCACTCCAGGCGGAGGAGATGGTGCTAAACCAAATGAGCCCCATCAACATGACCACACACCGTCGGAGCATTGGACAGGGGAGAGGATCAGCTCGGCATCAGTCTTGTCCTATATCAGATCTTGTTCCTCCGACTGAGTCTAGGGCCAGTGTCACTCCCCCGTCTGCGAGTACTAGTCAGTAGCCGGCGATTACATCTACAAGGGATGTGCGATCTACTTGGGTTGATGCAGTGATGACAGATATGAAGGCGTATATAGACCGACAGATCTATAGACAGATTGAGCATATAGATCAAGCTGTAGCACATTTTGCACATCATGTAGATGTGCTAAATAATAAGGTTGAGACATTGACTAAAGAGTTTTGATCTTTTGTAAACCAGCAGTTCTGAATGTCATTTGTAAAAGTTAATCATATTTTGTTTTCTATTTTCAACATATGTAATGGACAATATTATTTAATGTATGTATTGTAGCTTAATTTATACTCTCAATTTTCTTTAATGTTATGCAACCTTAATATTAAACAAATATATATTATGATTAATTTTTACAAATTAACATATAACATTCGAATTTTACAACTATATGTTCAAACTTTGGTGCTAATAATTGTTACATTCGCACGTAAGTACATATAACGTTCGAACGTTGGCGCTAAAAAATTTTACGTTTGCACATAAATATACATAACGTTCAAACGTTAAGGTGACGTGTGAACAAAATAACTAAAATGTTCGAACGTTAAAAATTTATTCCCCAACATTTAGTGACAGTTCCCACAAATCGTCATAGAAAAAGACTTTTAGTGACGGTTTGGAGACTGTCACTATCTTCAATCCGTCACTAAAAACTATATTTATTGTAGTGAAATTCTTGGATGAAGGTTAACTTTGATGTAAGTTTTGTTAAAAGTTAGTAGCAGATAGGGATAGGTGTTGTTATTCGTGATTCAGCAAGTGATATTCAAGTGGTATTAGCTACTCAAAGAAGTTTTGTAACCTTTGCCTACTTAACTGAGTGTTATGCCTTTTTAAGAGCAATTAATTTATGCACTAATCTAGGTTTAAAGAATGTTGAGTTTGAAGGAGATGCTAAGACAGTTGCTGATGCAGTAAATGCTACAAATTCAGATTCTTCATGGTCAGGTCAAATTATTGAAGACATTAGGCAGGCAAAGTTACTACACTCAAGATGGAAGTTATCTTTTATCATAAGAGAGGGAAATCAATCAACTCATCTAACTGCACAGTTAGCGCTTTCTTTAGATCTAGAAATTGTTTGGATGGAGGAAGGACTTGTGGTTCTACCTTATATTTCTTTTAACAAGTCATGTACTCTTTGATTAATGCAATGAAAGTATTCTCATTTAAAAAAAATATATTAAAAAAAATAATAATAAGAAATTCATTCTCATTTTTGTTAGGGTTGATCCAGTGTCATGTTACCCTCATAGGGGTGGCAAATTATATTAACAGGTCATGATCAAGTCGTGTATATTATACGATATGGATCAACCCGAAAATAACCCGTTAAGCTTAATGGGTCAGATTCCAACCCTAACATGACCCATTGAAGTAACGGATTGATACAATACGACCCGTTTTGACCCATTATCAATCAATTGAAAATATATCAACACAACCTATTTTGACCCATGTCAACCTTTTTCAATTTGTTTATGTAAATAGATTGAATTGATCCAAATAATTCATTTGATCTAATTAACATAATTTCACATAAAATTTAAAATCACAATATCTCCCAAAAATATAAAACTAACTACATAAGTCTAATATTACAACACAAACAATAAAAACATCAAAATTACAATTTAGAGGAAGTGTGGAAGGCAGTCGTGACTCATGAGCACTAGCTCAACTAAGAACTACGAAAGAAAGTTAGGAAATATGAAATAGGGTTAGGGTATTGTTGTTTTTAGGTTAAAAATGATATAATTGTAATTTTGAGTAAAAAGATGAACTGGTCTAAACAGGTCACTAATGGGTTAAATGGGTTAATCCGTTAGTAACCCGTTGACCCGTTAGTGACCCGTTAATGAATCGTGTCTCAACAAGTCAACCCGTTAACACCAAACCAAAACGCGCTAATTTCATGTCGTATTCATATTGGGTTAATGGGTTGTATCCATATTGCCATCCCTACTCACAAATGCATTCATCCGATCAAGCGGTCATTCATTGCCATCACGTGTTATCTCAAGTATTCCATGATGTTCATGTCATTCCTAGTATTTTATTTAGGGAGAAGCTACATGCCGATTTGGGTGCCTTTCATATTTTTACACCCACCAATGATGATTTGCCACGTAGGAGTTGTAGGAAATTCCTTTCTAGACCCACATGCAAGAAACTCCATTCTACACTCATCAGGCCATTTCCCCACCCCCTCCCTAGCGTAGCACCGATTTCCTCTTCCTCTCCCCGTGCCTATTTCTTCACAATCGTGCCTACTTTTCCCATACAAGTATAACACTCAAATACATATATATGATCAATTAGCAGTTTGGCACTTACTTCTCCCATCACTATTTGAAAACCCAGGCTGCCAGATCAGGTTGGGTTGTGTTACTCATGCAACATCCAAGCCGATTAGTTTTTGTAGCTTCTTCTTGATGATATCTATGAAACACCACAAAACCAAGATGTAGCCATTATTTATTAACCAGCAGAAGCTTTGGCATGCACTCAAAGTTTGAAATTTCCTCTCTCTCTCTCTCTCTCTCTCTCTCTCTCTCTCTCTCTCTCTCTCTCTCTCTCTCTCTCTCTCTCTCTCTCTCTCTCTCTCTCTCTCTATGAAGCCTACCACGTTTTGATATGTTCAAAACAAAGGTCTTGGCCGTCTAAAATTCAATTTGTGGGGCTTTTTCTTTCCTTATTTTTTTCAGAGATCTGGATTATTCAATTCCAAGGCAAAGGATAATTTGGAAGAAATTGGTTTTGACTATAGATATTTATTATAGAAATCCCATTCAAATGGCCATATAAATGATGAGAAGATAGCATAGGCCAGGAAGGAAATACACAACGCAGTACATACAACTCACTAATAGATGCACGATTGTGAGGAAATAGGCAGGGAGAGGGAGAGGAAATCGGCACTGCACAAGGGAGGGGGTGGGGAAATCTTCACTGCCTGAGGGACGAGGGTTAGGGAAATGGCCTACGCGAGGGAGGTGGGGAAAGGAATTGCTACTTATAAGTGTATAATGGAGTTTTCTACAACTCCTACATGGTAAATCTTTATTGGTGGGTGTAAAAATATGAAAGGCACCTGACCGGCCTTCAGCTTTTCTCTTTTATTTAAGTAGTTATTCTGACCGAGTCTTTAGTTTAGTAGGTCATGTTGGGACAAAAAATGTAATGGGTCTGATCGTGCTTAGACGTGATCATCAGTTAGTTATTATTTGAATTGTATTTATAGTCTTGTTATCCATCAATGAATTACCTAATTGTTTTGGCTTTTATTGCACACTGGTGGAACTGGTCCCTTGAAGTACCAGATCTTATTTACTTATCTTGAATATTCATAACATCCAGCTTGTGTAAGTAGATCTTGCCTATGCCAATTGTGGGTTCGGGACAAGAAGAGCACTCATCTCTCTCTCTAGGCTATAGATTAGTTGCCTTGACCAATGGCAGCCAATGGGACAAGCCATGCCACCTCACCTTTCCAAGTTGCTTGGCTTGTATTGCTTGCTGCACATAGCACCAGCACTTAGCCTCATCGTCACCCGCCTTGTCGGTAAGATGCTCTCTTTACTAGTCTTCATGTTATCTAAATGGCTAACCTGAGTTGTTGATAAATGATATGGTTCTGAGATTTTTGCAGAGTTTATTCTGTTGTTGTTGGGTTAATGGCAGTGTTTGAGCAAATTTAAATTGATGTACTAGATATTGTTTTTGCTTTGAGTGGGAGTCTATGTGGAGCATATTTGGACAAAGAGGGAGAATAAATTTTATGGGGTTATTTACTTTGGGTGTAATGGTATTGAAAATGGGTTTAGGGGTGCATGTCTCTCGTAGTCAAAAATTTAGAGTGGATGTTTGTAGCGCCGAGTTTAATTGTAATTGATTAAAGTAGTGAATTCTGGCTCATATTGAGCCATAGTTCAAGTTTTAGAATTTTAGTTGTTAGGTTGGTTTTGTACTTGTACGAACTATTAATAGGTTAGTGATAGTTTTTGGAATAAATTGTGATAATACTACTATTTGGGTTCAAGACTTAGATAGTACTTTACAACAATCAAGTAAGCAGTGCTCCTATATTAGACTTTACCTAAAATAAGCTAAGGTTGATTTTTTTAGAAAACTTGCATTTTATTGTTATAAAACCCACCTCAATTATTTTTTACACTACTCTGTGTATCTAAGAAATAAAATGTGACATTTTATCATACTAATGTAGACATGAGCAATCTTTCGTACTCTGTTTCTCTACTGCATAAAATGTGAATATGAAGTTTGAGATTTTTATCTAATTATACAATACTATTAAGTATATTGTTTAGCTATTGCATTGTATTTAAAAACTTCAAGGCATAACATTTTGTTTTCCTTTGGTTATGGGTCGTGCCACAAGTATATAATATGACCTCTGTTTTGAGTGCACTCATTTTTGTGATAAAGTAATTTTTGTTTTACTTAGCTAACTACAAATATGTACAACCCTGTCACAGGGGTCATTATGACCTTTGTTATGAGTGCACTCACTTTAGATATAAAGTCTCTTCTGTTTTGCTTAGCTAATTGCAAATATGCACAACCCTGTCATAGGGATAAACGTGGTAAAGATGTTATTCGCAAACCTCAAGCAAGAAGTGAAGAGTTGGGCCCCCAGGGCCTGACCCCACCCTCCATGGAAGAGTGCCCCCGTCCATTTGCCTAGGGGGGCAGATTGGCCCCCACGATCATCCGCCCACCCCGCCTAAAACCCCCGATCGCCTAAACCACCTCTGGCAACCAATTGAAAAAAATCTAAAATCCAACTCAAGCACAGAGAGAGAGAGAGAGAGAGAGAGAGAGAGAGAGAGAGAGAGAGAGAGAGAGAGAGTGACACAGTTGTGGGGGATTGAACTTTTAAACCAAAGCTAATGTTTTGGGGAGTTTTCCCCAAAAAGTCTTTGTTTTATTTATTAAAAAAAATATAACCTAAGATAAAACGATATTTTTATTTTAAAACATAACTTGAGATATGATTGGATCGGTGATTAAAAGTATCTCTTATTGTAACACTTGACTCTTTAAATAGACTACAATCCTAACTACTTTGTTAACAAATAAATCTGACTGAACTACGATAATAAAGACTTGTACTCAAAAACAATAACTTAGTAAGCAGCGACATGGGGATTTTATCTCTTTATTCTTAACTATGGAAAATAGACTTACTAACAATTACTGACTCCTAAGACTCCTTCTCATGCCCAAACTCTATCTCTAACTTGGACTCCATCAAGTTTCCCCTCCCCTAAAAGAATCCAACTCTGATGGATGTTGGGCCTGATAAAATTCGTACAAATCTGGATCAATATGTTGGACCTCGTCTTTAGCCAGCAACAATCCTATAGTGGTCTGTTCTTCCACTTGACAAGGAACTTATGGTATCCCCCTCATCAGGTGGACACTATCTGATCATCCAAAATGGCTTCAATGGCTTCCCTAGGCTTGTTACTGCAAGCACTTCTATGATCCTCAATTGGCAAAGTATCATCCCATGATAAGCCATCAAATCTTCTACATTGAAGATGGGGTTGATTTGTACATCTGGTGGTAGTTCAAATAAGTATGCATTCGGACCCAAATGACGTAATACTTTAAAGGGACCAGCTTTATGGGAGTGTAGCTTGATCATTGCCCCTTGTGGGAATCTCTCTCGACTGATAAGTGTGAGTACTAGATCCCCAGGTTGGAACTCTACGTGCCTACGATGAGTAACCGCATGTTGTTTATAAGTTGCATTGCTACAAGCTATATGGTTGCGCACTTCTTGGTGGACTTCCTGCAGATGTCTACAAAAATCAACAGCTCCCTCACTGACTCTAGGTTATAATGGCAAGGAGAAAGGTCTAGTGGTGTCCTTGGCTTAAGTCCATTGACTATCTCAAATGGCAAACGACCCATGCTACAGTTGACTGAGTTGGTATACACAAACTCAACATGAGGGAGAAGAAGATCCCAGGTGATTTTGTGGTCCGCAATGAGGCAGCGTAGTAAGTTGCCTAAGCTTCGATTGATTGATTCCATTAAGCGATCCATTTGCAAATGGAATGCACTAGAAAACTAGAGCTTCGTACCTGCCTTCGCTCATAAGGTCTTCTAAAAGTAACTAACAAACTTAACATTGCAATCAGAGATAATAGTTTTTGGAATACCATGTAAACGTACCACCTCAGCAAGAAATAGTGTGGCGACTTTGGATGCATCATATGTCCAGCTACATGGCAGAAAGTGGGCCATTTTTTAGAAGAGATCTTATGAGTGCACGAAAGTGTACTCTGAACATGGCTTTTACAAGTTTAATTGCTAGATTATATGTGTTATTTAGGCTTTTTGATTATGATTTTCCAAATTAAACTTTAATTTCATAATGCCCAAGTTTTGATTCAGTGTCTAATGATTTTATTGCAAGAATGAATTTAAAAATGATTAAACTGAAGTCTAGCTAATAAGAAAGAAGAGAATAATCAAAGGAGAATTTCATACATTCAAAGTCAAAGAAATTCGAGTCATAAACAAGGAAGGAAAGAGCAATTAATGAAAAATATTCAGAATCCATAGCCTCTCTGAGTATCTATTAGTATTATGGTCATATCTTCCTCTACATTTGTTTACTAAGCAAAAAATGGCCCGCAATATGTACGTGGAAACCTAGAGTATTACCTACCAAGTTTGTACGTGATTTTCTTTCCATATTGGGGATAGCTCGTGAAAAGGGAGGGAAATAGAGAGCCAATGGGGCATAAAAGAAAAGGTCCTTTTGGTTTTTGGGAGAGAGGATGCTAGGGCTTGGAGAAACTCATCTTCCAAAAAAAAATAAATAAAAAATAAAAAAAAATTCTTCTTCTTTCAAATGGGGAGCTAATTCCTTGGTGAGGTTAGGGATGAACTTGCTTGAATGATGATGATTTCAATTCTATCGGATTCATGTAATAAACTTTCTTGTTGATACAATTCTTGTTTATCATCTTTTATTAGTCTTCCTTCTATTTGGATAATTTTACAATCAATAATTTTCATAAATTCAGTCATGCTTTCTCTATGGAATTGTTAAGGTGTTTATGATCTTTACACCTAAGTCTAATAGGATAGCAATCCGTGCTTTCAAAAGAAGAGGAGTTTTCAAGAATTACATTTGAATAAATTGGTTATAAAGATATACTTCCCAATTAGAGAGTATGGTGCTATGCTATCTAATTGAGTATCCAATGAATCTGATATGGATAGAATTATCAAGTTCAAGTAAGGGATTCCTGATGCTTTATTGATATTAATTCTGGTCAAACCTTTTCATTATTACATTTTGGCTCTTCAATTTATTTCTTTTCAGAAATGATTTGTCTTACATTGCTACTTTGATTTTTGTCTTCTTAAATTTTTAGTTTATTTATTCCTTTTGCTATTCTTTTAACTTGACTCTTTGTGGAATCGACACCCCCAAACCTGTACTACAACTACCGCATTATTTTTTAGACGTAATCAAAATCTACCACCACAAAGATATAATCATGTGTATGTATGGTTCAAGGAAGACCAAGCACAAAGTCCACGCTAAGGTCCTCCCATGGCTAAGTTGGTATGGATAAAGGTGTGTATAGACCTGTGTTTTGTTTCTGCCCTTTCGACAACTGACAAACTCGACAATGTTGAACCATCCTCTAGACATCTCGTTTGAGGCTCGGCCACCAGAACTTGTCTTCAAAAAGCTGAATAGTTTTGTCACACCCAAAGTGCCTAGCAATTCCTCCTGCATGCAGTTCACGGGTAATGAAGGCTGGAATGCTTGTATCCATTAAAAAATGTTACAGTAGAAAAGAAACCCATCTCTAAGGGTGAAGTCAGTGTGTTGTGGAGAAAGACCTAATTGCAATGCTGCATATATAGGACCAAGCTTGGTATCGATACTGTATTATGCTTTGATGGAGTCAAGGCCTGTCATTGTTTCTGTGAGGGCGGTAAGCAACAAGGTCATGCAGCTAAGGGTGTCAACGACTTTATTTTTGGATCCCATCTTATGCTTGAGGACGGATGAAAATTGTTGGATGAAATCCACCCATTGAGCATGCTTGGCACTTAGGTGTTTCTAGGACTATAAGTGCCGAAGGGAGTCATGGTCAATGTATAGAATGAATTCGTGGTGGATGAGATAATGTCTCCAGTGGTGGAGAGACTATACAAGGGCATAAAACTCAGGTCATAAGTAGAATAAAGGCATCGAGTCTCGTTGAGTTTTTCGCTTAAGTATGCAATGGGATGTCCTTGCTGGTAGAGGACTCCCTCTATGCCCTTATGGGATGCGTCACGGGCAACTTCGAAAGGTTGTTCAAACTTGGGCAGTCGAAGGACAGGGGCCTTGGTGAGATGCTACTTGATTGTTTGGAACGCTCATTCGGCCGCTAGAGTCCATACGAATGGACCCTTCTTTGTGCACTCAGTCATTTGGGCCATGATGCTACTGAATCCTTGAATAAATCGAAGATAGAATGAAGCTAATCCATGAAAGTTACGTGCTTCGTGGACGTTACTCAAAGTGGGCCATTCTCGAATAGCTTGCACCATGGTGGGGTCAGTGGAAACCCCTTGGTCCAAAATGACAAAGCCTAGGAATACTACCAAACTTTGGCCAAATGTGCACTTCTTTAAATGTATGGAGAAACTTTCAAAATGAAGCACTTCCATTACCTGGCGCAGATGCTGTAAGTGGTCGAGGTAGCTGTTGCTAAGCACAAGTATGTCATCAAAATAGACCACAACAAACTTCTTAATGAATAGTCAGAGTATTTGGGTCATGACATGCATGAACATACTGGGGGCGTTTGTGAGCCCGAATGGCATTACAAGCCACTCAAAAAGTCCCTCTCTCGTCTTGAAGGCAGTTTTCCACTCATCCCCAGGTCGTAATCTTATTTGGTGGTAGCCACTCTGTAGGTCAATCTTGAAGAAAATCTACTCACCATATAACACGTCTAACATGTTGTCTAAGAGTGGAATAGGGAAGTGATACTTCACCATAATTTTATTTATCGCACGACTATCAATACACATTCGCCAACTTCCGTCCTTCTTGGGTGTGAGTAAGGTAGGTATAGCACACAGACTAAGGCACTCACGGATAAATCCTTTGTCAAGCAAGCTCTATATCTGTTGCTAGAGCTCTTTGTGTTTCGCTGGGCTCATTTGGCAAGCCAGTAACTAGGGCAAGGTTGCCCCAGGTACCAAGTCCACGGTGTGCTGGATCTCTCTCATGGGGGGAAGAAAGTGCGAAAGTTCCTCTGGAGTAAGATCCGAAAACTCTTCCAAGAGTTCTTTTTCTGGCAAGGACTTATGGACAATTGGTACCTCCATGGTGATCTTGGCAATTAAGACAAAAATAATTCCATGGTCGTGGCTCGCTTGAGAGAACTGCCTTAGTGTGAGTACTCGCTCTTCACACGATGGGTGATCGAAGTCGTGAATCTTTATTGATTGCAAGGTCACCTTCTTATCATTATACATGAAGGAATACATGTTCTGATAACCATCATACTTGACTTGCTGTCGTACAACCAAGGGCGACCTAATAGCAGGTGGCAGGCTTTCATAGGGATCACGTCACAGCGTATTGATTCACTCAAAATAATGCTTCCAAGTATAAAAGCATGTTCAGAATATAGTGAGTGCCTGAGGTCATTTCCACAGGGACGACTATGTTAGCATAACCCAACAAAATGTAAGTAAGTAAAACGGCATAAATCAAATGGAGGATAAAGTGTGGTAGAACAAGTTCCCTTTATGAGAGAGGTTTGTTCTCAAATGCAAAGAGATTGATGAGGGGCTGTGTGCAATGGGTTGCACTGAATGTAGGATGATTTAGTAGTGTGACAAGTGAAGCAAGGGATTCAATTCTTCTAAGGATAATGCAAACGTAAAAACTAGATTAACAATATTTAAAATTGGGACAAAAAGAATGTAAAATGTGAATAAAGTCTTTAAAACTTAGAACTGGAAAGTATTTGTTAGAAAGTGTAAATACTAGGGACATAGGGTTAGGGTTTCCTCTACCATCAGGTTATAGTTGCTGGGTGCATCTGCTCATGTTAACAAAATCAAGAAATTAACACTTAAGAGTCAAAGAACAGTAAAACTCAGATGAAGGCACTGATAGAAATAAAACCCTCACTGCATTATCATTCATTTTTATCTCAAGACTCACAATGGATAGATCCTTGATTATTTCAAGGTCCTAATGTGCCGTGAGTCTACAACAGGTTAAGAACAAGAGATCTTTCCAAACCAATAGTAAATAGGGCATGAAAATACAACAACAGATTTAGGTTAAGTATAACAGCAACAAATAACCATCGACAACCCCTTCCTCTATAACACTAGCTATGGAAACTAGCCCCAAATCATCATTTGATAGATAATTTGGAAACCCTAAAAAGCAAGAAAAACTACAATCATTCTCAAAATAGAAAGTAACTAAAGATTCAAAGTATGAACGTGAATCGATGATCCCCCTCTATGGTGTGCCTCTTCTCCTTTTATTCCCTCCCTCCATCATCTCCATCTTCTCGCTCTTCTAATCGTTTCTCTCTAGTTCTCGATTCTGCCCTCTAAGGGTTGAGGTGTTTCTCGATCTTTCTTGATAATTGAGGATAAGCCGCAGTAGAGGCCTTTACACATGTCGGGCTTGAGCTTAAGACTAGGCCACATGCTAGTTTGGACTTTAATTCTCGGAACTGAGCCTTAATACCTACAAGCAGAACAATCAGCCCATCAAACAAGTAAAATGTGAATTTATTCTCTTAACTAGCAATTCCAAAGGTCAAGGCTTTTGTCTAAAAATCTCTCAATTAATCTCACTTTTTTGACTACTCAGTCTCGATTTCTCTCACTTGTAAGCAGGTATTATAACCAAAATATCTTGACAATCACACCCCCCAACTTACCTTTTGCTAGTCTCTTAGCAAATGTAGTGTTTGGTTACAAATATTAGCAATTACCCTTATACCCTTCATGGGTGGAAATTACCAATCAGACAATTCCAGAATGCAATAGACATTTTAGTTCTAAGAAGGAGTTTATGCAAAAAACTGTCTAATCACCAAAGTAAGTATCAAAGAAAGATGATTGTTGTTGATCATTGTGTGTCATGAATATAGATTCCATGGTTGACCACCAGAGGTCATTAATTGTCTCATCCATAGCAGTTGTTCAAGTGGAGCCCTAACCTCTCTCTCTCTCTAATTCAAAACCATTGTAAAAGTGGCTTTCACGCTACTTCACTTTGAAAGATCTTTCCATACAAAGAGTCCCAGAAGTAGACAGCCTTTTCTTATTACACTAAATTGGTCCTCTTTCTTTTTTCTTTTTTTCTTTTTTTCTTTTTTTTTGAAATAGATCCCTGGCTTGTCCCCTTTCTCAAGTATAAAAACTTTACTAGCGCTTTTCCTAAGCCAATATGATATGGTTCATTAGAGACCTTGAACAACTGCTTAGACTGATTAGATTAATACCCACAAAGTGTCATTCCAAGTTGTCTAGGTGTAAGTGGTGTCAATACTCAGCAAGAGTCCCTTTTATGATAACAATCTTGGTTAAAGAGACATATTAACATAAATAAACCCCTTTTTTTACCCAAATTTTCATATGCTTTTATTTCATCAAGTCTGATCAAGCTTCCTAAGAAGTGAATAAAGAAGTTGTTGCTGCTATTATAAACCAATCATTGACAATGCCTCTGGTGGTTCATTGTGATGTGCAACACTATGACACTGAGATGAATGTCATAAGACTAAAACTAGCCTGAAACTGAATTTTACTCCCCCTCAATTGAATGTAAGCATTGTCCTCAATGGTGCAGAGTTATAAGCATGAGAAAAAGTGAAAGAGTGCAGAGTTAGAGCAGTACCTAAGTGTGGCGTGTTCAAAGGGAAATATGCACAGAAGAAAAAAATACTACACCCAAAAGGGAAACCTTATTAACAAGTTCAAGCAATTATTTAAAAAGAAATGGAATTAAGGTGATTCAGAGTAGTCTCTCCAAGTGGAAAGTTTGAGAAAAATGGTTTTAATCTCTGGCCATTAACTTTGAAGGTGTTACCATTCTAAGGGTTTAAAAGTTCCAAAGCTCCATGGGAAGTCACAGCTTTTACCATATAAGGACCACTCCATCAAGATTTCAGCTTTCCGGGGAAGAGGTGTAATCTGGAGTTGGATAGCAGCACTTGCTGATCCGGGTAGAAGGATTTCCTTTGGATATGTCTGTCATGAAAGTGCTTCATACACTCTTTAGACAATTTGGCGTTGTCATAAGCATCCCTTTGAAGTTCTTCCAACTCAGCAATATGTTGGAAGCTTTGGGTTTTACCTCTACAGGCAAGTGACATGCTTTACCATAGACTATTCTATATGGTGACATTCCCAAAATTGTTTTGTAAGCAGTCCTATATGCCCAAAGTGCATCAGATAACCCCACAGACCAATCTTTTTTTATTAGGGCTGACAGTTTTCTCACGAATATGTTTGATCTCCCTATTGGCTAATTCAACTTGGCCATTGGTCTGAGGACGGTATGGTGTGGAAACCTTGTGATGGATCCCATATTTTTTCATTAAAAGAGCCAAGGGTTTGTTACAAAAATGGGTCCCATTATCACTGATTATGGCTTTGGGCATACCAAACCGTGCAAAAATATTTTCTTTGAGAAATTTCAAGACAATGTGATGGTCACAGTTTCTGAATGGAATGGCTTCAACCCATTTTGACACATAATTAACAGCAAGCAAAATGTAGAGGTAACCAAAAGAGAAGGGAAATGGCCCCATAAAATCTATGCCCCAACAATCAAAGATTTCTAGAACTAGAATTGGTTGCATTGGTGTAATGTTTCTTTTGGTAATTCCCACCAGTTTTTGACAAGGTTCACAAGATTTGCAAAAAATGTAAGTGTCTTTGAACATTGTTAGCCAATAAAAACCACTTTGTAAAATCTTAGCTACAGTCTTGTGAGCAAAAAAATGCCCACCACAGGCTTCAGAATGGCAAAAAGTGAGTATGGTATAGAACTCATTATCAGGAACACATTTCCTAATTATTTGATAAGAGCAAAATTTAAAAAGGTAAGGTTCATCATAAAATAAAAACTTAGACTCAGCTTTCATTCTTCTAATGTCTTGTGCTGTCCAATGGGCTGGAGTTTGACCTGTCACCAGAAAATTCACCAAGTCGGCATACCAGGATAAAATATTGACTACAAATAAATTCTCATCAAGAAAAGATTCAGAAATAGGGGGATTTTGAATGGTTGAGTCCAAGGTAAGCCGAGACAAGTGATCTACTACAACATTTTCCACCCCTTTCTTATTCTTTATTGTGATGTTAAAGTCTTGTAATAAAAGGATCCACATGATGGGCCTAGGTTTTGCATCTTTTTTTGTTAACAGAAATTTCAATGCAGCATGGTCAGTAAAGATATTGATAGAAGAACCAAGCAAATAGGCCCTAAACTTTTCTAATGCAAATACTACAGCTAGCAATTCCTTCTCTGTAGTAGAGTAATTTTTCTGAGCATCATTTAAGGTTTTTCTAGCATAGTTTATCACATGAGGAAATTTATTTTTTTTCTTGCCTAATGCTGCCCCAACAGCAAAATCACTAGCATCACACATTATCTCAAATGGCAATATCCAGTCAGGCGGTTGAATTATAGGGGCAGTAATGAGGTTAGCTTTCAATTGGGTAAAGGCAGTTTGACACTCTTCAGACCAAGTAAAACTAACATCATGCATCAACAAATGGCAGAAAGGTTTTGAGATTGAACTAAATTTTTTTATGAATCTCCTATAGAAACCAACATGGCCTAAAAGTGATCTTATGTCTTTTACACTTCTAGGGATAGGTGAGTTTGCAATCAGTTCCACTTTAGATTTCTCAACCTCAATACCCCTTTCAGACACAATGTGCCAAAGGACTATTCCTTGTTGTACCATAAAATGGCACTTCTCCCAGTTAAACAATAATTGCTTTTCTTCACACCTGGCCAAAACAATTTTCAGGTTAGCTAAACATGAGTCAAAACTTTTTTCAAATATTAAAAAATCATCCATAAAAACTTCAACTGTTTCATCAATTAAATCACTGAAAATTCCTAACATACATCTTTGAAAAGTGGCAGGGGAATTGCACAGGCCAAAGGGCATTCTTTTGAAAGCAAAAGTCTCAAAAGGACATGTAAATGTTGTCTTTTCTTGGTCCTCAGGGGCAATTTCGATTTGGTAATACCCAGAATAACCATCTAAAAAGCAGTAAAATTCATGCCCAGCCACCATTTCTAAGATTTGGTCAAGGAAAGGCAAAGGAAAATGGTCTTTCCTAGAAGCTGCATTCAGCTTCCTATAGTCTATGCACATTCTCCATTCGGTTGTCATTCTAGTAGTTATTAATTCCCCTTTTTCATTTTTGGCCACTGTGATACTAGATTTTTTTGGTACCACTTGAATGGGACTTACCCATTGACTATCTACTATAGGGTTAATACCCATGTCTAATAATTTCAGGACTTCTTTCTTAACCACTTCTTTCAGTGTAGGGTTCAATCTTCTTTGCATCTCCCTAGACGGTTTAGATCTTTCCTCTAAATAAATTCTATGGGTGCAAGTTAAGGGATTTATATCTTTCATGTCAACAATGGTCCACCCAATGGCAAACTTATGTTGTACTAATATGCCAAGCAACTTACTCTGCTGCTCAGCAGTGAGCTGAGATGAAATTACCACTAGAAAAGACTCCTCAGGTCCCAGATAAACATATTTCAGCTCCTTTGGAAGGGCTTTTAGCTCCAATAGTGGGCTTTCCTTACTTGAGGACTTAGTGGGCTATGGTATGAGGGGCAAAGGTTCAATCTTAGGCCTCCACTGGGTATCACTTAAGCTTCCTACAACAAGGATAGAAGAGACATAATCAACATCAATAGATAGAAATTTTTCAATAGAATTTTCAAAAAAATCATACAGAGTCAATATTTAAGAATAGATCCTCAAAGGGGATTGCTTCCAAAGAATTGACTTCCTACACTTCTTCTAGTTCTTGAGGCTAACTGCATAAATTGAAAATGTTAAGCTCTAAAGTCATGTTGCCAAAACTCAGTTTTAAAACACCACTTCTATAGTTTATAATAGCATTAGAGGTTGCTAAAAAGGGTCACCCTAAGATCACTGGAGCAGAAGAGACATTAGTTGGAGCAGTTAGTTTCATATCCAGCACAACAAAGTCTACAAGATAATAAAATCTATCTACTTGTACTAATATGTCTTCCAAAACTCCCCTAGGCATTTTAATGGGACCTATAAGCTAACTGCAAAGTTATAGAAATTGGTTTTAATTCACCAAATCCCAACTGTTCATACACACTATAGGGTAATAGATTTAAACCTAATCCTAAATCAAGCAAAGCCTGGCCAATTTTGGCATCACCAATTATGCAAGAGATAGTAGGTGAGCCAAGGTCTTTGTATTTAGGGGGTGTGTGATTTTGGATGATGGCACTAACTTGCTCAGTGAAAAAAGCTTTTTTTTTTTAATATTCAACTTTCTTTTAACAGTGCACAAATCCTTAAAAAAATTTGCATAAGCAAGGATTTGTTTGATGGCATCTAAAAGTGTAATGTTTATTCTGACTTGTTTAAAAATTTCTAGAATTTCATAATTTTGTTTTTCTTTATGCACAGAAATCAACCTTTGAGGAAATGGAGCAGGTATAGACTCAGGAATCTCATAATTTTCAACATGTAATTCACCATCTGGTTTTGAGTTAGATTCCTTACCTGAGTTTCAAATGATATGTTCAGGTTTATTCACAATCTTACCACTCCTCAAGGTTGTGATGGCTTTCACAGCCTTCACATTGAGCCCTTCTACTTGAGGTGGCTAAGCTTGTGGATTGGGTTGAGGTTGGGCTAGAAACTTTCCTTTTTCCTGGATACTCAAAGTGATAGTCACTTTTGTGAGTGTTCCTCTTATGTCATTTATGGCTTGGAAGTTTTGGTTATTTATGGTTGCTTGGCTTTACATGAACTGTTGGAGGTTAATAGTGAGTTGTTGTATGGATTCCTCTAAATTCTTTTTCTAGGTGAAGTGATGTTGGTTGGGGTAATGTGAAGGTCCTGATGGTGATGTATAGGGCATGTAGGGTTCTATGGACGAAGAAGCTTGCTGGTCAGTTCTCCAACTGAGATTGTGATGGTTCTTCTAGCCTGCATTGTAAGTGTTAGAAAATGGCCCTGAATAATTCTTAGCAATCATGTTCACAGCATTAGGTTGATCTAACAATATCTCCTTAAAAGTAGATATAGTAGGGCATGCATGGGTGCTATGCCCTTGGTCCTCACAAATCCCACATTTATCAACATTTGGGGGCAACACATACATTTCATTAACTCTTTTTCAGTTCAAGAGATTCTAATTTCTTGGAAATCAGGGCTAGCTTAGCATGCAAATCATCAACCTCTTTGAGTTGATATTTTCCACCCCCAATTGTACCCCTTACATTTTCAAACCTATCCCCAACATCAGAAACATCCCATGACTAGGCATTCTCAGTCAAATAATTGAAATATTCAAAGGCCTCATCAGGATCCTTGCCAAAGAACTCACCATTGCACATGGTTTCAACAAACTGTTTCATTTTGGGATGCAAGCTTTCATAAAAAAACTAATGACTCTCCAATGTTCATAACCATGATGAGGGCAAAGCATTCAATAAATCCTTAAACCTTTCCCAGCTTTGATAAAAAGTTTCACTATCTTTTTGCCCAAAATTCATAATCTGCCTTTTCAGGGCATTTGTTCGATGCATGGGAAAGAATTTTTTAAGAAACTCAGTTTATATCTCTTGCCAAGTTCCTATGGACCGAGGCCTTAAAGAATTCAGCCATGTTTTGGCTTTTATCCTTAATGGAAAAAGGAAACAGTTTCAACCTAATCACTTCCTTAGTACATGTCCTATCCATGAATGTAAAGCACACTTCTTCAAATTCTTTAATATGCAAATAAGGATTCTCAAATTCCATTCCATGAAAATGAGGAATCAATGGGATCATTCCAGGTTTAAAATTGAAATTGTTTGCATTTAAAGGTTGAATAATGCAGGAAGGGGAACTAGTTCTGAATGGCTGTAAGTACTCTCTTAATGTCCTATTCTGATTCAAGATTTCTCGATCCTCATTTTCAACCAGGTTACTTAAATTTTCAGATGATGACTCAAAAGATATGGATGCAAACTCTATGGATGAAAATGACTCAGTACTAGTTAATCGTGATGTTTGATCTCTAGTCCAAACAGACATGCATTCTAAACAAAAAAAAAGTTCAGAACAGATGTAAGACAAACTAAAGGAACAAAACAGAGGCACAAGAAATTATTCAACAAGGGAGGTAAGAGTTGTTACCCATTCTATGAATAGGTTCACAGATACACTCCTTTTATTTATTTTATTTTTTTTGTTTTTCTATTTTTTTGCAAGAAAGATTATGTTTCACCAGTTGTCCATGGCAACAGTGCCAAAAACTTGATTCACTCAAAATAATGCTTCCAAGTATAAAAGCATGTTTAGAATATAGTGTGAGTGCCCAAGGTCATTTCCACAGGGACGACTATGTTAGCATAACCCAACAAAATGTAAGTAAGTAAAACGGCATAAATCAAGTGGAGGATAAAGTATGGTAAAACAAATTCCCTTTATGAGAGAGGTTTGTTTACAAATGCGGAGAGATTGATGAGGGGCTGTGTGCAATGGGTTGCACTGAATGTAGGATGATTTAGTAGTTTGACAAGTGAAGCAAGGGATTCAATTCTTCTAAGGATAATGCAAACATGAAAACCAGATTAACAATATTTAAAATTGGGACAAAAAGAATGTAAAATGTGAATAAAGTCTTTAAAACTTAGAACTAGGAAGTATTTTTCAGAAAGTGTAAATACTAGGGACACAGGGTTACGGTTTCCTCTACCATCAAGTTATAGTTGTTGGGTGCATCTACTCATGTTAACTCAATCAAGAAATTAACACTTAAGAACCAAAGAACAGAAAAACTCATATGAAGGCAACGATAGAAATAAAACCCTCACTGCATTATCATCCATTTTTATCTCAAGACTCACAGTGGATAGATCCTTGATTATTTCAATATCCTGATGTGTCGTGAGTCTACAACAGGTTAAGAACAAGAGATCTTTCCAAACCGATAGTAAATAGGGCATGAAAATACAACAACAGATTTAGGTTAAGTATAACAGCAACAAATAACCATCGACAGCCCCTTCCTCTATAACCCTAGCTATGGAAACTAGCCCCAAATCATCATTTGATAGATAATTTGGAAACCCTAAAAAGCAAGAAAAACTACAATCGTTCTCAAAATAGAAAGTAACTAAAGATTCAAAGCATGAACGTGAATCGATGATCCCCCTCTATGGTGTGCCTCTTCTCCTTTTATTCCCTCCTTCTATCATCTCCATCTTCTCTCTCTTCTAACCATTTCTCTCTAGTTCTCGGTTCTGCCCTCTAAGGGTTGAGGTGTTTCTCGATCTTTCTTGATGACTGAGGATAAGCCACAGCAGAGGCCTTTACACATGTTGGGCTTGAACTCAAGACTGGGCCACATGCTAGTTTGGACTTTAATTCTCAGGACTGAGCCTTAATACCTGCAAGCAAAACAATCAGCCCATGAAACAAGTAAAATGGTGAATTTATTCTCTTAACTAGCAATTCCAAAGGTCAAGGCTTTTGTCTAAAAAACTCACAATTAATCTCACTTTCTAGACTACTCAGTCTTGATTTCTCTCACTTGTAAGCAGATATTATAATCAAAATATCTTGACAATCACGTATGGTCTCAACGTAATGTTGCCCAAGGGAGAAAGTGATCAAACACTGGTGTTTCACTGGGATAGAGATATCGTCAACCCAGTGTAGCCGATACGGTTGTGGGTGCTTATCCACTGGGAGTTTCAATTTTTGCACAACTTCTTGTGAGATAACGTTCACTCCACTCCCATTATCAATAATCAGATTCAAGGATCTCCCTTCGTGTTCCACCCAAGTGTGGAAAATATTGTTGCATAACTAATCATTCCTCACTGGCTCCTCTTTCTTTTGTCTTGTCAATACATGTCGGATCACACAAACTGGCAGTTGGGACCCTTCTAGTATTTCCTCTGATTCTGCAACCTTGTCATCTTCATCAATATCCGAGGTCATCTTGTCCTCGGCAGACGTAATCGTGTTTTCACATAATAAGGCCAACCTCTATTCTTTGTGGAGCAAACTACTACGAAACGACCATGTCCCCCACACTTGTAACATTCCTTAGTCTTGCTTTTTCCTGTATCACGGCTTTGAACCCATTTGTCCGGTGTCATTAGTGTATCATACATCATGCATTCGGCTGGGGAAGTCTAGTTTCTTTGGTTCAAGTTCTCCTTTGACACAAGAGTTGTCCAGTTGTTAGAGGGTTTTTGAAATGTGGCCAATCCATTCTGTTGCTCCAGACGTAGTGCTAGCTAATACGCCTCTTCCACGCTCGTCAATCAAATAGTTATCAGTTCCTTCTGAATATCATCTCACAACCCTGCTTTGTATCTTGCGATGGATTGGAGCTCTGTTTCATAAACACGGCTACAGATATTGAGTTCATGGAATTTATTAATGTAGCCATCGACAGACATCAATCATTGTCTTAACAACAACAACTCCTCAAATAGTACCTCATCATAGTCGATTAGTAAATACCATGAGATGCATGGTATAACAACGGTGGGAACCTTTGCTCTGGTTACCAAAATTGATGCAGAACGTAACCACTCATAAATAAAATGCATCTCACGCAATGCACCAGGCATCTCACCCAAATCTTCCTGTCTCGAGATTGAAAAATAAACTTTATTGATTCATAAAAGTA